>NC_053034.1:11735543-12045429 GCF_016746235.2 Drosophila teissieri
ATACTTTGTATTCATATCACTACCATGTCCGCACTCACATAATCCCTATCAATAGCTCGGTTTTATTTAAACAGCGTTTGCGTTGATCCACTCCAGATGCTGGGTCACATCCACGTAGCCATCGGGCTGTCCGGAAGCACATCCACTCACAAAGAAGGCGGCAATGCCCACCAATTGGTTGTTGTAAGCCGCCGGAGCGCCGGCATCACCGGAACAGAGTCCGGCAAAGTCCTCGGCCACCGGGGACAAACAGAGCAGATCCTCCTGCTCCAGGAACAGCTCCTTCTGGCAATCGGACGCACTCAGGCTCTGCCTGGTGGCCACCTGGAGGCCGTGACTGAGAGATCCGTCCACCTGGCTGGATCCCCAGCCGGAGAAGGTGATCTGCGCGCCCGCAGCTGGTCGCTCGGTGGCCAAGTCGATGGGTTTCGTGTTCGCATTCAGAACCACCGGCGAGTGCAGCTCCAGCAAGGCCAAGTCATTGGAGCCGGCTGCTAGCGAACTGGAGTAGTTCTGGTGGATTATGACGTTGGTCAGGGGCAGCAGTTGACCACCAGCCAGACGCTGAATGCTGCCCACTCGCACATTGTAGGAACGAGCTGGGTAGCTGGATGGAGGAATGGGGAAATGTATTCTGTGTCACTGGTTAATTCTACACAGTGAAAAAGCTTATGAACTTTGCTGCATTTTGAATTACTTGGTTTTAAAAAGAATGTATTATTTATATAGAGATTATTCTTTGGCTCATTTCATCATCTTTGAAAGCAGTTGCTTTCCGAATGTGCGAAATAATTCTAAATTCAGTTCAGTTTGAAAGCAAATAATGTCTTGAATATAGAAACAACTTAAGTTGACATAAGCTTTTTCTCTCTGTGTAAACACCATCTACCTCTGCTGCCCACCGCCCAGACTGACGCAATGGGCTGCGGTGAGAATCCACTTCTCGCGGATCAGAGCTCCTCCGCACACATGGGCGCCATTCCGCCGCAGGGAGATGCTGTGTGGCTGGGAGCCCACCTCCGCCGGCAGCCGACTGGCTTGGACCACGCCCAAGGTCACGATGACCCCGAGGAGGAGGAGGAGTAGGTGGTGTCGAATGTGAGGATATGACTGAACCGGACTCATGGCTTGTGGGATCTCAACTGAAAGGTGCTCCTGCCGGCCGGCGGGCCTTTATAGAACAGCCCGTTTACGACAATGGGTTAAGCAATCTAATCGCCCACGTTTGTTACCCCTAATAAATTCAAGTCGCTCTCCTTATCGACACACAATTGCCATTGCGATTAGATCGCCGAGTGGCGGTGACCATCGATCGTTGGGTTGTGTGCCCATTCAGTTGCCAATCCATCGCCATGGCTGATCCACGCATTACTCTGGGCCTCGGTCTGCTAATCTTCGGCCTGATCCTCTCCACGGAGGCATCGCCACAGGGCCGCATTCTCGGCGGCGAGGACGTCGCCCAGGGCGAGTACCCATGGTCCGCATCCGTGCGATACAACAAGGCGCACGTCTGCTCCGGCGCCATCATCTCCAATAGCCACATCCTGACCGCCGCCCACTGTGTGTCCAGCGTGGGCATCACTCCGTAAGTGCTAGGGAAATATTCATCGACTCCTCGCTCTAATCCCTGTTTATCCCTGTCTTTGATTATCCAGGGTGGAGGCCAGCACCTTGGCCGTTCGCGTGGGCACCATTAACCAGTACGCCGGCGGCAGCATCGTGAATGTGAAGAGCGTGGTCATCCAGCCATCGTACGGCAACTTCCTGCACGACATCGCCATTCTGGAGCTGGATGAGTCCCTGGTCTTCGACACTCGCGTCGCAGCCATCGCACTGCCCACCAAGGAGGAGGAGGAGACGGAGGATGTGGACGCAGAGCTGCCCAACGGAACTCCGGTCTATGTGGCCGGATGGGGTGAACTTTCGGATGGAACTGCCTCCTACAAGCAGCAGAAGGCCAACTACAATACACTCAGCCGATCCCTGTGCGAATACGAAGCCGGTTACGGCTACGAATCCGTGGTGTGCCTCTCCAGGGCCGAGGGCGAGGGCATCTGTCGCGGGGATGCCGGAGCGGCCGTCATCGATGACGAGAAGGTGCTCCGCGGCTTGACCAGCTTCAACTTCGGACCCTGCGGCAGCAAGTATCCCGATGTGGCCACCCGCGTCTCCTACTACCTTGACTGGATCGAGACCAACACCAACACCCAGTAAACTTTTGGTGCACCAAGGATTACCCTTTGTTTTTTATACATTTTTTTCACGTGCATAAAGTGTGTTAACCTCTCCAAAAAAAATCCTAAAATTGTGTTTTCAAATTTGTATGCTTGCAAACTATATGGAATTTAGTGCTGGTCATAAAGCTCCAATCGATAGAACAACATTTCATTGGCGCCGATCAAAGGTTCTTCAGCTGCCAAGAAACCTTGAACATACTGCCAGTTTATGGGATGCATTCATGGATTATCTAACAGAACTGACTAACTAACAATTTGCCATTATGGTTTATAGAGCCATATATTACAGAGCGAAAATTAAGATAGAGATCTTAGGAAAACCCGGCGATCGCCCTAGGAAACGTTCAAACTTTTGGCTAGTTAGTTTGGTCAATCTACAATGACACGGCTAAATCTTTATAATCTAGATTGCTTGGCGATACAAGCTAAAGATATCAATCAAGGGTAATTCCTACTAAATCCGTTGATTATTTGCTTAGACTAAAGGCATTTGCAGTCATTATAGTTATAGGATAACTTGCAAGTTTTCTACGCCTGATTTTCGATAATTCTTATTTCTTTAGCTCCCCTGAGTCATGACTTACTCATCTTTATCTGATATACTCGTAGATGGTGTTGTATTGCCATGGACACCGAAAGTGCTGTTCGTTTGGACTTCCCTCCGCCGCCTTCTGCAATTTTCTATTTATGTGCCAATTGAGCGTTGAAACAACAAGTAACCATAGACTATAGGGGCATAAAGCTGGCAATGGCGGCGATAAGATTAGATTTTCTCCGATGCCCAAGCCGAAGATAAGGATTGGTCAAGGAAGGGGCGCAGGCAGGTGGAGGAGGTGGTTAGATGGAGCTAGTCACTTAAATTCTCGCCGCTGGCATTGCGCATTTTCATTCCAACCGCCGAGGGCAGCAGAGCCACCAAAAACCAAAGAGTACACGCACAAAACGATGCAGCAGAGACTAGTGATTGTGGGTCTGATCGGGCTGGCGCTGGTGGGCATGTGCCACGCCCAGGGACGCATCATGGGCGGGGCGGAGGCGGACCCCACGGCCACGCCCTTCGCCGCCTCCCTGCGGGTGGACAACGCCCACGCGTGCGGCGGATGCATTCTCTCCCAGACCAAGATCCTGACCACCGCCCACTGCGTCTACCGCGATGGAAAGCTGTGAGTACCACACCAATCTACTATTTTGTTATTATTTATACATAATAATTAATATAAATTGATTCTTTTGATCAATGAATAAGTGGTATTTAAAGGGAAAAAGTTGTTTGGTGCTGTACAACTAGGCGAATGAGTGATATTTGCAGACAGACTATGCCTTTAACAATTGTAATTGAGTAAAATAACTTTATTTGCTTAGTAATTTGCTTGAACTATTATAGAATTCCATACACAAGTCTTGATAAAATAATCGAAATTATTTGCATAAAATCCCAAACAGAATCGATGCCAGTCGCCTGTCGGTGCGCGTGGGCAGCACCAACCAGTATGCCGGTGGCAAGATAGTCTTTGTGGAGTCGGTTGCCGTGCATCCGGACTACTATAACCTGGACAACAACCTGGCCGTGATCACGCTGAGCTCGGCGCTGGCCTACACCGAACGGATCAACGCCATCCCGGTGGTCGCCAGCGGGGAGGCGCTGCCCGCCGAGGGATCGGAGGTGAGCGTGGCCGGCTGGGGTCGCACCAGCGACGGCACCACCTCGTACAAGATCCGTGAGACGACGCTGACGGTGGCCTCGGAGGCGACCTGCCTGGATGCGTACAGCGAGCACGGCGAGCAGAGCTTCTGCCTGGCCCACGAGCTGAAGGAGGGCACCTGCAACGGAGATGGAGGCAGTGGCGCCGTGTACGGCGACACGTTGATCGGACTGACGAACTTTGTGGTGGGCGCCTGCGGCTCCCGCTATCCGGATGTGTTTGTGCGACTCTCCAGCTACGCGGATTGGATCCAGGAGCAGATCGCCTAGGTCATAGCACTTCCCTTTTTGCCTTTTGCCTTTTGCGAGCTATCAAAATAATAACTATTTTCCGAAACTCAATGCGGGAAACTCAAATTCCCCCAATGGCAATGACTCAATAGTTTGATTTCGATAAGGATAAGGATCGGCGATTGCCACTGGACACTGGTTAACGTAATAATACTAAGTACTAAGCACTGCCGCCTTGCGTGTGAAATGCTTATTTATTTATGACCTCAATGGCACGGCTTTTATAGCCCAGAACTCGAGAACTCGAGACTTCGATAAAGCCGCCGGGGTTTAGGGTCAGTTTGCCCAAGATGGTGAAAATGTACGCAATCTAGGCCTTGAATTAATTATGTAAGAAATATTTAAGACAAACTATCATAGCTTGGCTAAATTTTCCAGTAAATCTAAAACAAAACGTTTTTATATAGCTTGAAACTAATGCAAACGAATTTTGGCAAAGATGTAATATTTACAGCAATTTACTGCTCTTTTGTAAGATATTTTTTGCAGAAATTTAATGGGAATTTAATTACGAGAAAAATAACAAAGCCTTTGTACAATATGTAGTACACATTTTTTTGTAATGCGCTCTTTTTATACGCGCTTTATACATTTGCTCTACCAATTTAAAGATCTACATTTGGAAATCTTCAAAAAATCCAATAGAAAACTGGCAGCAATTTCCGTTTCGTTAAAGCATTTTCGTGGTTCCCAAACCCCTTTTGGCCAACTTACTGCCTCCAAACTCTTCCCACTGCAGGTTGTGCACACCCCTTGTAATTAGAGGGGCTTCATTTGCAAACGAAGTAAACGAAATAAGGGAAGTCAACTAAATTAGGCTGCAGCTCGATAGCGACATTGACTTTGACATTTTAAGGAACTAATGATGATGAGGGCCTTAAGCTCGGGTGATATGGTGATATATACATATACCCAGTGGATCTTGCAGTGAGCACTACTTTTCAGATAGCTAGCCCAACCAGTCATGTTACCATTCTGGACTTTCCCACTAGTCCTTTGTGCGGCCGGAGTCCTGGGACAGAACGACTCCGCTGTGGAGCCCCGCATTGTGGGCGGCACCAAGGCGAACGAGGGTCAGTTTCCCCACCAGATCTCACTTCGCCGACGTGGAAGCCACACTTGCGGTGGTTCCATCGTCTCCAAGGACTACGTTGTCACCGCAGCACATTGCGTAAAGCAGGGGAGCAATGTGTAAGTATATTGCATCGTTAGGAATTGGCGTTTTTTAATCGCTTGTTTGCCCTCAGAGCTCCAGCTAACCAGCTGGAGATTCAGGCGGGCAGCCTGCTCCTCTCCAGCGGCGGAGTCCGAGTTCCAGTGGCCACCGTCACCGTGCATCCCAACTACAACGGCAATGGCCACGATGTGGCCGTGCTGCGCCTGCGCGATTCGCTGACCTTCAACTCCAACATCGCGGCCATCCAACTGGCCACCGACGATCCGCCCAACGATGCCACCGTGGACATCTCCGGCTGGGGCGCCATCTCCCAGCGGGGACCGATCTCCAACTCCCTGCTGTACGTGCAGGTGAAGGCCCTGTCGCGGGAAACGTGCCAGCGGAGGTACCTCCGCCAGCTGCCGGACACCACCATGTGCCTGCTGCATCCCAAGGATAAGGGTGCCTGCTATGGGGATTCCGGTGGTCCGGCCACCTACCAGGGCAAACTGGTCGGCGTGGCCAGCTTCGTGCTCGGTGGCTGCGGACGATCTGCGCCCGATGGCTACGAAAGGGTCTCCAAGCTGAGGACTTGGATCGCCGCGAAGGCCAGTTTGTAAATCGCCAAAGTCATCGTGGAACATTCCAATGGTGTTTGGGTAAAAAAACTGTTTTTGCATATATCCCAACTATATTTTTTTTCACATTAATTTCAGCAGAATTCAATGTTGTTTAAAGCTCTTAGCTAAAATAAAATATTATCAGCACAGCAAAGCTTTCGTGATAATTCTTTGTTTCAGAATAAAGTAACAAATGTTGTTCCTTCATGTGAAAATAAAAAGGAGTACGTGGTTTCTATAAATATATGTGTTATATGTTTCATATACGTACTTTGCCATATCAAAGTTGCTGACCCCATTTGAAAATATCCATATCATTTGTAAAGCAGAGCTGTGAATCAGTTTGTAGTGATTCAAATCCAAATGGGAGGTAGTTGATCTAATGAGGAGCCCCCCTTTGCCACCTCTTTTTTTGGGGTCATCTCCACATGACTCATTTGCGAGGCAGCGGATTGTGACCGCTTTATAGAACCCGCTTGGTGGATTGGTGGATTGGTAACTCGGTGGCTTCCCTTTCTGGCCGCTTGGCCATTTATCAGAGCGCAACTTTTACCCGCTTTTCCCCGCTGTTACCCGCATTTCCCTGCCGTCCAGTGAAAGTGAAAATGAAAATCAGCTAAGAGCTCGCCCAACTCTTTCTATTATTGCTCGGTAATTTTCCGCTTTTTTTTCGGTTTTCAGTTTTCATCTTGCTGCCTTTTTCCAGGCACTCGGCGGCGTTTAATGACTTTGTTTTGCTTTTCATTTAACTGGTCTCGCACTTTTTATTTATTTTCCAGTTTCCACAGTTTCAATTTTCCACTGTCGCTTTGTTTTCCTTCGCTCTCTTTTGGGGCGCAATTATCGGATCTCGGATCGCTGGGGATCGTGGCGTGCCTCCATGGTTTTGGTATCCCAAAGTGTTGCCCCCGCCCCAGGTAAACTGGCACGATTTGTTCAGTTTGTCCACCCGGCTGTCTTAATGCCGTCAATCCATCCACCCCGGTCCATCAATCAGTCCATCCATCAGTCCATCCATCAGTCCATCAACCAGTCCATCAATCTGTCCATCAATCTGTCAGTTAATGCGACGATCGAAATGCAATTCACGGACAAAGTCATCGAACCTTTTGGAGTTGAAGAACTCCATGATCTACGATCTTGGCGGTGATTCAGGGGATTGGCTTCCAAATACCTGAATATTTAATGCTCATTCGTGATTATTCGGCTTGGTGTTAATACATTGCATTAGCAATTAACAAATGACGCATTCTCAGAGTTCTCTCAGTGTAGTTCAAACCTGATAAGAAATCGCCAAGTTTATCATCTCCTCCCCGCCAAAGTGGCTCAATTTCACCCGGTCCACTTTGGTGCCAGTTCCAAGAAGCCATCCCCACTCCGCACTACCCACTGTCCACTGGCCACTGGCACTGGCACTGGCCAGTTGCAATCCCAATCCACTGGACAAGACGCGAGAGAAACATTCAAAAGTCGAGACATGTCGCGGCGGCAAACAAATTTCTTCTTATTTTGGGCTTCAATTTTGATTAGCATGGAAAGTCAGTGTAAGTGGCTTTTAATGGTCAGAGCGATGGCAAAGCCGATCGGCGGGTTAATGGTAACGGGTTTGCCCGAATCCGGGCGTGGAGAAACACTCATGACTCTTTGGAGTCCGCAGACTAAAAACTGAAAACTGAAAACTGAAGACTCGAGACAGCAGACCGCAGACCGCAGACAGAAGACCGCAGACGGAAGACCGAAGACTGAAGACTGGGGATTGAGGAGCTGCGAGTGGAGGAAAGTAGGGAGGGGGCATTGGAGCTGGCCAGTTAACCCACTAACCTTGTTAGCTTAAAAGTGGGCAGCCACTGGTTAAAGGCGCTCACCACCACTGTCAAGTTCAATGCTAAAAGTCTGCCAAAAGGCGCAGCACACACATGGCCAAGCCAATAGTTGCAGACCAATTTAAATTGCAGATAATAAAATGCAAATTTAAATGCAATGAAATGCACACATTATTATAATGAATTATATTACTATTGACCTAAGTATTGCATTCGTAAATTATTATTTAAAGCATGTCTTGCAATGCAGAGTAAGTCGGTGAACTGTGCTCCTCATTGGTATATAGAAACCATATAAATTCATGACATTTCCTTATCAGTTTGCGTACATATGGAATTTCAGCGATAATCCATATGACATTTTAATCACTTATTGTCCGATGAGTACAGGACGCTGTGAGAGTATCCCTGGTTATAGCATGTTGCAGCTCACTCTATAGTCATGCCCCCGGCTGTGCAGGAAAAGGAGGCGGGGAGGCCAGAGGGCGTGGCGGGGCTTGAGGTCATGCGATGGCCTTCGAAGGAGGCGACATGCGCAGTGGGTTAGTGAGCCATTTGGCTGGATGGTTGGCTGGATTGGTGGAGTGGGGTGTTTATATAACAACAATGCCAGTGCAGGCCCGCCGACATTCGCCTGCAATGTGACCTTCACCTTGGCAGTGGCAGCAAGGCCGCGCCTGCACCACCCCCAGGTCCACCCAACCCACCCAGTCCACCCAATCGTCCCGAGGCCTGGCCTTGATCTTAAACTTTCCCACGAGAAACAGACGGTATTCGGTATTCGGTATTCACCTGATTTCTTGCTGCTGGCTTTGGATTTCCAGTTTTCTGCTCGACAGCAATTTCTATTATTATTCTTGCAGCTGCCGTTGTTGTTCTTGTTCTTGTGGTTGTTGCTGTTGCTGTTGTTCTTGTACTTGTTGTTGTTGTTGTGGTCGTTGTTCTTCGCACCTTTTTTTCTGCAATGGGAAATTTGCATAAAATATTCAATCAACTTTCATTGTTCCAGGCGACTGCCTTTGCCGGGCTTCAATTTCGAGCACATAAAAAAAATAGAAACAAACAGAAAGCAAAACAAATTCTCCCTTTTTTTTTAGTGGGTAGTTTCTCTTTGCGCCTACGCGATTGAACAAATTAGCACTGAAACATTGTTGAAACAAATATGCCGCGGGGTTGACCAATCAAAGGAAGATTTACGCGTTTCAGTGGATTCTTCTTTTCATTTAATTGGAGCTTACACTTTCCCAAGAAACCAGAATGAAATCGGAGAGAGAGCAAGTTTTCAAAACGCGTCCGATTGCCAGCGCCGTTAAAGTTCGACTGAATTTGTGGCGCGTTGTTCGTGTGCTACGGAGGCCAGAAATCAGATATCCAGCCGCCAATGCAGCGACCTCCAATCGGTCTGTAAAAGCGTTTCAGTCGGAAAAGTTTCTTTCAAACCATAAATAATTCATTTTACTTGCTAAAATTATTTTTTTTTTAATTTTTGTTCTTAGTTTTGGAAGTTTAAAAGCAATTTTCCTGAAAAGCCTTTTTAACTTACGGTTTTCAACGCATTCTGCTTTTGTCAGCCTGCAAATTTTGAGCACCCGCTGCAGTCTCACGGTGGGAAGCTTCCGTCAGTGTGCAAATCTGGCAAGACTCTGTTAGCTTATTCAGTATTTTTTAGGTATATTGCAAACTGCACTGCAGTTAAATCTCTCCTTTTTTTTCTTAATCTAGTTGCTCTACAGTGCAATTTGTTTACAAAACAGCTTAAAAACAGTTTATTAAGTACACTTCAAGTCTTCAACAGTTTGAAATCATGTTTCTTCTTGAGGCTTAAATTTGAATTCACGTATTCAAGTCACTTGGCGCGAAGTAAGACCGTTCTCCATCAGTATTATTCGTGCGGTATTTTTGCTGGTATATTTGGTTCAAATGTTTTTGTAAATCGAAAAGCAAAGCAAAACTAAATTGCAATCAGATCTCGACGCGACGGCGATGAAGAAGCATCAGTAAAAGCGCGCAGAAAATATACGTTTAAATATATGTTCCGCTCAAATAACAATATTTTTTATTGTTATTAATATTTCCTCAGTAATACGGAATATTTCTCGCGACAATTTTTTCTTTCGTGAAGTTCTAAACGATTTTGTTGGAAGAATAGAAAACCAAAACAACGGAAATAGTTAATAACAAAGTGCGTGAGCCTATTTTTTTTTTATTATTATTTTTGTGTGTGTGTTGTGTGTGAGAGCGGTGATTTGGCCGTGTATGTGTGTGTGTATTGTGCATCTCACTGTTATTTGTGGTTGTGTAGGTCAAGGTGAAGCAGCTGCACCGTTAGTTTTCCACCCATTGACTATGCACTTTTCAATTGCAAATACATTGGATGTGCATATGTGTGGGCAGAAACCCTAAAAAGTCAATATTGCAGTTAGTAGCTCTCTTTCGCACTGCCCACCCTGCCTACCTCCCTCCCTCCCGCTCGCACCTCTTCGAGTGAGATAAGCACTAGATAAGCATGTGTGCGTAATTTACTGTTAAGCTTAACCCCTAGTAAACAACAAACTTAAAATATAATGTAAAATGTGATGTTCAGAAATAATTATATAGGAATAAAAATATAAAACAGTAACAATTACACAGTAACTAAAACTAATTAATTATGCACAGATAAAACTAAATGTAGATTCTCGGTACTTAAATTTGATATAATTTATTAAATACACCAATTCTATTACACATTAAATATTGAATTTAGTGCCATTTTAATGAGGAAACAGTAGCAGCTGGCAACCTGCAGCAATATCAACAACAACAACACCGGATTGTGCAACCTGCAACTTGCAACACAGGCGTCAAAACGGCGTTTCTACCGCAGCGTCGCCTCTTCGGCGGCGGCAATGTGCCCCCCTCGGCGTCCATGAAGCACCAGCCGCCGCCCCCGCCACTCCCCCTCAGTCAACCGCCCTCCATGGGCGGTGCAGCGGCGGGGGGCGTGGCCAGCGTTATAACCAGCATGAACGGCAGCAGCAACAACAACAACAACAGCAGCAGCGTCAGTGGCATTGAGGCGGTTAAATGCCGACCACCCATTTACCCCAAACGTAAGTAAATCCCTCTTTCAAGGGTGCACACAGATTTGTTGACAACAAAAAGCGGACGAAAACATCAAGGGGTTAATGAAGCAGTTCGAAAAGGGGTTCACAATATCACAATACACTACTTACATACATATGTATATACTTTTAATGCGTAAAACAGTTTCCTAGAAAACTCTGGGATTCTCATGTCACAAGAAAAGGACGAAAATCAAAAGAAAACTATATTTTAGTATTTGATACAGGCTACTTCTATAAATTTTATTTTTGGCGCGCAATTCATTCATGCATTTGTATCGATACCTGGAAATATAAATGTAATAAAATTATATGATATTTTGAAAAAATGAATCAACGGAAGATAAAACAGATCATTTTCCCTGGGTGATGCTTTTAATAGGGATTGTTGGTTACACTATTTCAATGGTATTTCATAGTAACTCATATCTATGATGTACATATAGCTTAATGAAGCCTACCATGGCTCAAGTTATCACACCTACCAAGTTGATACCGAGAACGACCTTTACAGATAAAGGTTGAATTAGTTGTGGGCGCAGTATTCCAGTTAACCGAATGAAATATTAGTTTAAAGAATGCGAATATATTTTCTTTTCTACGTCTAACAAATTAATTTAAATTCCACATCTTGGCTCGCAGTGCACTTGGGTTCTCCTGCTCCACGGGCCAATTGCCTTCGGCTGGATCGATGCTATCTGGCATTTGGCATTCGGTATCTGGTAACTGGGAGTTGAGATCTGGGATCTGGGATCTCGATAGGCTACCCCATTACGTGGCCCACTCCGCTGTTTTCCGCCGACAAGAAAATTGGCTGGCCAGTTGCCGAGGCAACTACACATGCATGTATGGATGTACATATATACTGTATGTATTTTCCGATGGTTTTGGTTTTGGTTTCGGTTTTGGAGGAAAGTCGACGGCGGCTTCCTTTCCTTTTTTGCCCACTTCACTTTGTTTTGGCTTCGCTTTCGCCTTGGATTTTTTCATCAACTTTTTCTTGGCTCTGGCTTTTGGACTTGGGCGGGGGGTTCGGACTGAGTTGGTTGTTGCGACTGCCGTTTTTGGTAGGCGTAGACTTTGTTTTTATTTTTTTCCCCCATGTTTTCTATTTGGTTCCTACTTCTCATTTTTTGTGTGGCTTGCAGCAGGCCGCACCCAACACCCAACACCCAGCACACTCCCATTGCAGATCGGTCTGGGCCTTGGGCCATGGGCCTTTTGGTCTTGGCCATTTGGCATTGGCCTTAGCATGGTAACTTGGTAACTTGGTTACTTCGGTGGCAACGTGACCGCAGCTAACGGTTCTCCTGGTTGACATGTCGTTAGTGGCCGATGAGCATTTGTGTCGCCGATATCGGGCTACGTCCCCAACTTGGCCGAACGACCCATTGGAATCGATGTTTACTGTACCACACCGCAAGAAAGCGATAGCAGTTATGGCCTTTTCAATGGTTATTATTATTTATTGTTTTATCTACATATCTTTATTACATAGATATATTTTTTTAAATATAAACAACAACTATACAAATGTGGGAAATGGAATATTTTAGAAAGTCATCTTTATTTTGTGCAATATTTTCATTAGAGAATTATTAATCGACGCATAATTTGATGAGCAATACTTACTTAATTTTGTTAGCATAGTCATTGGCAAACCCATGTTTACATACAGTCATAGCCAAAGACCTAGAATCGGACGTGATAAGATAAACACAATTCAGCGAGGTCTAATAGTATTTATAAATAATGCACTGAGCTCACGTTAGGTGTTGTTTTTATTGTGTTGTTGGATTTTACAGTGTTTGCTTGCCATTAAATAAGTAAGCCTATTTGAAAATACATTTTTATGGGTCATCAAATGGAATAACTTACTAGCCAATCAATTTATTAAGTTTAATCTGAAAACGGAGTTTTATTAAATACCTACAGCTGGAGTCAGTTAACTTGTGTTCACTGTACTCGCAGCAGCTCTCCCCAAATGGCGTTCAATTAATTGATGCATCGGGAAAAATCACGCTCATCGATTGTCTAAGTTTAGTCATCCATTTCATCCATTCCATTTCTCAATTGTATGGTGCCTTTCCTTCGTCGCATTCCCAGTTTTCCAAGTTGCAGTTCCAATTTTTTATATGGCAGGCTTTCGTTTGTTAGTTCCAATTAAAAATGCAGCAGCTTAGCGTTTAAAAACTCATTAGGAGCCAACTCCATTGTTATGGCAAATGCATACACATGTTCCCGCCAACCCCCGCCGCCCCCCTCGCCACAATTGTGAATGTCGTTCCCTTTTCCCGATGTCTGCCACTATATGTTCTTCTATATGTTTTCTCACTCATTGTTCAAATGCGGGGGCGTTTGTATGCAGTTGCACAGCAGCGGTCAAGAATGCAGCAACACGGTTGGGTAAATATACATATGATCAAATCAATGAATCAAAATGAATAATGCGTTCTGGATTATCTCTCATTCCCATTTACGTCTTAGTAATCCCGACTCTACTTCGCTGCCCTCGTCTGTGCGCAGTGCACAGTGGGAGTGGAATTTTCATGGCAATTAGGGAAATCAGTGCATAAAGCTGTCAAATTCCCCATTCTGTGAAAAGGGGTTAAGTGTCGGGGGGCTTGGTGCTGCAATGGCACATATTCTGATGTTTTCGGCTATATGAGTATGTACATGGATTATAAATAGAATGCGTAAATCAAGACAGAGTGCATTTCGGCGGGAATAGACCTACATATCTGCATAGAAGTGGTGGGATGTCAAAGGCGGGACAGATCCATTTCAAAGATCAAAGTTTCCATAATAATAGCTCTTTAGCTATATATGTATGTATGTATGTATGCGTATTTCACCGCAAGTATTTAAAACTTCTTGTTTAGTCTTGGAAATCAAACGAAATGTGCCTGCAACTAAATTTACACATTTTTGAAATCTGTCTAATCGATCAAAAAAACAGATGGATGTGGTTTTCTATGTTGAAATCTGAATTGTTAATACTTTGGCCTCATACATCCATTTTTCCCTTTCGAGGTCCGAATTTGTTAGGCTATTTTGTGTATTTCGGATCGAGTTCAAAGATAAACAAAGATACATTTTCTGGGTGTGGAAACTGAAGAAGTTCGAAATCCGAACAGTTGGAAAATGCTTCTCTGGATGCGAGAAATTCCCTTGAAATTCCCTGTGAAAAGCTGCCTGGGGAGGGGGTTGACATGGGTGGTGGGGAAATGGGAGGCGGTAAACCTGGCCAGCTACTTCAAATGCCGTCAATTGTTTTGAAAGTTTTCAGCGTGTCAAGAGCGGAGATGCGGCTATTTATGGAACAGCGCAACAAGGCACCAACGCATGCCCTTGGATGTGTGGACAGGCGTACAGTGAAGCCTGGCCAAGTCGAACCTGTTAGTTCGGGTTGGTAGGAAGTAGGTTAATCCATAAGATTAAAGAACTTTTACGTAGAAAAACCTACCATATCATATATTTCGATTAGAAAAGAAGCTCAGTAACAAATATTGGTCACATTGGAGCCACTGCTACCATGGCTCCTGTCAGCTCGCCTTTGTTTACCTAACCAAATGCCTGTGAGGCTGGTCTGGAAGTGGCAGCAAAGTGAGCGGAGAAGAAACCCAATGCCGATGCACGTTCGATGGCTGCATCGAGAGTCACTCCAAGCCCCCAAAGACCCAGAAGTCCCCCAAGACCCCCAAGTCCCCCCTCCAGATTCCAGATTCCTATTTCTCCGTCTGGGCACTCGTGCGTTCAACGAGCCACTCGAACTCCAGAAAGTGGAGGAACAAGATGCGTAGGGCTCCAAGAAAATATAACAAGATTGGAGGGCTGGCTGGGGCACCGAAGTCGCCAATGCTCTATTAAAAATTCCAGACCTAATTTGTTTCTATTCTGAATTATATATCCTACACTTATGCCTTATGTATTGATTTTAAAATATTTTATTTATTTTTGCATTGTGGCAATTACCCTAAAAAACACACATTGATAATAATGTGGCTGTCAGATTTCCCAAATAGTTTATTTATACTATGTGAATTCAAAACCTAAACAAAAGTGGTAGAGCCTTTGGTATAGGGAAGAAAAGCACACTTAAGAACATAAAAAATGAGCTGCATTTTGCAGCATAACTCGAATTGAACTTAATTGAAATGAAATTGAGATGGTTGAAAGGAGGGGGGAGAGCACTCGCATACAAAAAGAAGGCGAATGAATGAGCGACCGAGATTGAAATTGATGTGTCGCCAAGTGTTAAATGGTCTGTCATAATGCCGATCAAGATCGTGTGTCGAGTGGCAAAGGGAAAACCATTTCCCAGGCCATTTGCCAGCGATTCCGATCAAACGATGAAATGCTCAAGTGTTTGACACCCAACAAGAACCTATCTAATAATTCCCATGTGCATTTGATCTCCCCCTCGGTTACCAATAGACTGCAAGGGACCTCTGCAAACTTATATTAAGTTGTTTATTTCATTTTTTTTCTTTGAGTGTAAAACTTTTAGCGACAGACGAGCGAGCGACCCAGCAATAATGACAGCGACAAGTCTAGTCAATGAACCACATCGATGTGTGGCTGAGTGCGGGGGGAAAGATGAAAACTGCAACGCCCACAGAAAAGCTCTTTGGGATAAACAAACGACAAGCGACAATAAGCAGCGGCGATAGAGATCTTCAGGCACAGTAAGAAATATTGGACAGAGGGGGCAACTATCAGATTTACAGAATTGAGAGCTCCGATTTTGTCAGACGAGTGTGGGTGGGTCCGGAAAATGGAAAATGGAGAGTGGGTGCGGGGTGCGGGGTATAGGGTGTTACACACAGTGGGTGCTGGCTGGCTGTGGGCGTTTTCCCATCTCGACTGATGATGGAAAAGATAAAGCAGGTGAAGGAGTAAAGCCAAAAGTTGAAAGTACTCTACTTTTCCTCAATTTCGGCATGCATTTTACACTTTACATGTGTCATGTGCTCACATTTAACGTCTTTACTTGGGATTCCGTAAAAATCGAGCCTTTCTCTCAGTGCATTTTGCATCTCACCCTTCAGAATCCCCGCTGCTGTCCATCCCCTTCTTGTTTACACAAGCCAATCTTTCAGCCGGGCCAAGTCATTGTGCTCATCAGCCAGCCTTCCTTGCGGTCTCGGTCCGATTTCGCACATTTATCCGACAGATGGAGATATGCAGCAGATATAAAGATACGACCCCACCAACAGCGATCTGGGGAGATAACTGTATCTGGGCCCAAAGACCCAAACAAATATCGTAGTCCATTGCGATAATGCGGCGCGGCAAGTTCATCCCATCCCATCCCATGTTTGCACGCGATTCGCAATAATTAAACAAAGTTTACACAAAATATTCCGAGACATTTGGCGATGATCGTGCGGGGCAAAGAGGTATTTTCCAACTGATATACCCCGATTTGGTAGCGTGCCGAGGGTGCTTTACATATATTTTGTAATCTCTTCAGTAGCACTTATGCACATAAATTAAGCAAATATTTCCCAATATTTGTTTAGCTAATAATTATTCAATATATACAATATAACACAATATCAAACATATTTATATAAGCACTTGAATCTATTTTCCTTATTATTTTCTTTCACACCACTAGCGAAATCTGTTAAGTTTACACAACATACTTTCTTTATGGCAACATATATACTTTCTATGCTTTTCTTAGTCGCCAAAGACGTAAAACTGAATCCTTATTTCCTTGGCCAGTGTCATTAGGCCGTTCTAAGGATTGGGTCCTTCAGGTTGAGGGCTTGTACTCGAGTTGCACTGTGTCACCCTGCAGAGGGGACCACCTTATTCCATATCCCCTTGGCCTTGCCAGCTGAGCGCTTTTCAAACTCGATTAAATGCGAAACGTGAGCGGGAACAATGAACTGACTGTCTCCCCGCTGAGTGACACCCTTAGGAACTCAGGAACTCAGAAACTCAGGAACACAGGAACATAGGAACTCGGTAACTTGGGAAATCAGGGGGTGAGTGCTTTACCGATCTGCGGGGGTGGGCCCGCAACCAGTGCTACCGTATCGCAGGAAGCGTGGAAGGGGAAGTGCCCAGACTGCCGCGGGGTGCGAATACAAAACGGTTTGTAAAGACATGCAAGTAACCTGAGCTGCGGGAAGAGGAAACTCTACATGTTTGCCAAATGCGGCATTGCAATGAAAACAGGAATTCGGTAAACAATTTCAAATTGTTTAAATTTTGTCGCAAACTTATAGTTTATTTTAAAAGTTCCTAACTTAGATCTAGTTTTCTTTATTCTTGAATTGGCCTAACAAGTTTTTAAGTTGCATGGGAAAACAACTATCTGGCAACCCCACTTTCGAGCAAAAGGCCCACTTTCGTAACATCTGGCCCACTTTTTTCCGGGCTTCCGTTAGTTTGAGCCAGGTCCTCGAGCGCAGGCGCCGAGAGAAGGCGGCTAGAAGGGGTGGTAGTACGGGTGAAAGTTGCATTTCGGTGTTGCCACTTAACGTATGTAACATCCTTTGCGAAGGATAGTGGGCGGAGGGTGAGGGGGTGTGGCCAAAGGGCGCTGGGGAGAGAGAGCAAGAGAGAGAGTGTACGAGAGACCATTAGATTTGAATGGTTTTAGGGCAGTTCGCTCGCCAGTTGCAGCTCCACCACAATACAATAAAGTGTTCATCAAACTCGGGGATTTATTTTTTCAACGACCAAACAACAAACAACTAGAGACTCTCACTACGAGAATAAAACCAAATTATAAAGCGGTCAAACAACAAGCAAACAAATCCAACAATGTGGCAAATTTGCTGATAAGCAGAAAGACAAAGTGAAAACCCGGAAGGCAGAAAAAGTGGCGAGGCTTGTGCCAATTACGTTTTAAGTAGGCGTTCCGTATACACACGAAAGTCGGCGGGAAGGGCGGCACAGGAGGCAGGAGGCGGAGGGAGTTACGAGGACCAAAGAACCAGGACACACACCAGCAGCAGTAACATGTGTAAGGAGCATCCAAGGAGCACAGATGGGATGCATGGGCTTCTTCCCTTCCCTTTCCCTTGCCACACTCCCAACCTGTCACCCCTTCACTCGAAAGTCATTCCCACATTTCATTTGCCTAATGAGACGGCTATGAAGTCGCTCAAGGGCCGAGATTCAAGACCCAAGTGCAAGGTCCTTCAGTCGATTAGCCCGTTTTGAGTTCTCAGTCCCCATTAAACACTTGGAGAATAAATCGGACACTTGGCACCTCAATTGCTTTAGATATGTGTCAAGGAGTGGCAATACCCTCTGCTCCACCATATGATATATAATCCCTTTTTTTAAGGCATTTTATCATAGTTTTTGAGTTCTTAAAGCCGCATACCATGAAACTACCTTATTTTTATTAAACACCTCGACTAAAATCACTGTGTATACACTATTTCCTTACAGCTAAAACGCCATCGTTCGACAAGGATCGGGACTACATAGGCTTTGCCACGCTTCCAGAGCAAGTGCACCGGAAGTCGGTGAAGCGGGGCTTCGAGTTCACCCTCATGGTGGTCGGCGAGTCCGGACTGGGCAAGTCCACCCTGATCAACAGCCTCTTCCTGGGCGATCTCTACAAGAACCGGCAGATGCCCAATGTGGAGGAGCGCATCGAGAAGACGACAAAGGTGGAGAAGAAGACAATGGACATCGAGGAGCGGGGCGTCCGACTCCGACTGACGGTGGTGGACACCCCGGGATTCGGGGATGCCATCAACTGCGAGGACAGCTGGCGCGTCTGCACCCAGTACATCGACGAGCAGTTCCGCCAGTACTTCACCGACGAGAGCGGCCTGAACCGCCGCAACATCCAGGACAATCGGGTGCACTGCTGCCTCTACTTCGTCCCGCCATGGGGCCACAGGTAGGATCCTATCTAATAAAGCACTGATTTCTCAAAAAAAGATTTTAAAAAGTAATTGAATTGATTATTTTATTGAATCAGAATATCAATACGTGGAGACTCGTTTTCAGTACAATATTGTTTTAGTGTACATAGTATATAGCAAATGGCACGATAAACAGAAATCCAATTTGAGCAATTTCTCATGCGTAACAATAAAAATATTACGTATATTAACCGATTGTTGTGTAGTGTTTCATGACAAAATGATGTACCAGTTCAGTTGTTTTTTTAATATACGATATTATACAAATGTGGAATGTAATAATGTTTGATTCAATCCCTTTTCAGCCTGCGACAGATGGACCTCGACTTGATCCGGCGGCTGCATCGCAAGGTGAACATCGTGCTGGTGATCGGCAAGGCCGACTGCCTGAACAAGCAGGAGGTGCGCAAGCTGAAGGAGCGCATCCTGCAGGACCTGGAGGACAACCACATCCAGCTGTATCAGTTCCCCGAGTGCGACTCCGACGAGGACGACGACTTCAAGCAGCAGGACCGCGATCTAAAGGCCTCCATTCCGTTCGCCGTCGTCGGCAGCAACACCATTCTGGAGGTGGCCGGCAAGAAGGTCCGGGGGCGTCAGTATCCATGGGGCGTGGTCAATGTGGAGGACCCGGAGCACAGCGACTTCATCAAGCTGCGCACCTTCTTGATATCCACGCACATGCAGGACCTCAAGGACACCACACAGGTATGTTGTTATACTTTTGTAAATGATTGAAGAAAATTGCGTGATACTTACGAGTAGTACTAATATATACGCTTGAAACATTTCAGGACGTGCACTACGAGAACTTCCGGGCGCAGTGCATCTCGCAGATTTCGCAGCACGCGCTGCGTGAGCGCGGCAAGTTGAAGCGGGACTCGATCAGCTCGACCAACGGATTCGACGCGGCCATTTCGGAGACGGACAGGCTGCTCCTGCAGAAGGACGAGGAGATACGGAGGATGCAGGACATGCTCACCCAGATGCAGGAGAAGCTCAAGCAGACCCATCTTATGGAGATGAAGAAGAATGACAGCGTGATCGATGTCTAGGGAATGGAAATGGGAACGTGTTCAATTTTGCACCGCCATATATGCATCTACCTACTATATAGGACATATATGGTGACCCAGAGAAATCCTGGAGCAGCTGCAACCAAATCGACTTTGTTTATAAGCTAGCACAGACTTTTTAAAGACAAAAACACCCAATTAAATCCAAAAAGAATTGATTAAGACAACGACTCCCCAAAAGCACAAAGAATCCGACGAACCAAAAACTTCAGACATCACAGCCTTTTTCAATTTTGTAGCTAAAGTTACGATTTCGTTAAGGACTAACGATTTAATGGAACACGTCTATATTGAGACATTAGATATTGATCAATACGATTACGATATGATACCAAAGTTTAGGGAGTTTCAAAAACTTAACGCAAGTAAATTGTTAATGGAAAAGATCAAGAAACCACAGAGGCACATAGAAGTACCGTTAACGATACACAGAGAGACATAAACAGATCCCGAAAATGTTTTAATTTATTGTACGAGAATAATTTTTTTACATTTCATTTCCTTTTGTTTTGGTTCTAAAGAGCAAAACTTGAGAAAGATCAAGTTATAAGCAAGTTTGCTTTAATTATGTGTAAAGAACTTATACCATTTATATTGTAAGAATATATCAGATCGGATGATATAGGACAAACCGCTGGAGGTTTTGGCACTGAATTACCATGAATCGACTTTCAGCAAGTTCCAATTATTTATGCTAATTACGTATTATCAGATATATGTATCTATGAACAAAACCTATTTTGTTGAAACGAATTGTTAATGAATTTATTTTAAATTAATCGATTAAGCCTTCACGCAACAACCATAATATTTAAATGAAATTATAGTCGAAAAATTATATATAAACATAGAGATTGCTAAAAATCGATTTCAAATAAAGATACAAACAATTTATGTGGTGCATTTAGTTAAATTTCAGGTTTATTTTTTCTTAAGAACAGTGGAAACAGATGTTTCTAGTTGCCACAAATGAAATCAAATTTAATCAGTTAGGCTTGAAGGTTCAACAGCAATCTATTCCATCTAATTTAGCAGTTTCCTGTTTTAATTTTTGAAAATGGTCAGTTAATTCAGCTTTGAACCGCTTATTTCTCACTGCTTGCGCACTGCTTGCCGTGACTGCTAGTCGCCAAGTGCAACAGTTGCGCATCACTGGCAGAGTTGCACACAGTTATCGATAAGTGATTGATTTGCTGCAATGCCGAAGGGCGGGAAAGAAGAGGAGATTCTAGTTAATTTAAACAAATTAAAACCAAATTAGTTGTGACATTATTGATTTATTTTTGTAGTTGTTGCTGTGGTCGTGCCAAAGAGAACCGATTCGATAACATGGCGGCCATGACGTCACGCGCCACGCAGCTGGGACAACAACAAAAACAGTTGGATTTGAACCGGCAAGAACTGAATATTTTGGCATTATTATTAAAAATTCAGTATTTCGGCATTGGCACGGGCCAAGATACTCTCATACACGCAATTAGCGCACACACGCCACCGCAAGAGCGAGCGAGACAGCAAGCACTTACTCATGCGAGCGGAGAAGAAAGGCAAAAACAAAATAAACCGAAAGAGAGAATTCTGCAATATCATATTCGGATGTGGATGTGATTGTTATATTTTGTTATTAGTTCAGCGACGCCACTCGTCGTCACCCGTAAACGATGTCCGAAGATGCCAAGAGTAAGTGCACCCAGTGAGCTGGCACTTAGTGCCACATTGCCCCGTTGCCCCATCCGCTAACCCATTAAAACTGATTATTTCCAGGTCCAGGACCACGCACGCGGAACATCATCGAGAACCAGCTGTTCCGCCGGCAGCGTAGCCTGAAATTGGAGGCACTGCAGCGCCAGCGGACCTTGGATTCCAACGACGGGGTGGAGGGATTGGGCGCAGACGCGGAACCCTTCGACAAGGTCAGTTATTTTGCATTTTATGAGGTGCTCCGCATAGTATATCTACGAGCTTTTTACCCCGAACAACAGACGCACATCGTCATCATATTCACGGAGAAGGCCAGGCTGAGACACTGCCAGGATGTGGAGAAGATCATCCAGGAGTTTGGCATCCAGACCACGCTGGAGATCGTGGGGTAAGCAGGGATTATGTTGAACAGACAACGAATCGTACAGCTTTTTTGCTTAAAAACTATTAAGAACTATTAATTGACTTTAAACATTTACCATTGAATATAGAAATGTATTTATGTAACGCACAAAAATTATGAAGTCTATATTATTAACTCGTTAGACAAAAACAAAAATAATTTTATATAATCAATAGTGTTTCGTTTAAACAAACAAAAGACAACATGGATGAATTACATAAATTATTCGACGAGTAAAAATTAAGTTTTAAAATCTTCACAGATGTTACATTGGTTGTTATGGAACAAAATAGTTAAAGTAATAGCAAAATTTCTATGAAAAACTATTAAAATCTAGGACACATCAGTAAATCAAATTTAATTAGCAAACAGCAAGTGCATTGTTTACAATGCAAAAACCAGATCTTTTCATCTCCACTTTGTTTGGAAATGAAATTCGATTTTAATATTTGTTTACAAAAGAACTTGCTTAAGTGCCTCTCCAGAACTAATCCAATTTAATTTCTTACAGAAAAACTGAAAAGTATCTATACCTGTCGGCCAGCGTGGATACCCTGCTCCGTTTGGCCGATGCCGCCGAGCTGGAGAAGATGACCACCACGAACAGCATGCAGAAGTTTAACCACGGCTGCATCTCGGACTTCCTGCTGCCCGGAATGGGCAAGGACCAGATCCTGCGCTACTGCGAGATTCCTGTTCTCATCAAGGACGTAATCCAGGATGGCATTAAGTCCTACGTGCAAAAGGGGTACATCGAGGATATGTTTCCCCTCCACGATATCGTAAGTTACGTATCCTATTCATATACATGGATAGACTGTTATATGTTGTATAATGCATCAATCTATACATGTAGCTGTATCTCGAACGCTTCAACTGGAACCTGAAACGCACCAAGCTGCCCATCGAGGACATACGGAACTACTTTGGATCCAGTATAGGTCTCTATTTCGGCTTCATCGAGTTCTACACAAAGGCCCTGATCTTCCCCTCCCTTTTTGGTATACTTCAAAATGTTTTCGAACTGAACATCTCGCTGGTCTGCAGTTTCTACGTAGTTTGGACTACGGTAAGTTTATTTGACCACTTGCAAGGCGAAACAAAGTAAACTTTTGCACAATAAAAATAAATTGCTTTTACAGCTTATAAATCTAAGTATAGCATCACTTAAGTGCTCTTAAGTTGGAAACTTTTAAGTGCTATAGTAAAAATAGCTAGCATGTATGTATTTTAAATTAGCAGTTTTACAAATTTTCAAGTTCGAATAGTTTAAAAATAAACCGACTAAATCATTGCCACAAGAAACAGTTAACTAAAGATTAAATAAACAAATACACAAGAGCGGGCATAAAACGCTATCAAATCTGCTAGTTAATAGGATTTCATTTTTTAAATCGACTATATTAACAAATTCCAATATTTTTAGATTTTCCTGGAGTTGTGGAAGCGTAAGTGTGCTGGCTACTCGTATCGATGGGGCACCATCGAGATGAGCAGCCTGGACAAGCCGCGATCCGCCTACACGGGCCAGCTGAAACCGGACCCCATCACCGGCAAGATGACACTCCACTACCCGATGCGGTACACATACCTGCAGATGTACTGCATCTCGTATCCAGTGGTACTGGGCTGTGTGGTGGCCGCCGGCTGGTTTGCCCTCTACCAGTTCCAGATCGAAGCCGAGGTGCTGGCTGATTTTGGACCGGACTCCTGGCTGCTGTACGTGCCGGTCATTGTGCAGTCGGTGCTGATTGCGATCTTTTCGTGGGCATACGAGAAGCTGGCCACATTCCTCACCAACCTGGAGAACCACCGAACTCGATCGCAGTACGATCGTCATCGGGTCAATAAGCTGATGCTCTTCGAGATCGTGAATAACTTCTTCTCGCAGTTCTATATTGCCTTCGTCCTGCACGATCTGCGCCAGCTGAAGTACCAGTTGATGATGCAACTGCTGGTCTTCCAGGTGCTTTGCATTGCCCAGGAGATTGGAATACCGCTGCTGGCGGTGATGCGCCAAAAGTACGCGGAGTTCCGGCATCGCGAGGTGGCCGAGGAGAAGCTGCGATCCATCAGTGATCTGCCGCGCTACGAGCAATCGTTCTACGAGTCCGGACTAGATGAATATCATTCCACGTACGAGGACTACCTGCAGGTGTGCATCCAGTTTGGATTCGTGGTCCTATTTGCTGCCGTTGCCCCGTTTGCCGCCATTGGAGCTCTGATAAACAACGTCTTTGCGGTGCACATTGATATGTGGAAGCTATGCAACATCTTCAAGCGACCATTTGCACGGCGGGCCAAGAATATAGGCGCTTGGCAGTTGGCCTTCGAACTGCTCTCAGTCATGTCGCTGCTGAGCAACTGCGGTCTGCTCTTTCTCCAGCCTAATGTGAAGTGAGCTATGGCGTTTACTAACTTTCTTCTTGATACTCATCCCTTCCATTCCATCAGGGACTTCTTCTCTCACTGGCTGCCATCGGTGCCGGATCTTTCGTTCGTGATCTTCGAGCACTTGCTGCTGGGCCTGAAGTTCCTCATCCACAAGGTTATCCACGAGAGGCCGCGCTGGGTGCGCATCGGACTGCTAAAGGCGGACTTCGAAACCAGCCAGGCTCTCAAGCAACTCAAGTGGGTGTAAGAATCCCAATGCGGAAGTAACTATCTAACGGACTTTGTACTTGCAGGAAATTCAAGGCGGAGGCCAACAAGATGGCCTGATGGGCCACGAGATCGCCGGATCTCCCACTCTACTCCTTTTGGTGCTAATGAAACCAGTCCATTTTAAATGTTATTATTTATAAACATACGACTAAGCGCTTTAACCGTGAATGTTCGAGACCAACGGAAATGAGGTGCCTTAAACCTAAAACTCATATAAATACGTCCACAATTTACTTAAGATACTGTTTTTGTCTGGCCGGGATTAGCGTGCCCCTCGAAAGTGACGGAACGCCAAGTAGGCATCCAGCGCGTGCAAAATTCCCGCCGCATAGCCCATGTACTATAAGTATAAGAATTAAGAGGATTATTGCCTTTATATGAATTAATAGCACTCACGTAGCAGGCGGTCATGGCCGGATATGCCCAGAATCCGGGTCGCACCAGGAACTGCGGATGCAGCCACACCACGCAGGCGAAACCCATGTAACTCGATGAGCTGAAGTACATGCAGCTGGCGAGGCCATTGAACAAGGTCTCCTGGAAGAAGAGCAATAACCACATAGTTAGATCAGAGATAATGTTTCCCTCAATTAAAATGTAATTCAATGTATAAGTAAGTTAGAAATAATCTTGTGGGAAAGCTGTAAGTCAACCTACGAAAAGTGACTGCCGGATGAGGCTGTAGGATTTGTCGGAGAAGGCGTAGCACAGGAGCAGGATGCCGGTGGTGGTGAAGCAATGGCCGGTGGTGGCCAGGAAGCTGGTTAGCGCCTGGCCAATGGAATCGGCGTATGGGACGCCGTACCGGATGAGCAGTCCCTCGCAGAGCATGGCCAGGCCCAGTTGCATCAGCTTGAGGAGGCCAATCCGCGACAGAACGAACCCGAAGTTGATGCAGGTGCAGACGCGACAGCAGCAGATCCGGATGCCCAGCGGCTGGCTCATTCCCCGAACTCCAAACGAGGCCATGGTCTGATTGCAACTGATCCGGGATGCAGCGACTCCGCTTTGTTGTATGTTGTCGTAGTGCCAGCGCTTCTATAAATAGCTTCCGAAACACATGGACCCCAAGTGGCGCATTTCCTTGCACTTCCAGTGCTGTTGCACCAAATCCACCCCAATCTCCAGCTAAATTTAGAACAGCCATGAGCAATTTTAACAATGTGCGAGGATTTGTCTATGCGCAAGGTTTCTTCCTTAAATATCCGCTTTATATATGCATATTTTATATGTTATGAATACTTTGATTATCATTTTAGTTTTAGTTTGATCCATTCACCCAAGTGTTTACTGTTCTAGCTACAGTTCAGTTTTCGTTGCCATCCAAATTCTAGTCGTTTATTCGCATCGTTCCAAAACGTAGAGCATAAATCCCCAAATTTAAAGGTCACTCGACTGCAACTGATCCTGCATCCAAAGCCCCACTTCCAGAATGTGCATGCCGTATCTGAATAAGCTCTTGGGTGGTGGAGATCGCCGGCAGCGTCGCACCCGTGATGGAGGCATTACACCGCTGCCCAGCCTGGCCAATGTGACCCAGGTCTCCATGGACACCGTCAAGTCTGCCAAATCCGCCAAGTCGGCAAAGTCAGGGAAGTCGGCCAAATCCGGCAAGTCCGCCAGTCGCCGCAGTGCCAATGCCAATGTAAATCCGTCTGAGTCCAGTGTCAGCAGCATTGAGGAGAATACGGAGCAGCCTTTGGCGACCGCCTCGGTGGCCACCAGTGCTGTTCCAGCAGACGAAGCGAGAGCGCGCCGATCCTGGTGGGGTTACTTTGGCATGAGCAAAACCAAGAAGAACAGCATTGAGTCGCTCTAGACATCCGGAGATTGGGATCGGAGCGAATTGCAATGGGTCACCAGCGGAAACATATTCAATTGGAACGCACGGATGGTTATCGATTTCGATTTGGAGTCTCTCTTTTAAAGCAATCAAAAATCACAAAGCTATTGCTTTTTCAGTTTCGAGATATAAGTTAAATTAAAATTTTAATTTTTGCGCCACTGGAACGCTAAAATTGCTAAAGTTTTTATATGGGAGCTACTCTAATACCATTTTAATCGTTTTCAGAACTAATATATTTTAATAACCGTGTTCAAAAACATTTGTTAGGCTTCCAGATCTCATCGAACTGTCAGTAAATTTATAATAGATAAATGTCCGATTTAAATAGGTGTAATTTTCCACGGCTATGAGATAATAACGCGGGGTATCCTAAAAACATGCATAATCTAAACTGAAATTAAGCTGGCAACTAAATTGGCCAATAAATCAGGGAAGTTACGGCCAAGTACTTTCACTTTCCCCGTAGATCTGTACGTCCCTGCGCTTTCTTTGTGCCCACTCTGTTCTCCGGTTTCTTTGGCCGATCGCTTGGCGCTCTAGAAGATCGTGTTGTGCCCGTGGGCGGGGGAGGGGGCGTGGCAGGGGCAGGGGCGGGAAGTAAACAAAGCTCAAACGTCGGCACCGCCAGCGATTAGTGTAATTTATCAGTCGCAACGGCAATTTATATGGCTAAGCTCGATCGGTGGGATTATATTCATATACGAGTACGTCCATATATACATATACATATATATTTATATAAATGTTTATGGGAGGAGCGGTGCTTGGAGGGAGGGGGGCGGCGATTGCGGGGGTGGATGCTTTTTGACAATAAAATAATGTGGCTGTTATCACAAGTAATTGTTGCTGCCGGCGATTGTTATTGTTGCTCCTACCGCTATTGTTGTGCGCAGTCGGTTGCGTCAATGGGCAGCTGCACTGCGAGAAACCCGTACTAAGCAAGGGGCAATTAATAATTATTTTGAAAATTATACCATTAATACTGATGGTACATTTGATTTTCCATTTCAATACATAAGCATTGAACTACTTTAGATTGATATAATCAGGCATTTATTTGAATTTCATCTTGATTCTTTTAACGCACGCAAATATTTTCTGTCAATTTGCTTAGAAATTTTTTCCAGTGAGCTGGAATGGAAGATAGCTATAACGATGACGCTCCAGAAATGCTGTAACAAGTGAAACCGTTCAGAATTTGCATAAATCGTTTGCCCCAGCGGGAATTTTGCAATCTGCAATTAGGAATTTGCCAATTTCGTCACGAATTTTGCACGTGCATAAGTCATTGGAGTGAGTTAGTTAGTTCCCCCACTTCGAATTGTGGAATGGAAGGTATTTTCCAATTTACCCATCTTCCAATTTTCCTCTGTTCTGCTTTTCCGACTCACAACAAAAACGACGACGACGACGAGGGCGGCGAATATCTCTTTATGCTCTCGCGTTTATTTTTAAAGTCAAGAATACGATAAGATATATACGTATATACTTAAGCGTCTACGGTTAAAGAAACGTATATAATAATATAATATCCGGCGATCGGTCAGAAAATGGGAAAGCTCTGTCTGCCTTTCATTGGGGCAAATGCCTCTGACGTCGCAGCAACCAAACAGAAAAACAATTTGAAAATGTTCAAATCTTTCAATGTTTTCAAGTGAAGAAGCGAACAAACAAGGGCTGTAAATAATCCGCATCGCGTCGTGTTGCACTGAAAAATCACTTGTAAATTGTTGTGTCATTAATTGCGCCAAGAGTGAAGACTGAAAGACTGAAACACTGAAAACTGAAAAAAACAAGCAAAAAGTCGGCACAGTGCGCTGATTGTTGACTCAAATTAAAAGTGCGACAAATTCTCGCATTCATTCTCATTTTCAGTTGCATTTTCGGTTTCAGTTTTGTATTTGTTTATTTCGGTGTCGGTTTAATTTTGCTCGCCTGACAATCTCCAAATCGCCTTTAAAAAACGTACACAACAACGGGGCATTTAATTAAATAAATCGCAAACATCAGTCAACGGCCAGTTATTTCCAGCCGCCAAATCGGACATTAAATCGGACATTTGGACATTTGGACATTTGGACATTCGGACACTATACTATATCCACACATTTCGAGAGATCCCATCTGGCGAGAGAACCCAGAACACAGAACAGGAAACAATTGAAATCGGCTGAGAAATCGGTATTTATGATGGGAAACTTGGCCCAAAGCTTTTTATACACAAATTCTAGACCCATTTGGTGGGGCCAAAATGCCTAAAATCCTAAAAACATCAGCAATATAATTTAACATATATATGCATAATAGTAGATGTTTAAAAATGCAAACTAGTTTAGCCAACATAACAGAGAAGCACTCAAGAATGTTTTCTAAAAATCCCGCGCAATATTTGAGATGCTTTAAAAGTATCTATGTATCTTAGAACACATAACAAGAGTTGTTATGACCAATTTGAAAGTGGAAGAACGTGGTTTTCCCAGAACTGCGCCACGTAAGCAGCCCTTAAACAATCGCCAACTGTTGGCTGGCCAAACAAATCGCTTTTCCCCATTAACAGCCAAATGCAGCTGTCAATTGGCAACAACTTGCTGGCAAATAGCAAATATTTTCCCAACTCAACTCAGAGTTGGTAAGGCAACAAGTGGAGGAGCACAAGTGCGAACAGCAGAAGTGTTTGATACATTTCATTTATATTTTTCCATTTATTCGCTGAAACGCAAATTCATGGGGCAACAACAAGCAGCTGAAGAAGGGTTCATTTCTTGGGGCGAAAGTCGCACTGAAGGGCCGTAAACAAAACGCCTTATCTGGGCCAACATCGAACGCAGATAATGGCCAAGTGCCTGGCCAGTCTGGCACACTGATTGACTATTATACATATACCCATACACACATTGTCTCTATATAGCTGACCGATCCGATTCGATCCGATGCGATGCGATCCTAGTCCAGAAGTGGGCCTGCGATTGCGACTTATTTATAGCAATTTGTTTGCCGCCCCTCGACGTCACTGCCATTTGCCATTTGCCATTGTCATGATTTTTGGAAGTCTGAAAACGTAGAGGAACGTAGGTGGAACTGGGGGACTTTTAGACGCACGCTTGTGCCGAAAGCACAAAGTTTGTAAATCAAGTACACTCGAACGCATATCGCCAGGAAATAAGTGCCATATAGAGTGCTATATACCCTCTTCTGCAAACCGCTAATATCAATTTAACTGTTTGGCTTGCATCTTGGAAGAAAGTGGATAGGTGCAACTAAATATCTGCCTAATTAAGTAGTTAGTTAAAATACGGCCAAGGTAATTAACACAATTAAAAGCACTGAAGCTTAAGTATGGTTATAAAAATATTCAAAATGTCCAAATTTAATTGGAAATAACAGCCAGTTTCTCTCAGTGCACTACTCACTGCGTGCCCCGCACCGGAGATGAGTTGACAGAATGTGAACAAGTTGTCCGCACTGCCCATTGATTGGAAAGTCCAAGATGATCACATGGCCCGTCTATGTTGATGGACTATATCTTCTGCAACGCTGCGTGGAAACTGGGAAAACCCCGTCTGGAGTGACACTGCAGTTCGGTGTAGAAATCCTTTGGACATGATCAGCGATCCGAACTAGATCGCCGAAATCTTATCTTTAAAGACAAACGCGACAGCACTCATAAGTTTAATTACTGAATATTATATGTTCATGCCATACGAATAATCGTAGTCATTGCCATTTAATTGGAAACTAAATAGGTTGATAGCAACATTTTGCTTTGAATGTTCACGGGACTTATTGTGATCTGAAGATATGGAATTCTTTTAAACTCCATAAGCTAACGAGTATCTGAAAAACATGTATCTTCAAGCGATCGATTCAAACATCGATGATTCACCCACTGATGGATGCAAAGCGGAAGAATCTTCCCATCCGGAACGGAAAGTTCCGGAATAGAAGCCACTTTGCGATTGCCAATTTGCGGGAGAAAACAAAAAACAGTTTGCCCGTCTGTCGTCCATCTGCGTCAATGCGAAAACACTTGTCGCCCACTTGTTAGCGAAGTGGGCGTGGCCGGAGGTGTGCTGACACACAAGCAATTGGGGGCGAAAGAGTACGAGTAATTTTTCAGAAATGAAACCTTTTTTTATGGGTACACTGTAACCTTAAATGCTAACTCAGCTGATTTAGGCATATGGAGACAGCATTTTCATTGGGTCACATTTATAATAAAAGAATATGCAAGATGCTAATATATATTTATAAATACTTCAATGGTGAGGATGTTGCTTTCAGTTCAAGTTAGGCACTTCCCTTATTTGTTACTTGTATGTTACTGCAATCAGCTCTACTATCTTGGCCGCTGCTGTGAGCGCCCTTACATGTACCCGAGTACCTCGAATTCCTTTCCAGTTTCTCGCGGGGATCGTGTTGTATGCTGCTTATCAGCAAATCGATAAATCATGTTCCCAGGGGTTCGGCAATGGCGATGGCGATGGCGATGGCGATCTTCCCCCACCTTGATCTACTGTAGATGCCGTTCTATTAGTAGTAAGAGTAACTGACTTGATCGCTGGCATTGAGGCGCTGGCATCGCTTTCATTTGGCTACAATTTCAATTTCAATTCCATGGCGTTCGTTACATTTTAATTAGATTTAAGATCATTTTCGTATCGTTTCGCATTGTATCGTATGGAAAGTAGACCCGGCTCAACTTGACAGAGATCACGTCCCCGCACTCCTCCGATCTCCTCCTGCTTAACCCCAAGATTCTGGGTAGCCGAAAATATTCTACCCTTTTTTGTCTAATTATTATACATTTTGAAATATTTCGTTTCGTAGTATACATCCTACGCCTTTAAAGTTGATTTCTTATATGAGGCATAACCACGAATGGCTTAGTCTACTCACCTTAAACGAAAACATTATTTAAAATTTTCGTAGACTGTGGAACTGATACAAAAAATAAAATCCATTCATTTTAATTAATGGTAATTAAATCAAACACGCTTCGGCCAACAGTGCGTATGAGTGATAGACGTCTGAAGCGCTCGTGTGTGCATTTAGTTAAGTTATTGTATATTGTATATTGTATATTATTGTTTTATCTACTCGTGTGCTAAGCAAATCAAGAAAAAGTACTTGAATGTGAAATCACCGAATTGCGCAAAATTAGTGCAATTTGTTGAGTTTTCCGTTGCATAACCCAGCTAGAATACTTTTGAATAGCTTCGAATTCTCCTGCTACTTGTACATCATAGCTGAGACCTTGCCCACTTTCATGGGGCTGAGTGGGGCCCAGCACAAGGTGCTTGGCCAGTATAGGGTTAAGCCGCCTTTCTCGGCGTTCTCGCGACTGCGCAGTCGGCGTCGCAGCCGCCGCTTTTGGCGCAATCGAAAGTTACGTTTGGGCTTTACGTAGAGCGCATTAGTCGAACGCCGATTGTCGGCGGCATTAGTTCAGAGTTAAGACTCAGAAACGAGCATAATACCCAAATACAATTCCCAAATACGATTTAACTGCGATACATATAGTGCACCACCGCCACCTTGGAGATATCGACATTGCAAGTGAGTGGATCGTACTTAGCCAATATCTGGAAAAGTGCTGCGAAATCGAGTGGATTGGATGGCTGATTGCTCTGAAGAGGAATTGCGTTTGCAAGAACGATCGTCAGTGGATAATCAAATGATTGGTGTGAATTTGGACAGCGAGTTCTGAATTTATTTTAATGTGCAAATTTAGATGATTGCCGAATTTTAATTCGAAAATCTCGCCGCAGTGCCATTTACGAGCCGTAATTTGTGCCATTAAATTGCAAATTGTTGCCACCACAAATGATTAAATTAATTAAATTATTAATGGCGCGGTGGCCAAACAACTACAGAAGATGCGACACTATAGTATAGCTTAATATATAGTATATAGTATGTATATAGTATATATAGTATATAGTATATATACATATGAAACTAGCTGAAAATCGTGTTCGCATTTCTCCAGCGATTTTGCATGCAATCCCGCTTTCCACATCCCATTCCTTCCGGTTCATCCCACGATAAAACTATAATATTAACTAAAAGTGCCCACAATTGGTTAATTGTCTTAACTTGCGAGAATAATATGTTTAAAATGACAAGTGCAGATGGGAGACCATGATAGGATAGACTCTCTTACTTTCTTCTTAGTTCAGTGTATTTATTCCAGTTTTAAATAGATGTTAGTTAATCAAGTTCTTAATGCAGAAAGCATATCCATGTCTCAGTTTCAATTGAAAAACAGCACAAACTGCATATTTATTCGAGCATTATTGAAACCTTCGAACATATGTATGTGGGTTGAACGAATAGAGTAAGCTTTTCTCTCGGTGTATCTTTTACACTTCCAGCTAGCTCTGTATCACTTAGTTTTCGATAGTTATTCGATTCGCATGCAAATCATGTGGGGGCCCCTAGAAAACAAGCATTCTGTGCTAATCAGACGGGCCTTTGAATTCCAATCATGAACCTACATCAATACATCAATTTCCCTTTTGGGCTCCCCTTTTGGCTGCTCCCAGAAGAAGCCCCAAATAATAGGTGAGAACTGGCGATATCCCCCATTGGACAGCTTTTAATGGCAGCGAAAAGGTTTTTAGTGCTTATCTTATTTGAGATACAGTTCTAGACACGAGTCTCCTTCCATTTTATTTCGGTGGATACAACAGACGCCTAATTGGCAAACGTGACAGATAAAATTGCTCTCTAATTTGGAAATATCACCGAGTTACAGTCGGTTTTTTGTGTACAAAAACAAGTAATATATTTTTACTTGGAAAATTTTAATTGGTTTTTGTGCCTATTATACATTTCACTTCCGCACTTCGCTTGATATAAATATGTTTTAAGGGGAAACTAGTTTTTAAATTTATTTCTAAAGTGTTTGCACAGCTTTTGAGTTCTGAATGGATGTCTTATCAACGTCCACAGTGAAACTTCGCCCACTTGCGATACACATAACCAAGCAAAGAATACTAACGTTTTTGGAATATTAGAGTACATTTGAATTCATTTGAGATGCATGTGTATATGTACTAGAGTTAAGGAAGTCTGGCAGCTAGTTAGTGAGTTGTCACTCACAATTAAGTGAAGAACATCAAGCATCGCTTTCAAAGCAGCGCCGTCGAAAATTGTCTGTAAACAATAAAATCAAATTAATTATGGCCAAATAAATCACCGGCATCCCAACTCGGGGGCAGAATTATTGCCCTCCGCTGCTGATAAGCGACATGGCATCGCACCGCACCGCTTAGCCGAGCTCCTCCAGCCAATTAATGAGTGCGCCGGCAGCGACGGTAGCTGAGGCAGCGGCGGTGGCTGAGGCAGCGGCGGTAGCTGAGGCAGCGGCGGTGGCTGAGGCAGCGGCGGTAGCTGAGGCAGCGGCGTTAGCAGCGATTATTGGCCAACCAAAGTTCGATGCCGGAGCGGTGAAGTCGAGCGAGAAGTCGAGCTCTGCGCTTTTTCATCTGCCGCTGCGCATGCGCATGCGTCTGTGGTTTCTGCAACTGGGGCAGTACGGTCGAAACTCCCCAAAACGCACTGATCAGAGCTTCAAATTTGGAAAATTTGGAAAATTGATGCTTCTCAGTTCGAAATTTCCAAATCCAATACCTATATATGTATATACTTGCGAGATCCCATAGTTCGCAATTACAAGAGTTTCAATTACTAATCTTTCTGCATTGGTTAGTTATTGTTTAACATTTTATATAAGCGGTTAATCATCATGTATTGCATAGAAGCTCTCTTTAATCAAGATGTTTAGTATCAGGAAAAAACAATCATTTATCAATCCCAAAGCTTTGAGCATACGTAAATGCTGAGCTCTTGCGCTATCGAAACTCCACTGTAGTTCGATTAATTAGTGTTTGATCACTGCAGTTAGCTAACTGCATTTACACAGATGTTTCACGGCCTCCTCTTGTTTTTACCCAACTTGTGCACCCAACAAAATGAATGATCGTTTCGAATTTGAACTTTTGAAAGTAATAAATTAATGATTAAATACCATAAAATGTTTATGCGTTAATCTTTATTATATATTTTTTGCATTCATTCCAGAACATGGACCTGAGAATGGAGCTGGGCGGTTACGTGCAGTCCGCCACCAACACAAAGCGCTTCGTCGTGGAGGACTCGAGTGAGTGATGGCCAGGGGGTTGCCCGGGGGGCTGCCTTCCGGTTTAGAAAGTTGAGGAAGTGCGTCGGCCTGCCGGCGGCAGTTAAATAAACCTGCTGCCCGCCGCTCCACGCATTTTAAATCGCCTCAGATCGGATTCCGATCAGATCGCCGATCGTCGTCAAGTTGAAGTTCACCGCACTCGGAGAAATAACTAGTACTTTGTAGCTAAGTCGAAAATCTTCGAATTTGGTTAAACAGTTTTTGTCATTCTTCAACTTTGTGTCAATAAAGGCTCGCCTTTCCGACACTCGATAATAAACATAATTATATTTAAGGCAGTTTAGTGCGGTGCAGTTAAGAGGCTGACTAGTCACCCATGTTTATACTATATATGCATATTATTTAGAGTTTGCTTTAGCTTTACAGTTGACCTTGGGTCAATTTACATTTCACACCTGCCGAATTGGAGCAGCACGTCACCTCCAGTAGTCAATCAATCATCCACTCACTCACTCACTCACTCACCAGCGGCTTTCTCTCGGTTTTGCAGTTACCAAGGTGACTTCCGATGGGGAGCCGCACGGCATGATGACCATGGTGGCCGGATTGTCCGGCCTTTTGGCGGCCATCATCATTCTGGCCGTTCTCGTGTCCATGGTGGCCTGTCGCAAGCAGAAGAGGTAACAGCATACATGCCCTTATCATATTTTATTATGTGAAATTGATGCCTGACCCTTCACTTTTAAAGGAACTCGAACCGGAAGAGCAATTCCTCCGCCAATGTGGTGGCCATGACCAGTGTGGCGCAGGACCAGCCCCAGTTGGCCGGGAATTTGAACGCAGCGTTCGCTGAGAGCACTCTGACCTTGGACAAGGTCAAGCAGGGCACGGAGGACCAGTGGCGACCCACATCCGTGGTGGTGGAGCGGTACTAGTGGATCCACCAGCACCACCACCACCGGCAACCAGCAGCGCACGGGCACGTGATGTTTATTGTAAACGTTTGAGACTGACACTTAGCCTAAGGATTTCCATCACCATCTTTTATCTATGTATATCACATACGACACCTTTTTTTTGCTTGTTAAAATATTCTATAAAATATGTGCAAATATATATTATTTTATAATCAAAGGGAGAACTCCAACCCTGTTTCGCATTTTCAGAAAAAGACACGTTCTGTACGTGGTTTTCTTTTAGAAAGTTACTCCCAACCCATTAAAAAAAACACAATTTAACCAAATGGATCAATATATTCGTATGCAGCTGCGTACATGTGTAGTAAAAAAGATAGTATACAAAAAAATAGTAGAGAGTCAAAGATTGCAGGTCTTCCAGGGGGAGATCCTCTAGAGCGCCGTGTTGCGTCCACCAACGACCATGGCCAGCAATGCCATGCGGATGTACATGCCGTACTCCGCCTGCCGGAAGTAGGCGGCCCTCGGGTCCGAGTCGATGTCGCGGCTGATCTCGTCCAGACGCGGCAGTGGATGCAGCACAATCGAGCGCTTCTTGGCAAGCGTCATCAGCTCGGGCGTCAGCACCAGCTGGCCACAGCACTGTGAAAGTAAAGCAATGGGTATAAGCAACAAGTATAATGGAGGCAATGCGACCCTTTACATTCTCGTAATCCGCCACGTTCTCGAATCGCTCGCGCTGAATGCGCGTCATGTAGATCACATCCGTGTCGGGCAGCATGTTTTTTAGTTCGTAGGCGAAGAGCTGCTTGATGCCGCGCTGGTGGACGAACTCGACAACCTCGTTGGGCATCTGCAGGCTGGGCGGCGCCACATACTGCAGGGTCACATTGTACAGGGTCAGCAGGCGGGCCAGCGAGTGCACCGTGCGCCCGTTCTTCAAGTCACCCACCATGGTGATGGTCAGCCCGTTCACCGTGCCGAACTCCTCGCGGATGGTGAAGATGTCCAGCAGCGCCTGCGTGGGATGCTCGCCGACGCCATCGCCGGCATTGATCAGCGGCTTGCGGGAGAAGGTTGCTGCGCGCTGTTGGAAATTTAGTGAAGATCGTGAATTAAAAGGCAAATAGAAGACTACTTCGACTTCTACTCACCGCTACAGCTCCGGGCGTGGGATGACGCAACACCATGACGTCAGCGTAGCTGGCCATCACCTTGATGCTGTCCTCCAGGCTCTCGCCCTTCTTCACCGACGACGTGATCTGGTCCATGCTGATCACTCGGCCTCCCAAACGCAGCATGGCAGCTGCGAAGCTGCACTGCGTCCGCGTGCTGACCTCGTAGAACACACTGGCCATGATCTTGCCGCGCAGCAGCTCGTCTACCGGACGATCCTTTGTCACCCGCAACTTGAGCAGTTGTGCCAGGTTAAAGATGTCGTTGAGGTGCTCTTTGTTGAACATGTCGACGGCAAGGATGTGCTTGCCCACCAGCGAGTGGGCCACCGGATTTGGGCTGGAAGTGCGCTGCAAGTACTCCCGCAGCGTGGTGTTGCTGGCGGAATCCAGACGGACGCGCGGTGATGGCGAGGTGGGGCGCAGGTAGTTGGCTCCGTCCACAAAGTGCACCTTGGTCGATGTGCCATGTACGGCTGCACCGGCAGCACCGGCTCCGCCGGCGGTAAGGAGGCGGGCAAAGGTGTCGTTGGCATCGCTGTCGCTGGGTAGCAGATCCTGCGACGCCTCCGACGTCAGTTGCCCCTGTTTGGCACGCACATTCAGCCCGAAGCCGGGCTGCACCAGCACTTGGCCATCGATGAAGGCGACCTCGCCGCGGAGAACGACGCGGTGGACGCGTCCCTTGACCTTGGTGCCCTCGAATGGCGTCCAGCCGGACTTGCTCTTCATCTCGCTGCCCGTTATGGTCCACTCCTCGTCCAGATCCACCTCCACATAGGTGTGCGCCTGTTCGGGCAGGTTGAAGATGATTCTCGGATTGCGATGGAACTTCCTCTTGATGTCCTCCAGCGTCAAACGACCCTCGTGCACGGCCTGCAGGAGGAGCGGCAAAATGGTCTCCACTCCCGGAAATCCCGGCGGCGGACGCTCCGAACGTTTCTCGGCCAGCGTGTGTGGCGCGTGATCGGTGGCAAACACATCGATGTAATCAATATTCTCCCACAGCGCCTCTTGATCCTCCGGCGAGCAGAGCAATGGCCTCACCTCGGACATTCCGTGACCCAAACGCTCCACATCCTTGGTGCTGAGGAACAAGTGATGGGGGCACACCTCGCACGTCACCTTGATGCCCTTCTCCTTGGCGGCACGGATCAACTGGATCTCCTCCTTTCGCGCCACGTGGCAGATGTGAACGGAACGGTCCAGCAGATGGGCCAGCATGATCACAGCCGCTGTGCTCTGCTTCTCCGCATGGCAAACGATGGGCGCCCGCTTGGGCCAGTGGGTGAGATGCCTCTGCCAGCTGGTCATGTCGCTCAGCTTCAGGGTTCCGAAGGTGTCGTTCAGGTACATTTTCAGGCCACACGCCTGACTGGCCAGCTCGTTGACCTGCGCCCAGTTCCCATCCGAGGCGCCCACATACAGGGCATAGTCGCACCGAGCTCCCGCTTTGGCCAGCTCCTGGAACTGGTTGAACGTCTCTCTGTCCACGATCGAGGGATTCGTGTTGGGCATGGCGCACACGAGGGTCACTCCGCCAGCCAAGGCGGCTGCTGTCCCACTGGCGAAGTCCTCCTTGTGCGTGGCTCCCGGCTCCCGCAAGTGCACGTGCACATCGATGAAACCCGGCAGCTTCACAATCCTCCGCGAGGTCATGCAATCCGTGTGCGTCTTCATTGGCGGTTTGCCACCGTTCATGCGCATCGATTCCACCAGCAGCTTGGTGCACTTCACATCGGTCACCAGCGGAATGGAGTAGTCCACGGCCAGGCGACGGGTGCGGTAGCCATGGGTCATGAACGAGGAGACCCTGGGATAATATGAGGCAACTCAATAATGTGAGATATATTTAAAAGACACTGGCTTAAAAGTAATTCTCAATTTGAGGAAGTTTCATGGTTGATGGTTGCTCAAGAAATGAGGAACTAGTTAGCGTAAAAACGGACGGACAAACTGGCATACGGACACGGACACGAATAGTGCTGAGAATAGATATACCTTATAATATCTTCCGATCTTTATCTGGAATTTAAATAACCTTAGCAAAGATAAAAACTGAAAGTGGATCGTTCGAATATCAGTTTTACCCTACACAAACAGAAATTCCTGGTATTCAGTTATAAGTACTTGCACACCAAATGGGTTTTATATAAATAAATAAATAGCATTTAAGATGCCTGAGCCCGATAAGAAATGGAAGTAAGCCAAGCCCTTTTATAACTTGAAATATTATACACAAAATTATTATTGCTTTTTGGCACAGCAAACTGTTCAAGGCCGTAAAATGAAGTGACTAATAATGGTGTGTGAGTATTGAATTATTAATAGCACTGAAAATAGAATTTGTATCTAAGTAGGTTAGCTTTATATAACCGCTATGAGACAGACAAGCTGAGCCCTCAAAGAACTCCGTTATATAACAGTCATTAGTCAATGCAATTAAAATGCAAATAGCATGTGCACTTGCACTTGCACTTCTCGCTGAAGTTCCGTGGATCAACAACTTAGTGGTATGTTATCTATAACGATCTAGCGCATTAACTTATCGGTGGGCCAGCAAAAGAGTCACCACCGCGTAGTAGCGTAGTACTCACCGCCTGGCGCCCCCGCCGCTCATCGGGAGGTTGATGACCAGGTCGAACTGCTTGTTGGCCAGGAACTCGGCCAGGTGCCTCAGCTCCCCGTTGATGTCGTCGGGAGTCGTCTTGTCGAATGTCCACTGCACGGATTCCACCTGCAATGGCAAAAGCGTGCATGCATATACACTCGTACATATGTACATATATCATATACTCGTATAGTAGGGAGCAGAATGCGATCGACCATCACCAAGGCCACATGTCATCGTCATCCCCGCCATTAACTCCACTTTCCATCAATTGTTTGCCCAGAGTACACTATATAGATATCACTATTTATGGATCTTTCATGTCTACATCGAAAACAATAGAGCAACAGGCCATATCGATGGCACAGTGGTGCAGATATGATCATGGTATGAATGATAACGCAGATCGTCTTGTAAAACACTTAAAAGTAAACTAAGTGAGGTTGGCACTTTAAAAGTTAATGCATTCTATTGTGTAATGTATTTGTTATACAAAATATACAAATAAACTAAGAGTGTCACAGGGAAATAAGCTAAGGTTTAAACATCTAGCATTGCTGTGTTCAATATTCGAAATATGATTGCATTATGTAAGAGAAGTTACTATTTCATAGATCGCTTTTTGATATAATACTTCCTAGTAAGACTATCTTATTTGGTCAGCTCCTCGAGTTTTCATAAGTTTTTTAAGCACAGTGAAGTGGAAATCAATTCCGTTTTCGCTGAAGCACCAGGAACTGGCTGATAATGGATAATTGGGCCGGAGGAGGCGGTGGCCGGAAGAGTCGCCCGGCTCTTATCTTTCCGATTGCCAGTGTCATTACTAGATCGCAGATTGGTAATTGGTGAACTCCGATCGCAGATTGCACAAGTCACAAGTCAGCGAACGGTCGTCGAGTATGGGCTGCTCCTGGTCGAGATCCGAGCAGGTGGATTCCAGTGCCACGCCCAATGCCCTGCAGGCGGGCATTCCTGCCCAGCGCCACCAGAGGAGGCGTCGCCAAGAGGAGAAGCATCACCGCCAGCTGCAGAAGCTGCAAAAGCGCACTGCGCGAAAACGTCGCCGGAAGAGGGGCGCAGGATCCGGTTCCGCCGGTTCCGGAGGACCTATTTGCGGTCGGAGTGGATCGATTAACAGGCGAAACATCAGCGCAAAAACCCATCCCGATCTCGCCCTGCAACTGCGCCTACTGGGCGGCAGCAATGGAAGCACGGCCACCGAGTGTGTCAGTGCTCTGTATGCCAGGACACTGGAGCAGCAGCGCGAGGAGTTCCAGCGAACCGTGGAGCAGAGGACCCTGCACCAGTTGGACCGCGAGTTGCACACCTTCCTGCTGAACCAATTGCTCCTGGGCGTCCAGTTCTTTGGCCACTTCGACGCCGAGATGGCCGTGATCGATGCCCAAATCGTGGCCAGGCGACGCAACTGCTCCGCCGAGAAGCTGGCCGAGCACAGCCTGCTCCAGAGTAGCGCCATCGATGCGGCTGTCGCCAGGAACCTGCTCTTCAAGCCGCCGTGAGTCATTCCACATCCTATACATTTACATTTTTATCTTGTTGGTGCTGATAGTTTCCGTATAGCCGTCAACCTATGTACACCTATATCTTTACCCCGTTCCAGATCTTCGAAGACTCCACCACAGCTGCTGCAGAAACCCGTGACCTATGTGGTCTTTGAGAACGTGGACGTGGCGCGACCGCACGATGCCAACTACGACACCGTGGCATCACTGTGCAAGGTGCTCCTGGAGACGGACTACTACCGGACAACGCCCTGCCCCTCCGAGCTGGTCAACTTGATGAAGATGACCAAGTGGATGGGCTATGTGCGCCTCAAGCTGCGCGACCAATTGCCGCATCCGCTGGCGGGCACGAGCAGTAGCTCCAGCTCACCCTTGCCGGCGAGCAGCGATGAGGAGTGCATCTACGCGGATGTGGGATCCTCACCATCGTCGGGCTACAGTTCGGGCGACTACGATTATGTGTACCTGAACAGGTTGAATACTCCGCGTCCGCTGGAGGAGCTGCGCTTTGGGCGGGAGTTCAATTTCCGGAGGAATGTCCTGCCGGAGAGTTGCATTCGCCGTTTGGCCAGCTGTCTGCCTCCTTGGATGGAGCAAACCGACGACGAGGAGTCATCCTCCGCCGCATCCAGCGGTGACGAGGACGAAAAGGATCAGGCGAGTTCCGACAATCGCGGATATCCACCGGTTGGCTATGAAACGGTGGAGGTGCTTCGCCAGTGTCATGTGGAGCAACTGCAGCAGTGCTACCTCAGTTCGCAGCAGTTCATGCTGTACTTTGGAGAGGTGCTCCGTCATCACTTGGCCAACCAATTGGGCATCAGTCAGTCTCAGCTGGCCGCGTGTTCGTATCGCGGCTGTAGTGTTTATACCGCTCGCGAGGAGCTGGTGCCCGCCATCCATGTGCCCAACTCCTGGCCGGATTGCGCCTTCGAGTTCTGGCTGAGGGCTCGTCCCCGGTTGACCAACATCCATACTGCCGAGCAGTTCCAATGGCCGACGGAGCAGATGAAGAAACGTATCCGATCCATGGGCTTCCATGTCGTACCAGTGGGCTATGCGCCAAAGCGCTCGAGAAATCCCTTCAGGGAACTGGAGTGGCGCATTGTCTTTCCCCAGGCGGAGCAGTTTCTCGAGCGCCACTGCCTGACGCCCATGCAACTTAAGGTGTTCCAGCTGATGAAGCTGCTGGTCAAGACCTTTGTAGACGAATCCTCATCCTCATCCAGTGACCAATCCCCGGGAGCTTTGCTCGAGCAGCTGAGAGCCCATATGTTTTGGCAGTGTGAGCAGCACAGCAATGACTGGCCGGAGGAGTTTCTGGGCGAGCGATTGGTTCGGTTTATCCGCTCCTTCGACGCCTGTTTGGCCAAGAAACACCTGAGCGACTACTTCATCGAGCAGCGGAATCTCTTCGAGCACGTCCCAGAGGACACGCTGATGAAGCTGCGCAGCATAATGGCCGGCATTGCGGAGCAACCACTGCTGCACGTCATCCAGGCACTGAGGAATCTGCAGCACGCGCCGGAATTCTACCCGCAACTGGAGTACAAGCGACTGTTGGAGAATCTCTTTAGCCAGGATTACCTGGAGCTGCACGGACGGGGCAAGTTCTCGCGTCCCCGTCCGGGGTTTCCCACTCTCGAGAACCGTGATGAAACCAACGGGGCGCAGCAGGTCGAAGAGAAAAAAGCCGAAAGAGGAGACATCACCGATGCCAAGGGACTCTTGGGATTGGCTCAGCACCAGGAGCGGTCGAGAGGAAAGCTGCGCAGGAAGACGCAGCTCTTGAGGGCCACGACTCAGCAACGGCAGATCTCGGAGACGGAACAATGGCGCTGCTCGCTGGACTCCCTGGACCGCCAACTGCTACTGGCACGCTCCAATCCGGAGAGTTCCAGGAGCCAGGAAGCGGCGAAGCCTCAACTGAACAACGGCTTGGAGATCCTGCGCAGGAGCAATCTGGTCGAGCTTCTGCTGGATCATTCGCTGGCCATGTTGGCTAGTGCCATTCGATTTGGCAACCGGACCCACGCACAGCTTTACCTGGAGCAGGGCCAAAGATTGTGCCGCCTATATCAGCACCTCGGTTGCTCCCAGCAGGCACAGCACTTCGTCCATGAACTACAGAACGCAGCCAGCGATATGGAACGCATGTGTGAGTCGCATATACCAACCACATCCGGCGGAAGTCCCCCAGCGGAGGATGAATCTCCGCCAGCGCCCAGGAAATCCATCAAGTTCCAGGAGCATGTCGTCCAAATACACTCTCCAGATCCCCTGGCCATGCCGAAGCATATGCCCCATCTGGAAAACCACCAGCTCAATGGGATTCTAAGAGCTCACCACCAGGAGGAGGCCAACGCCATTGAACCCCTGCAGGAGGAGGACATCAAGAGCGCATTGCTGCGGGAAATAAAAAGTAGCATTGAAGGGAAACCCACAGCACAAAGAGACACAGAACCAATGGATCCCCCTAAAGTGGATGACCTAGAGGCCCAAACGGAAGAGGAATCAAAATCCGAGGAAACCGAGGAAGCCAAGGCGGAATCACTCCTCTCGCTGAACGGAATCTGCCGGAGGTTTTCCATCGACAGGGATAAGGTGCAGGTGCTGAGCAGCAAAACGGAGCAACTGGTCCTTAAAGTAGTCCCTTCCGAGGCCAAGCGGGAGGAGCTCAAGGAGATCCTCAAGCGCAACACACAGAAGCTCAAGGGCGCTTTCAACTAGAGACAATAAAGATAATACTACCATATATGTACATAGTAGCCAAATTGCTTAATCCTCCAGGCGATTACTAATATATTTATACAATATTGATACCAGATAAACCAGTTGTGATAAGGGCGACTAGAGATAGGGATAGAACTATAGATAGTTATGGGCCATAAAGATTGGCCACTGTGGGCCATATATGTATTCGTAATGTCTAATCTTGACATCAATGTAATTTCTCTATGACAATACTGTTCTTGAATTTGTAAACCAAAGTCACATTTATGGAAAATAAATAATGCAAAATAAACATGAAAGCCATTCAACGTGTAAGATAAGTCATTGGAAAATAAGTCATTTGAAAATAAATTGTGGGAAATGAGTATTAGAGCTACTCGACATTGTTGACACATTTCCAATGCACTTTTGATTAAAGCTGAATCAACACAATAAGGACACAATGATCATGCAATCAATTAAGACTTAAATGATTATTCAACTATCTATTTGTACTCACATCAACTCCGTGTTCGGCATAAAAGTCGCCAGTGCCCATGGAAGCGTATAGCTTGTAACCCATCTTGGCCAGATCTCGAATAGAAGGCAGCAGCTCCATCTTGTGCTGCAGAGGAACGGAGTAACCAATTCATTAATATACTAGAGATTAGGAATTCTGTGCCCCACAAACCTTGAAACTGCCAATGGAGAGGAGCACGGCGTTCTTGGGTATCTGGAAGCCGGTGGACATCATGGCCTTGAGATACGCCTCATAGCGGTTGTCCCCGAAGCAGGCCACCTCGCCGGTGGAGGCCATCTCGACGCCCAGCTGGACATCCGCGCCAGCGAGACGGGAGAAACTGAACTGGGGCACCTTGACGCCCACCTTGCCGACGCCATGGAGCACATCCAGCGGTTCCACATCGAGTCCCACAATGGCCCGCGTCGCCGTGGCCACAAAGTCATGGTCCAGCGTCTTGGAGACGAAGGGGAAGGATCGAGACACCCGGACATTGCATTCGATAACCTTTAGCTCGTTGTTCTTGGCAATCAGCTGCATGTTGAAGGGGCCGGTGACATCCAGTACGCTGGCCAGATCGCAAGTGATCCGCTTGATGGCCTCCAAGGTCTCCGCATTCAGATCCTGCGGCGGGGTGACCAGCGTGGCATCACCAGAATGCACTCCGGCATTCTCCACGTGCTCCGAAACAGCCATGCACAAGATGCGTCCATCGGCCGCCACTGCATCCACATCGATCTCCTTGGCCTCGGTGAGGAACTTGGAGATGACCACCGGATGCTCGCGGCTCACCTCCGAGGCGGCGTTCAGGTACGTCTCCAGATCCTGATTGGAATAGGCCACATTCATGGCCGCGCCGGAGAGCACATAGGATGGCCTAACCAGACAGGGATAGCCAACCTCCTCGCAAAAGTCGATGGCCGACTGTAGGTTGGTCAGCTCCTTCCAGCGCGGCTGCAGAATGCCCTTCCTGTCCAGCATGCGCGAGAACTTGAATCGATTTTCGGCACAGTCGATGGACTCCGGCGATGTGCCCAACACCTTGGCCTGCTGGCGATGCAGATCCATGGCTATGTTGTTGGGCAGCTGGCCGCCCATGGACAGAATGATGCCCTCGCTATTCTCCATCTCGTAGATGTCCATGACCACCTCGAAGCTAATCTCCTCGAAGTACAAGCGATCGCACATGTCGTAGTCGGTGGACACAGTTTCCGGGTTGTAATTAATCATGATGGTGGGTCGCTGAAGCTTCCTCAGTTCGCGCAGGCAGCCCACGGCACACCAATCGAACTCCACGGAGGATCCGATTCGGTAGACGCCCGAGCCCACCACAATGGTGTGCCCGCCGGGGAAGTCCACATCGTGCTCGCTTCCGTTATACGTGTTGTACAGATAGTTGGTACTGGCGGGCCATTCGCCGGCTACCGTGTCGATCTGCTTGACATGCGGGCGGATGCCAAACTCCTGCCGCTGGTGGCGAACAGCGAGCTCCGTGCTCTTGATGGCCTTAGCTATCTGCTTGTCCGAAAAACCGAAACGCTTGGCCTTCAGCAGCAGAGCGGCATCGATTCGACTGCCAGCCCTGGTGAGTTCGAACTGAAGATCGATGATCCTCCTCAGTTTGTCGAGGAACCAGCAATCGATATTGGTTAGTTGATGCAGTTCAGAGATCTCCATGCCCAAATTCAGAGCAGCGGCGATGACGAAGGGACGACGATCAGTCGGCTCCGAAAGCTGCTCGACCAGCTGCGTCCGACCAGCGTCAAGCGGCACCACATCCGGATCGAAGCCAAGCACATCGCTGTCCACCATGCGCAGGGCTTTTTGAAACGCTTCCTCGAAGTTGCGGCCGATGGCCATCACCTCACCGACGCTTTTCATGGAGCTGCCGATGTGCTTGCTAACTCGCACGAATTTCGCCAGATCCCAGCGTGGAATCTTGACCACACAGTAATCCAGGGATGGCTCAAAGCAGGCCGTCGTATTGCCCGTCACCGAGTTCTTGATATCTGGCAGGGGCATTCCCAAAGCCAACTTGGCGGCCACATAGGCCAGAGGATAGCCGGTGGCCTTGCTGGCCAACGCGGAGCTGCGCGACAGTCGGGCATTCACCTCGATAATGTAGTACTGCTCCGAATGGGGACACAAGGCGTACTGGATGTTGCACTCGCCAACGACGCCAAAGTGACGGATCACCTTCAGGGCGGTGCTCCGGAGCATTTGGTACTCGCGATCCGAGAGGGTCTGCGAGGGGGCCACCACTATACTCTCGCCCGTGTGAATGCCCAGGGGATCGAAGTTCTCCATGTTGCAAACGGTAATGCAGTTGTCGTAGGCGTCGCGCACCACCTCGTACTCCACCTCCTTCCATCCCTTCAGGGATTTGTCCACAATTAGCTGACTCGAGTGGGCCAGTGCCTGTTGGGCCAGGCTTTGCAGCTCCTGCTCGTTGTTGGCGAATCCGGAACCCAGTCCGCCGAGGGAGAAGGCAGCACGGGCCATCACCGGATAACCCAAGCGACTGGCGGCATCCAGTGCCTCTGCAACGGAGTATACCGCCTCAGATGGCGCCACCTGCTCGCCAATCTCGTTCACCCGCTCGGCAAAGAGCTTTCGGTCCTCCGTCTCGATGATCGACTGGATGGGAGTGCCCAGAATGCGGACATTGTACTTCGAGAACACTCCGGCGCGCTCCAGTTCCACGCCACAATTGAGGGCCGTTTGGCCGCCGAAGGTGAGGAGTACTCCGTTCGGACGCTCCGACTTGATCACCTGCTCCACATAGTGAGGTGTTAAGGGCAGGAAGTAGCACTTGTCGGCCATTCCCTTGGAGGTCTGTACGGTGGCTATGTTCGGATTGATGAGCACGGTCTGAATGTTTGATTCCCTCATCGCTTTGATGGCTTGCGAGCCGGAGTAGTCAAACTCGCCAGCCTGGCCAATGGACAGTCCACCGGATCCCAAGATTAGGACTTTGCGCGGCTTCACTGGAGCCGGATCTTTGGCAATCCTAGTCGGACGCAATCGCTGCTCAATCAGCTGCGGAATGGTTAGGTCCTTCTGCGTAATGCTCTCCAGGAAGACATCAAACAGGAACTCCGTGTCCTGCGGTCCAGCGTGATGCTCTGGATGGAACTGAACTGAAAAGTAGGGCTTGCTGGCATGGACAATGCCCTCGTTGGTGCCGTCGTTGGCATTCACAAACAGCTCCGACCAGCCGTCGGGCAACTGCTCCAAATCGACCGCGTATCCGTGATTCTGCGACGTCATCAGGCAGCGTCCAGTTGCCCGGTGCAAGCAGGGCAGATTGTGGCCTCGATTGCCGTACTTCATCTTGTACGTGGAGCAGCCGATGGCCTTCGCCAGCAGTTGGTGACCCAGGCAGATGCCAAAGACGGGCTTTTGACCCTCCTCAATCACTTTTCGCACCTAGATAGAAGTTAGTAGTTCTTTAGCATTATATTATACTCAAATGATGCCATTAGGACCCACCTGTTGGACGATCTGGTCGCAGCTCTCCGGATTGCCGGGTCCGTTGGACAGGAAGAGGGCGTCGAACTGCTCATCCTCGAGACGAGCGCTCCAGGGGAGCAAGGTCACCGAGGCGCCACGTTGCAGCAAGCAGCGCAGCTGGTTGAGCTTCAGTCCGCAGTCCAGAATGGCGATCCGGGGTCCCTTGCCATTGGGATCCCCGTACACATGTCGCTCCTTAACGCTGCACTCCTTGGCCAAATTCTTGACGTTCGGATCCTCGAAACTGGACTTAGGCAGTCCCTCGACCGGCGGTTTCTCGTAGACAATCTTGCCTAACATGCTTCCCTGCTCCCTCAGCTTTTTGGTCAGGGCTCGGGTATCGATGTCTTTAATTCCGGGAACCTTGTGCTGCTGCAGCCATTGGGGCAGCGTCTTCCATTTGCGCCAGTGCGATGCCTCATCATCCACATCGCCCACCACCAAGGCGGTGGCCTGGACAACGCCCTTCATCCACTCAAAGTGCAGCGGCAGTCCGTGCTCGTCCTCATCCGGAGCCGGTACCCCATAGTTACCGATCAGCGGGTACGTGAGCACCAGGATCTGACCACTGTACGATCGATCCGTAAGCGCCTCCGTGTAGCCGACCATGCCCGTTTGGAAGACAACCTCGCCACCAACACCCACTTTGGATTGTTCGCCCGAGGGCACGTAGCCAAAGGAGTAGCCGGGCAACACAGTGCCGTCCTCCAGGGCGAGGTAACAGTTCACAGATTCCATATTGGACGAGTTGCTGAGGAGGATAGGAAACCATAGGGTATTCTTTAGTACCTTTCATTCGAAAAACGTCTTCAACAAACGAGCCAAGTTAATTAATTAAGAGATAATATCTCTTCGAAGGAAAGAAGACTACAATTTTGAGGCGAAAATCTGATAACAATACTCGGCGATTTGGGAACTTTAATTAATGAGTTATATGCTATATGTGTGTATGGTACACATTCACTACAAGACGAGTGCATACTCTTGATTTAATGAATTGTAAAGTAATTCTACGGTTATCTTCATCAGCACGTTGTTCCCAATAATTATGTATTAAATATTATTTATACCGAACCTTAATTATCCCAAACATAAATTTTTACCTGAATATAAATAAATGTTTACTTTTTGACTTAACAATTGCGAGGTATAAAAATACCCTATACGCCACAAAAGCAACATGTGTTTCTCAACACACAGACACTCGCACCAGTTTGCCGGCGTAAATCAGTATAGTAGGAATCCAATAAGAAGCCGCGATAGCTAAACGTATGTATGTATTAGCCCGTCTGGCAACATGTTGCGCGGGGCACAACATGTTTCTGATTGGGAATGGACACTGCTTATCAAGCAACTCAATTTGTTGTTGTCATTTGTTATTGTCATTCACGGTTTGTTTACACGACGACTAACGGCGAAGATAAAAGAGGAAGAGCGAGTGTGTGTGCGTAAGCACGTGTGAGAAGTTTGGCTCCAATTGAAAACCGGTTCGGTCAGCAAATGAGCATAACAATAACATTGACTTTGGCTTTGGGCAGGAATTGTGAAAAAAAAACCAAGAGAATTTCTAAACTACGATGCATTTATATCGCCATTAAATGGTCCTTTTCCCTTCTGCACACATTACAATTACAACACACTTACGATTCCGATGCCGTATACTTTCAAGCGAAGCTCTCTCTTCGCTGCACTTGTAGTTGTGAACACGTTTTAGTTTCGACTCAAAAGCGATTTGCTATTTGATTTGTTTACTTTGCGACACCGCTTTCAGAGCTGGGCAACTTCGCAGTGCTCCGATATGTTTGAGTCAAGCATTTACCTGTGTTTGCTTGCAAATTGGCTCCAATTAACGTCTAGCAAATCAAAGTCGCACAACTGAATTCACCGCCTTATTAAATCGGAATCTCCATGCATAAGGTGCTAAAAAATGCCACAGCGAGAGCTCAGCTCAACGGTGGGGAACTTTGCTGGAAATAATATTGGAGGTTGGGAACTTAGCTGGAAATGCAGAAACATGATACATTAACTTGCAGAAAATTGATAATAATCTTAGAACTCTGCATTAATAGGGGTTCTTGCAGGTAACAACAACAACAAAAAACAACTGTTATTCTGGTTCTCCAACTAAATATAAATAATCAAAAATTAAATGGTATGTTAAAAATTTGAAATCACAACCGCACCGATAACCACACACTTATCGATACATTTTCTATACGTCATTTGTAGCTGTAGTCAGGACATAAACCAAAGCCGGCGTTGCATTTTCATGCGATTGCTCAAAATAGAGTAAACATAAACAAATCGTCAATTAAAAGTCGAGCGCATAGCGAAAACAACAGACTGAAATCACCGATAAGAGACTCCCCCTTGCGACCGTTCAAAATGCAGTGGGCAGGGTTCATTCTGCTGTCTGTGGCAGTGATTTCCACATCGGGGACTTCTAGGCATCCGGCTTCCTCGGATACAGCGTTCCTCACGCCGGGCACCTACATAAATGTGACGGAGAACGTCTACGGATCGAAGACCCTGCGCACGTACTGCTATCCGGGCAAGCGGCTCTCGATGGTGAGTCTGTTCGAGACGATGGAGTTCATCCTGGCCATCGGGAGCGATGATTATGCCCAGTACGGCGGCACGACGCCGGAGGAGGTGCTGCAGCACTACGAGGAGCAGCAATCGCTGTTCAGCATCACCCTGTTCGCCCAGAAGCGCCAGCGCCTGCAGCTCTCACCCTTCGAGCAGCAGTGCATCGGCATTTCCACCCGCCAGCCGTACACCGTCATCCTGAACACCATACCGCTGGATTTGTGGCGTCTCGCACTCTTCTCCGTTGGCATGCTGACCTTCTGGAGCGCCCGGCGCCTGGCCAAGAACAGTGTGTTCTACTATCTGGCCGGCATTGTCATTGGCATCTGCGCCTCCCTGCTGGTGGTCATCTATCTGGCCGCCAAACTCTTTCCGCGCCGTCCCCTGATGTATGGCGTGCTGATAGGCGGCTGGACCATTGGATTCTATGTGCTCAAGCAGCTGGCGGACAATCTGCGGCTGATCCTGCTCACCTACCGCGACCAATTGGTGTGGTATCTGGTGGTCACCGGACTGATCTCATTCCTGGTGCGTACCCATTTGATATTCGAGCCCTGTTGATCAGCTAACCACTTAATGCTAATGCCTTCTCCATTATACTTTAGGTTTGCTATCGCATTGGGCCGCCCAAGAATCCTCGCTCGCAAAACATCATCATGTGGGTGCTGCAGGCCATGGGCGCTGTCCTGGTTTACTTCAGCAGCTGGCACACCAGCGCCCTGGTCTTCATCATGGTGCTGGTCTTTGTGGCCCACTATTTTCCCATGTCGTGGGCGCGCCAGGCCAAGATCATGTACCGCCGGCGCTTTCCGCCAAAGAGGCGACTGCTCACCCAGGAGGAGTACCAACTGCAGACGGCCATCGAGACCTCGAAATCGCTGACGGACCTGCGCAAGTTCGTCAACAGTCCGGAGTGCAAGCAGTGGGCGGTGATGAGCAACCTGCGCAATCCCATGCGCTTCGCCTCGTTCGCCAATGGGGCACCGCATCTGGACGACGAGGAGATCGAGGATTACTCGCGCACCATCGAGGAGTCCATGGAGGCGGCATCCGAGGAGGATGCCGAAGAGTTCCTGCAGTGCAGCATGTACTATCGCCCGTCGGCCGGTCGCTTGGTCAATCGCTCGCGTCACCGCGTCAACATACCGCTGCCCAGCTCGCAGTTCCGTCATCGCCTGGCCGCCCGCGAGTCGGAGCCCGCTGATAGCGAGGAGGAGTACTTGGAGCAGGAGGCGGGCCATCGGCAGGAGGTGCAGTAGCTGCCGAGCAGCTAAACCAAAAAGAGAATAACTCATTAGGCTAAGTTCAGACCATCGCAGTGTGTATGTCGTCTTCAACTTCCCACCACGTGCTTAAATGTGTCATTCTGTAACATTTGGACTTTTTGTTCTTTGTTCTTTTGTTTTTCCCCCTTTTCTTATATTTATTATTTGTATAAACATTTTCGACTGATTTGTAACTTGTACTTATTATTATCATGACTGCCTAGGAATAAATCGGAAATCACATTTTCTACATGATGGCAATGTTGGTATGGACTAATTTGCTGCGCACGTTCCAAGGTGCAGCCATCCCGCTCACTTTGGCGGAGCACAGGCGACCGGCAGCCACTGGCAGGCCTCAGATGGCGGCGTGTGCATCTGCCCGGGCAGCATCTTCACCAGCCGACGCACGTCGTCGAACTTCTCGGCGGCACAGAGCGTGAGATCGCGCTGCCGGAAGATGAGTGCGTCCTCCACGTAGGCGATGGTCCAGGTGCTGGTCGAGGAGCTGGGACTGCCGGATCGCAGGGCGGCCAAGCGATTGCCCTCGCTGGGATCCACGAAATAGTACCACTTGAAGAGCTCGCTGCGCAGCGTGAAGACCGGTGTGGCGTGCTGCTCCTGGACGAAGGCGCGTATCTGGCCCGCCGAATCGGTGAAGTTCTTCTCCTGCCAGGAGAACACCTGCCGGCCATTCAGCCCGTAGTTCCAGTCGTCCGTTATGGTGGTGTAGATGTACTCGCGATCGGAGCGACTCAGCAGGCAGAAGCCCTGCGGATCGAAGAGCAGGCCAAGGACTGGTGGCAGACGCTTGCCCATGGCCTCCAATCGCTTCTGGAGAACCGCATCCACGCTGGCGTACATATGATGGCTCCTGATATTGCTGACCACGTGCGCCACGTTGAACAGGAACGCCTCGCTGTTGTCCTGCATGGATTGATAGCGCCCGAAGAGCGCCAACTGCGCCTCGATCATCATGCGAAAGCTGACCTCGTCGCGATCCGCGTACAGCTGCTCCAGCTGCTGGACCAACTTGTCCAGCGGCCGATGCAAGTATACGTCCTCTACGGCGTGCACCAGAATGTCCCTGACCAGGGCGGGCTCCACACTGGCCGCTATGTACATGCCGTAATTCTGAATGCTCTCCTCGGCGTTAAGCATATTGGCCAGTCGCTGGGCCATGAGGCTCCTCAGGTGGCGTCTCACCTCCTGCTGCAGCTCGCAGGCAGATCGGCCCGTGGAGCCGCTGCTGCACTGCTCCTCGTCGCGAACAAATATGCCCAGCTGGCTGTACAGGCCCTTCACCTTGTCCGTATCGGTGGCGAAGTCGGAGCGAATGGCGCCCCAGATGCTGTGGAACACCTGCAGCTTGTCACCGCGACTGGCACTTCGTCGGATGGTCATCTAAAAGAGAAACTCCATGTTATTTGCTTCATTGGAATGAAACTCGATGGACAAACACACCTGAATGTTGTCCAAGTCGGGGGTCAGGGGCAGGACCTCGCCCACAACGAGTGGAATACATAGTAGCAACTGGAGCAACAAGTGCATCTTGCTGGTCGTTTGTTACTGTTCTGGCTTGGATTGTGATTAAAAGGCCGATGTGGCCCCCATTTGGGTTATCGCCACCCAACAAAAGGTCAGCGCAGGTCCATCTTGATTTGCTTGGCATGATCGTGGCCTGCATTCTCTGCCAGCGGCCGCTTGTGTCCCACCATGGCCACCGACTTGATGCGCTGCGTCAGCTGCTCCATTTCCATGGGAATGGGAATGGGATTAGGATTGGGTTTCGAAGTGGGATTTGGATTGGAGCGATCGCGTGGTTCGCGCTCTCTTCTTGGCCTGGGAACCACGAATTTGCGGTAGATCTCCTCCAGACGATCCAGCTGCAGATGCTCCACATCGGGCAGAAATATTTGCCTCTGAAAATTGATCAAAAATATTTAAAATAAGTGATCTAGTCCAATTCACATAAACTAGTCACATTTTTGAGCTGTTCCAACATATCAGCTCGCGATAGGTCCAGGTCCATTCCTTTTTTATATATTTTATAATAATACGAAAATAATCTATATTTTTAATTTAATATAACTTCATAAATTATCAACAAAACTTTCGATGTTACGAGGCGGTATTTTTCGGAACCTATCGTTCTTGGATGCGTATCGGTTATCGATGTGTTATCTTTCCACTCGAAGTATGACCGTAGCGTATTGATCACAGAATACCACAACGAATTGACATGACTGCATTTGCAGGGGAGTATGTATCCGCTACGATCGGTTGGTGACACCGATAGATGTGGCCTTGTAATGTGACACTTTACAACACTTTTGGCGGGATATTTGATTTTCAAAAGTGATAAGGTATGTGTTCATCATATCTCTCATCCATTTTTATATTAAATAATTAAAAACAAATATATAATTATATTATTTCAAAAGCTTTATGCAAGTGTTGTTTTACTTACATCAACAAATTAAAATCAAAGAATTCAGCACAAAAAACTATTAGGCATTACTTTAGTGTGTTTTCTTTAGATGTTCCATTTAAATCTAATTTCAGTTTCGAAATGAAAAATTTTCCCAAGCATTCAGCCGTGCTGATTCATTCCGCTGGCAATCGACTTAAGCACAATTTTGGGTCAGTAACATAGCCAATATGCAAGCTCAACGATTTTTTCGCATCACACTTCGTTTATTTATTTAGCTATTTGCAGACGTGATGACGGTGTTATTGAATTGAATACGCTTGCGTATTTGAAATATTTAACCGGTTTTTCCTCTCTTTTAACATTGCCTTAAAGGTTGATTGCACCACAAACTGTAAATATAAGCCACACCTGAACACCATGGAATCAAAATGATTCTTTCTTATACAAATTATTAGCACCGAAGACATTGCAATAAGGTGGAGTAATTAAAATGGGTCGCAATCATGCTTTTCTTGCACCTAAGCAGATCGGAGTAAAAGTACGCCACTGAAGAACGAGGTCCTGAAGCATTAATTATGCCCACTAAATGAAACTGTGAGACCCACTGTGCCGGCTAATTTGCATACAAAAGGGGATAAGTGGACAAACTGCTGGAGGCGGCGATAGAAGATTGTGGTTCCAGTCCCACGACGACAAAGGTTTAATCCACTTGGAGGCATCCCAGTGGCAGCCGAAGTGGGTCACCTTTACCACAATGCCATTCCGCAGGAGCACCCATGATGCCACCGTTGGCCACCAATTGAAAGACATTCGCTATTAGCTGGTTCTTTGTTTGTTCGGTTTCATTGATATTTGCCAAAAAGCTTTATTGTACGGTACAATGTAAATATAAATAGTTCTGTGGTGGTTTGCTCAATGGCAGTTCCCATTTGCTGCCATCGTTATTCGTTATTCGTGTATTGTGTATACTATTGCGGGTGCATTGTTGTTGTGAATATCGGGGTATCTTGTGTATATGTATATCTATTCTGTATAGCTGCACATTTATGCCAAGTTTCAGTTTCGGTTTCATTTAATTGCCATTTCAGACAATTTTGTTCCGCATGTTTATCTATAAACTGTTCCCGCTCTGCGCCATAAATTAATAGCAAACAGAGGCGAGGCAATGGATGGATGGAGGGGCGGGCATGCGGACGCCTCCAAAAGCGATTTATTGATATATTCCTTACGAATGCCATACATTATATGATAATTATCGTTAAAATACTCACTCTTCCTCTCGAGGGAAATCGTTCGAAATTGCCTTTTGAGGGCGTGGAGCAGCTGACTAAGTGGGCATTTTGCCTTGCCTTGCAGACTTGTTCGATCGCATTAGTGATTTAGTTAAAGGTTCAGATTTAGCTAACAATAGTTTCGTTTTTCGTAGATTCCTAGCTTCTATGGGTGTGTACATATGTATATGAAAGGACTAATACTTAGTGGCTATTCGTTGTGGCGTTACAGGGATTCGAGTTAACAATCGTTGTTTATGCACATTTAAGTGTATATATTTTATATCAATCGCTTAGCCAATAGGGTGTGTACAAATTACGTTTATATACAATGGTCAATAGGTAATAGTTAGTATCAAAATGTAAAATCTATGTTGGTGTAAAGTATTCGCTGCCTTTGTCTCAGTCATTCGATAATTTCATATTCGATTCGTTGCTTAGATCAAGAAAACTATATATGTAAGCTACATATAAAATACGCAGTATTGAATATGTACAAATATGTAAATATATATATATAAACAAACGACTCGTACCAGCATCTTAGTATGATCGCTCTTTAGTTCGGGGAGAATTACTTTTGGCCTGAACACTTTGGAAGTTCTACTACATAATACAATTGTCACTTAGGCACGTTGAACGTGCCATCATAACTTGAGCAATAAATTAATATTAGTTAATTACAAAAAAAAATTAAATAAATATAATGAGAAATAATAATTGTACTGCATTGTAGTTTCTGCGTTTTCAAGAGCTAAAATACTTAAAAATACGTTTTGCGATAAAGGGGGGGAATACATTTCAAATTTGGCGCCCAACAACAGGATGCAGGACAACTGCACTGCTTGCCTGAATGTCTTGTGCAAGTCAAGTGCATGTGCGTGTGTGTGTGCGTGCGTATGCTGCTTTATCATTGTTTAATTTAGCGCGCTTTCATTTTTACCATTTAACCTTGATCGATACGTATCGTTGAACTTTCGATGATCAATTTGATTGTTTCCGCCTATCAGAGTGTGTGCATAACGATTTTGTTTATGCCTTCGAGTAAATAAATTTCAATTGTTTACACTAAAACTAAAAACAAAATATACAACAATTTTTCGGTCGAAAAACATTATGGGGCAAACATAAAAATAGTTCCAGTCAGCGTTTTTCTTCCAGCATTGCAGTAGTGAAGTGCAAATAAAAAAAGTGATTAGGCAATAAAAACGTCAAAGACACGAATACACACACACACACACACATACATGCACAGATTTAAAGAACTGGATGCAAGCAGTGTCAATCGAGAAATACAAATCAGAAGCAGCTAATTTAAATGTTAAACATCCGATATGTGCACGCGCGTATGTGTGTGTGCGTGTGTGTGGGGTGCCTGCTGTTTTTCTCACACTTGAGATTTGAGTCAGAAAACAGAAAACAGGAAAAAAGCAGAGCAACGCGATCTAAACTAAACAACAAAAGTGCCTCAACACAAAATTCCTTGTGGTTGCCACACACAGATGCACACACACATACAGCGCACAGCCCACAGCCCTGTTGTTTTTGTTTCTGTTGGCTAAAAGTGCTTGAAAGAAAGAGCAACAAAAGCGCTGCTTTGTTTTGTCTAGGCTAAAATTCCAGTTTCGTTTGCTGCACATTCCATTTCGCAACACTGACCGGAGTGTCCAATTAGAACGTGTTAATGTGACCCGAACTGCTTAACCGTTATTCTGCGATGCGATGCGATACAATGCGATGCGATACGATTATGATGATGATGATGATGAATAAAATAATACGTTTCTTTTGTGCTGGCTGAAATTGAAGTTGAATACTGGCGTACCGAGTACATTTTGCTCCTCAGCGGTTGTTGGCCGATTTCAAAATCACGCGCAAGTCGCTTACACACACACATAAACACACTCATTCGCTCGGACACTCGCACAATTAGCTGGTCAGCTTGGTTTTGTTGCTGCGATTGCGCAAGTGTGTGCCGCTCGTCTCGAAACTCCAGCTTTGGCAGCTTTTTTTCGTGTTTTTTCCATTCTTTCTTTCTTTCTCATTTCTGAGCTGCCCATTGCCATTATTTCGCTCGTTCGAGGTCTGGACTTTTGTATCCGGGCCTGACTTTCGCATTGTCGCTCGTCGTCTCAGTTGTCTGCAAAAAAGTAAGACAGAAAAGGGGCACAATAAGTACAAATTTTCATATGATATGCGTGCGCATGTGGGTACAGTGCACTCAAGATATTAGCACTTAGAAGCAGTGTTGGAAACGGCTTTAGTTCTTTCAGTTCCAATCTTAATTAACTTCGCTATTGTAACTCTGCTGTTAAAAGCTAATAACCAAAATGAATTCGATTTTACAAAAGTAGTTATATCGAAAAGTAAATTAATAAGACTACTTTTATAACTTTCCTTAGAAGAAACTGTGTTCTATTCATCTATCTCAGCGGAAACATCTGCGGATTACTCATGATCTGTTTAGATTTCCAGGCAAAGCGTAATCAGGAATTCTGAGATTTGTTGTGTTTTCAAATTCTTGCGAAAAGGTGGCACTTGCGATATGATTTGAGGTGTGAACTGCTGGCAGATGAAATACTTATTATTTGCCAATGAAATTCATGTACAAATGCCAATGTTATGCTAATGAGAACTGAAAAAACATCTTGCCATCCAAGAACCATCCAAAAACTATTTTAATTCAGAGCTATTGCATTAACCGCTACTGTGGATGCATGACAACAATGCCCCACTTTGCTTCCTTCGGCCTCCAACGAGGAATCAGATGTCGAGCGACGCTGCAGGCACAAATTAAAAAAAAAATTATGCCCTGCGTAAAATGTAAATGGGCCACAGTGCAATTATAAGTTGAGAAACTGCAGAACGTTCAAATTAAAAATTGCCGCTAAACTCAAATTAACGCAGAGCATGTGTGCGTGTGCCACAGCGATTGCCACTGCGATTGCGATTGCGTCTGGAGTTGAACATTTAGTATTCTTACTGCGAAATTGATGCCAATTTGTGTGGCAGAGTCAACAGGAAGGAATTCGTTACGCTGCCAAGTGTTGAAAACTTGAAAATGTCAGGGAACTGGGCGGATAAAAGCTGACCCAGATATGAAAACTCAACCATGTTTCGACTAGATAGCTCATGGGGCATTTTACTTCAGTTGCAGGGGAAGTACAGGTCACGTTCAGCAACAACAAAGCGAAAGCAATCTACATTTATGCAACTACAACTATTAGTTAATCGGCATTCCAACGAACATGGTCACAGGCAGTTTATAAAATTAGTAAGCATTTCGTGTTTAGTCGTGTCAAACAAGTAATGTAAATTAATAATAGAACCATAAGCGAAATCACTTAATTATTAAATGTTGATGGAGATAAAAAGTGGAACTCAAGCGTGTCCAAGCTTTTAGTTCTCATAACAAGCTGGAAATAGCTGAATAGTTTAACGCTGTGTGATTATGTTGATTACTCGCTTGGTTGCCAAACAAGATAATCACAGAAATTGCTAATGAAAGAAAGTGTTTTTGGGTGATGCCAAAAGTAATTGTAGGGAAACTTTCGTTTTTCAACTTTTGGCACACAATCATATCCAAAGAAAAAGTATTTTCCTCTTCAATTTGGTAGCCCTATTTTCAGGTACTATACTTCTTATACTCCTTAATAATTGTATAAAATATTCTATGGCGCTTTATTTCCCAACTGGTTTTAGCCCATGGAGTTTGCCTTTTTCTACACTGATGATCCCCTGTGATCCCAGGATAGCTGAAAACGCATTGCTAGATCGATTCTAGTGAATCTCCCCTCCATTGCATTGTGCAGCATCCATTTGTGTGCCATTTCAGTTGACAAACGAGGAACGCACTCCACTCCACTCCACTCCCGCCACTCCAATTTCGCAGCATTTTTGCACCGTCGCGTTGTTGGATGATGAGCGTGACGTGGATACGCTGCTCTGGGATTATGCAGATGAACACAAATGGCACGGCAGCTGCAGTTGCAGTCGCAGATGCAGATGCAGTTGCATTTCGGGTTGCAGTTGCAGTTTGCTGAGTTTGCAGTTGCGACACACACACACACTGGCAACATGCAGGTCATAGTTTTAAGGCGACTGAATGCCCCTTTCTGTCCGATTATTGCGTGTGCCAGCCACATTTTCAGATTTCAGATTTCTGATTTCAGTTTTCTGTTTTCGGATTTCAGCTTTTCAGGGGCCAGGCGGCAGGCAGGCCATTTAACTCGGTTGCGCAATCCCATGGAATGGGCCCAAGGGCCAAAAACCCAGTGTTTGTTTTGTTTTCTCTTTCGTTTGGGCAAAACCTCTGATTCGAACTCGGACCTACATATTGTACATATGTAGGTATGTAGGTATGTACAATCGTACAGCAGACAGCACATCTGTTTGCCCGGACAGACACGGATCCCAAAAAGTATGACGCGATCAGGGCCCAAAATAAAAGTAATAAGTAAAAAGTAACAAACAATGAAACGCGAGGGCAAAGAATTACAGTCGTACAACAATAAGTGCTACCACCACCAGCTGTCACACTCACAAATGTTACAAACTGAAGTAATTACACATTTTCTAAACCAATATTTTTGGGCTCAAATAACACAAATATAGCCCATACAAAGCAGACATTGGTTATTAATATAAAAAAACAGAATTCATTTTCTTAGCTTCCCAAATTAATGTTACTATCAACATGCAATGCAAGCCATAAAAATAAAAATTTTAATTGTTAAATCCTTATCTCTTCCTAGGAATATTAAGCAACCAGGTTAATGCTCGATTTCAAGATGGGTAAAAAGGCAGACCAAAACGGAACTATACTCGTACTTTTGAAAACTTTATGAGCTCTGGGCTAAGGTTTCTTCTTTTCAAATAGCAGATTGTGCCGAGTTCGAGACCTGTCTGTAGTTGGCGTTGGATCATTTGGGATTTTGGGATCTGGGGATGTGTCAAAACCACTTGAGGCGACCAAACTAACAAAGTAACAAGTAAATAAGCCGAAACCCAAACAAGACGATGGTGTGTGTGCTTATCACCATCGACAACGATGATGTCGATGTCGTCGTCGCCGTTGCCGGTGCCGGTGCCGGTGAGTCCAATTTAAACTCGATTTTCCCTCGATTTTTCAGGTTCGGGTTCAGCACACACATTTTGGATCCAGCAGATACGGATGCCAGAAACCCAAATACGATTCGAATGCGCGATGCCGGTTTTCCATTATCTCCGCTTGCGTGTGTGTCAAGGGTTGCGCTGATTACTTTATGGCCATGTGGAAATGTGAAAATCTGAAAATGTGGAAATCGACAGGAAATTCGAAAATCGAAATTCGGCCGGCCGCCTGACCCGGCGTCAGAGTTTTCCGATGAAAAACATAACGGCACAGCGGCAACATTTTCATCTTTATGGCCATTCTCGAACTCAAGTGTTGCACGCGAAATCGTAAACTTGGCGCATGTTGTAAAGCAGTTTCCGTCATGCAAATGGAATATAGAACTGACCATCGTGGGATTCTCATCACCCTACGTGAATTCCCCCATAAAACCATAAAAGGAAACGGCGCCTGGTTGGAAAAACGCTCCAGGTAGCCGGCAAGGAAATCTCAAACCCTAAAATTTCATCTGGATAGCGTATAGTGCGCAATACACATGGGGGGTGAATGGTGTCCTATAGAGAAGGGTATTTTCCAAAGGACATGATCCACAAGGGGACATACCATACTGAAATGAAACGCCAAAGGTTTTCAATTGAAAAGTTCGCCGCATTTTCCCCCCTAGAAACCCTCGACAACCAAACTAGTTTTTCCTCTTCATTTCTGGCCTCATATGGTGGTTGGTTCTCGAAAGTTGTCAGCGCAAACACACTACATACTATTTCCATGACAAATCCGGAGTTTCCTATTTGTTTCCACATTTCGTACATACATCATTGGTATTTGGGTTAAATGCACAGACAGAGCAATTATCACACTATCTTCTGCCCTGGCACATATACTCGTGTGTGATAATCACATTACATTTTTGGTTATATACCGGAAAATCCAGCTAATGTGTTGATCCATCCAATTTACACGGCTTGTGATTCATTTTCGGGTCAATTTAAGACGCACGAAAAGACTTTTGTGAAAGACCAAAACTTAATTAATAAGAAACATATGTAGGTTCTGCGTATTCTTTTGGTGTCAAGCAGGCTGAGAAGCAGGCTAACAACCCCAAACAATGTTTGTGATGTAGGGAACCTGCGCCACCCTCTCCTGCATCAGCTCCCTCTGATTGAAGCCCATTGGAAGTAAAGCTGCTTAGTGATATTGAAGTGGCCCCACCTGTACGTGTACTTAATGGCATCGAACCTGCTGCGATGCATGGCGTAACCGGCGAGCAAGCAACAGCCAGCTCATTGAGATACTTTGCATTCCCGGCTGGCCTGGCCCTAAAGCCCATTAAGGCCGATAAGTCTATCAGCGAGTGTGTGCTTAAAGCCGCGTTTGGTAAGCCACTTGGTAAACTGTCAAACTGGCAAACTGGCAAACTGCGCTGGGAGTGGGAACAGCAGGCGCTTTGTTTGCCGGGCAAACAGACAGAGCTATCTCTTTACAATCACACTTCACTGGCTATCGGGTGTTCAACTTACGCTTAGCAAACGGTCTCCATTTTGATGATGGGTGCAGCGGGGGCAATGGGAGCCTTCTCGGGTACCTCATCCTCCAGTCCACTGTCCGCCGCCGGACTGCTGGGCATGTGGGTGGTGGTGGTGGTAGTGGTGGTTGTGGTGGTGTTCTGGGTGATCTCCGTGCCGGCGGCCAACGAGGGCAAGCCCTGCGAGCTACTGGAGTGCTGGACACCGTTGGTCGTGTTGGTGATGTCGTGACGCAAGCGCGGACAGAAGATCCGGCGGCAGGCGGTCCACACCTGCGGCTGGCAGCCAACCACGATGAAGATGAAGACGCCTTGCAGGGCGTTGATCAGGTCGGTGAAGAACCATACGCCATGGGGTCCACCCACCAGCCAGGACAGAATGTCCGCTATCCAGGTGACGCCCATTACGACCACCAGCTTCAGGCAGACGCGACCCAGGGCGGACTTCTCCGAGGAGGACTTGACGTCGTCCCGCTTCCACAGGCCGCAGGTCAACTGATGGGTGGTGGACACGAAGAGCGCTATATTGGCGCACAGCAGCAGGCCAATGGGTCCGTAGAAGTAGGCGAAGATCGAGAGGTTGCGATTGTCGAACCAGCAGTAGAGCTGCCCGAATCCCGGACGCAGTAGCGTCGTCTCCGGCAGCTGATCCACGCAAGCGGCCACGAAGGTGATGAGCAGCGGACCACCCCAGGCGTACAGGGAGTAGAGATAGCGACGCAGCGCCTCCTGATTGCGTTCCAGCGAACTGGGCCGAAAGTCCCGGAACGTCCACCAGATGTTGAAGCACATGGTGTTCAGCCAAAAGAAGGCGGCCAGAAAGAAGAACTGCATGGTGATGGCCAGCGTGTGGCAGGCGGCGCTGCCCGGCTGCAGGCTGGAGCTCAGCTCCTCGACGGCCAGCAGTATTTTGCCGAATAGCAGGCAGGTGACATAGCAGATTTGGCAGCGCCAATGGAGCGCATGATGCACAGCGGGCAGCAGGAAGCCGGCCACCAAAGTGGCGAACAGGAAGACAATGGACACCAGTATGCCTCCAGTCAGGACAGCCTTCTGCAGATTCTGGCCATTGGCCTGCTCGATGGCGCCTCCACTGGGTCCCGCCTGGATGCCCGCCTCGGCCGCGGACCTAAACAAATGCTGGCAGGCTATGATCTTCACCTCGCCCTCGCGCTGCGTGTGCTCCAGGCAGTACTGCCCAGCGCTGAGGTTCTTGTGCGGCAGCTGGAGCATGGCCGTGCCACGATCCAGCTTGGCATCCTGCCAATCCCCGGCGATGGAGTAGCCACCGGGCTGGACGCAGTCGGGCAGGCCGTAGCTGGTCTGATAGCTGCCCTCGGGCAGCTGGGGCGCGAGTCGGAGTTGTCCATCGACGGCTGCCTGATGCTTGGGCTGCAGATCGCAGTTCTGGATCTGCGTGTTATAGCTGCCCCACTTGCCGCAGCACTTGCTCAGTCGCAGGCTGGCCTTTGGCGGCTCCTGCTGCACTAGGGGATTGGCTGCGTGATCGGGATCCTCGAGAGCGTTGGCGGGCGGCCCGTTTACGCAGACGACGGCCACATCCCAGTCGACGCAGTAGTCCGCCGGCTGGACCATAAGTGCGCGTTCCCGCACATAGAGCGTGCCATTGGGAAAGAGCATCACATTCGCTGCCCGACTGCGGAAGGTCTCCTTGGTCTGGTCCTGGCGGCAGGAGGGTATCGTTTTGGGCAGGAACTTTAGGAATCGCGGACTGCCGCCATGGGGCTCGAAGAATTGATGCTTCTGCACCAAGTACACCAGGGGCAGCCACAAAGCTTCACTGCCGGCGATGCAGGTGCCTTCATTCAGATACTCTCCCGAAGAGCAGCACTTGTTAAGCTTCACGGTGGGCGGTGGCGGTACCTTGGGAAGGGCGGCCGGCGGCGACGTCTCCTCGATGGCCCAACTCGTGGCCACCAGCGCCTGCAGCAGGATGGCGGTCGTCAGTAGGCCACAGTGCCTGACGAACTGGTTGCCAGCTGGAGTACTGGTAGTACCACTTCTGCTACTCCGACTCCTGTCCGTGATCTCCATGATCTCTCTCGTCAAGAATCGGCGTTGATTTCAGGTTCTCTTGTCTTGGCCTCAATCTGCAATTTATGTGCTATGTACACATATCTTAGGATATGTTGTTTTTCTTTTGAGTTGGCGTTCCGAATCGCTGGTTTCGCTTCGTCGAATAGCACTTTTCACTTTTCCTCTCTTTCGGCGGCGGTGGAAAATGGAAAATCAGAAATGTTCAATTTCACCTCCGTAAGTTGGGCAAACAAACACAGAAAATCGTTAAGTAAACACACGCTGCACTCGAAATTCAAACGCATTCAATATGAAATAGTGTTGTCAGCGAATTAGCGAATATATCACAATATCACATTCTTTTCGGTGCCAAGGTGTTTTTGTCTCACTTTTCAGTCGTAAACACTGCGCGCGGTGTGTAAAAAAAATAAGTGCACGATTTGCGCTCCGATTTCAACGCGCATCAGACTTTTCCTCGCGTTTTTTTGGAAATACTCTCGTCGATCAGGGGGGCGGGGATTTTATACGGGTGCCTGGGCGAGTGTGACCCGGTGCGACTGCGAAATGCCTGTAGATAGGGTCACACTGCAGTGCAGATCTGCGCCAACTACAAATACCTTTTTCACACAGCCGCTTCAAGTCCCAATATCAAATGCGTCGATACGGTACGTTCGCACTGCCCAAATTAGACAGGCCTATCATTAATGTAAAATTGCAACATTTTATTAGAGAAATGGTACCAGAAACCTGAATTGGTTAGATAAACTAATTACCCACTATATTTTCTATTTTATTTATACTCTCGTTAATAAAATGTGTATCTTAAAATAAAGAAGTCGTTGATGCCAATGCGCCGCCTGTATAAAGAAATAATTGATTATTGCCTACTATTTGTCAGTTAACTATTTCCTTTGTTGTATATATGACTTTCTATTGGGATTTTAAAGGGGTCAATATGTAATACTAATATCTAATATGTATGCAATATGTAATTTCTAACAATACATTTTCGTGAGCATGTTAACAACATCAAATTTGGTGGGAAATTTTTTTTCCCGCCCGAAAAGTGTGGCCAGTTGGAAGCGTGGCAAAATCGATAGTATCGCTCCACTTAATAGTGACATCTCTACCTTGCGGTCCGCATTTTTACTTAATTTTCGCGTTTTTAGCAAATTAAACCACCAAAATGTCGAAGGCCCATCCCCCAGAGCTGAAAAAGTAAGTGAACCCAAGGTTAAAAATGATAGCTCTCCATTAATGCGAATAACAATAATAATTCCAGATACATGGACAAGCGCATGATGCTGAAACTGAACGGCGGACGCGCGGTGACCGGCATTTTGCGAGGATTCGATCCCTTCATGAATGTGGTCCTGGACGACACGGTGGAGGAGTGCAAGGACAACACGAAGAACAACATCGGCATGGTGGTAAGATGCACAGCAATCCACCTCTGATTAAAGGACCCGACTCATTAGTTTTTCCCCCTCTGCCAGGTTATCCGCGGCAACAGCATCGTCATGGTAGAAGCTCTGGACAGGGTCTAGCACCCGCCTCGGAACCAGATCTCCTCGAGCATCGTTAGCCGTAGTGTCTAGTCTTAAGGCTCCGTAACATTCATGCGCTGTACCCCGTCAGAAGAAACACAAACTCTTAAATAAATTAAACCAAGGACTCAATATTCATATTTTTTTGGACATATTATTTAAATTGGACATATTTAACAAGATAGCGTACTTAAAGCTTTACTGCATGACATCGCCACTAGGAAATGTATATTCCAAGCAATGTCAACCAGTTTTAGAGATTTTTGATTTCCTAATCAATTTGGATGCCCAAGATTCTATACAACAGCTCTCTCAACTTACCTTCAACTAATCTGTATTCCGCATTCGATGAACTTTTTTAATTTGTACTGTATTGAATCAAATATTTGGCTATTGGTAGCTTACTAGTTAAACGATTTTAGCCATTTCTTTAAAAATATGCTTTATTCTGGTAGATCGACTTTATTTCAAGGTTTAAGTGTACCCACCTTGAAATTTCCTTAGTCTTCTGACAATCCAAGACGTTTCGGGTCTTATATATCATAGGCATACATTTTTAAAAGAAACGTACCCTCAAACATCTGTGTATGTTCCACAAAAACGGAATACTTTAAATACATGACGACTGAATTTTGATAAACTAAGCTGTTGCACATGAGCAGTACGTATAGATTAAAAATGTTTAATTCTGTAAGGCAGGCAAGCACACTAACACTAGATTGCTAATGAATCGAGGTGCCTACTGAAGGCAGAGTCCCAACTCAACATGGAAGCCACTTACTCATGTGATGAACGTTATAGCTCGGAAATAGTATATTTTATGGGCAATATTGAGCCAACTATCAAAATAGATATGTAGCTGATATGGTAGGGACACCACATTGTTCTCCGCACATGCATATTACTAATATGAACAGCTTCCTCAGATTAAATGATCGCCCCTTTTTTGCATCATTTTAGCTAAGAGCTATTCCCCTGATTGCACAGACCGCATAAAAAAATGTTTCTAGCATCCTTAGAACGCTTGTTTCGTAGACTTTTACAAATTGTGGTTGGTTTTATTTTCTCATCTCTCTCGTGCAAACAAAAAGCGCTTACAATAGAAGTCTAAAATATGTTTTTAGAATTCGAAGGGGCGCAGTGTGATTACTTGGAAATAACAAGGGGCCCGGTCTGCTTAGCGGCATCGCGCTGCTTGAACACGATCTGGTTTGCAATACGGTCCAAATCCCGCTGTCCAATGGAGCTCAGTTTGCGACCACCATCCGGGTGCTTCTCGACCAAACGGGCGTGCTCCAAGGCCTGCAGAGCCTTGCGGGCAGCACCGTCGGCGGCGCGGCAGAAGTGCGAGGGGTGGACACCGTTGCGCTTGCGTCCGCCGTAGATCTTGGTGATGGAACCGACTCCAGCGGGACTGCGGTGGTACAGGTGGCGCAGGATCGAGGCGCAACGCACGTAGAACCAGTCGGGATCGTAGGGCGCCAGCTCCTTGAATTTGGCGGTCTTGACGATGTCCATCTGGTCGGGCACCTTCAACTTGCCAGTCCTATATGGTTTTTTCGTTTTCGGGTGATAAACAAATGGATTGTGAGGTTATGTGGTGGAAATATACTTCATGTTAAATACTCACTTCTTCAAGAAGACGGCGACCGCCTTGGTAACCGCGTGCTGGTCAATATCCTTCACTGTGACGCCTGGCATCTGCGGGGAGAACGGGAAAAACAAATGGTAATCTTTTAAAATGCTGCCAAAAACACGTTGTCGCGATTTCCACGATTCTCTCTCTCACACACACACTCCCTCTCTTTCTCTCGAACACACACATGCAGGGGCACAACAAAAAATTGCCAGTCGGAGTTTTAACCCGTAAAAATCACTCGTTTCGTGTTTACGGCCTCCCCATTGTGTTATTTGCAACCTGGCGTAGGCTCTTTCATTTAATTTCACCCATTCAAAACATAAAAAAAAAAGATAATTCACTTGAAAAGAATTCGTGCACAACCTTTCTCGTTAAAGTCAACCGGAAAAAAGAACAAGGCGCGTGAAGTTGGCTGCGGTTAATAGAGCTGGGCCAGTCACTGGCGTTAGTATCGATTAATCGAATATCTGTGGAGCGAACTATCAAGGTTTCGATTAATGACACTCTGGGCAATGTATGTAATTAATTTACAGATATTTTTATAATATAAATAAACCAATATAAAAACCAAGATAATATAGATTCATTGCCATTTCAAGACCTTGTTTAAATTAGCATGTTCGTATGATTATATTTTCAATTTCTTTAAGAAATTCAATATTTAGATATTTACCTGTGATTTTATCGTTCTATGTTGGTAGCTAAATTTTGTATTTTAGTAGTAGTCAATTGATATGACTATCAACGAAGGTAGTTTGAGAGAATATCGAATAACGAAAGACCTATCGATCACGCAAGCAATCGATATTTTCGCAGCACCAGTGCCAGTTGAAGCGCCACCTGTTGGCCTTGGTATTTTCTAGTATTTTCATCGGCGACTTGCTACTCCGATACTTCACCGTCGATATGTAAACACAATTGCCATCTCTACCAGCACCGAGCCGAAATAAAATAAGTGCAACGCGCAGCGTCTAATTGAAACCAAATTGATCGATTTGGCCGCGGCCCAAACTGGACATTCGCAATTTGGGCGGTCAGCCGCCCCCGTCCCGTCCCGCCCCCCCGCGCGTTTCCCCCGCTGCCGACGGACAGCACGTCGGTGTGACGCACATCGGTGTGTGCGCGTGTGTGTGTGGAGCGCCTTGTTATTGTTGTTGTAGCGCTTGCTACGTTCGCCGTTCGCAGTGCGCTGGTGTGCGTGCGCTTGTGTGAGTGTGTGCGCAGAGAGGTATCGTTGGAATTAACAAAAAAAAAAAGAAGAAGGAAAAAGCAACAAGATTGGGGCACACAAAAACACACAACTCAAAAGCCGAGAAACAAAGCCTACCTTCAACACCCCCCATCCGCAAGAATCGCCTTTTTGGCCAGGTTTTTTTGGCCACAAGTGTTGACACAACTGTTGCATGCCAAGCGGACTCGGCCAATAATCCCTGTCCCCTTGTTTACCCAACAAACATCCTGCATCCTGGTCAACCTGCTCATCCTGGTCATCGTGATCGGTGCGATTCCACTGCCACACGAAGGTAGAGTAGCCGAGTAGCATTTTCCGGGAATTGATAGCACACCTGTCTGCTGTGTAGGAAACGCACCTGGGAACGCCCGGGTGCTCGGCTGCGTCCGCATGTGGCGTTGGCGGCACTCCACCAAAAGAAGCCAGCGCCAAGTGCCCAATCCCCATTCCCATCCCCAACCACGTCCCCATCCGTATTCGAATCGCATTCAGTGGCAGCAGTTAGCCAGAAATCCAACGAAACGCTCGTGACCTCATCGCCAGAACAGCAAACAGCAAACAGCTAGCGCTTGACGCGTGCCTCCTCATTACCATTAGCATTCCCAGCATAGACAGACGGCCAACTCCTGGCAGGTAAATATATATACATATAAATATATGTGTGCCTAGAAGAGAATTCTGTTAAACTGTTCGCTTTCAGTTGCAGCACCGGAGCAGCAGTTAACCACCAGGAAGCAGTAGCTGGAGCAGCAGTATCAGCTTGTTATCTTGCATTTGCATGCCAGCTGGACGAGAACCTGTGACCAAGCAGCGCAGCATGGATGTGGAACGACGGCGCCGGTGAGTGCTCGAGATGGCGGCCCAAAAGCGACTGCGCCACTCAATTAATTGTCACCTGAATGGCAGCCCCAGTAGCAGTAGCAGTAGCAGCAGCAGCAGCAGCAATAGTAGAAGTAGAAGTAGAGGTAGAAGTAGAAGTGGCAGTAGCCATCGCACAGATACGTGCGGTTTTTACAGACAGATTTGTGATTTGTTCAACTGGCCAAGCAGCCAAGCGGCCAAGCGGCCAGCTAAGCAGCTAACCAGCCAGTTAGCACAATTCAGCGCAAGCCAAACGGACCTGGCCAAAACAAATCAAAAAGTAATACACCGCTGGCAAACACCTTCCATATCTCATGTTCAAAGCGACAGCGCGGCAATCAAATTGACAAGCGAGTGAACAAAACGGGGGGCGACTTTATAATAAATTTGCCATTTTCGCATTAAAATTTGTAACCAAACCAAAAGCCAAAACGAAAAGCGAACTGAAACGAACGCACAGTGGCTGATGCCGCCGTTTGTCAGTTGCAGGCGTCGCGTTGCATCGGCTGCATCGTTTTGGGCCAAAAAGGTTGTCAGCACACCACCCCCTTCCTCAGTCGGTTAGATAGCATCCCGCCGGTTTCTCCCATTGGACAGTAGACGGTATAGGGCATGTGGACATGGCTAATGCCCGCCGCCCTCCATTCGTGCGAGCCGGAACGGTACGTTGCTCTCCACGCTCCTAGCTCCTAGCTTCCAGCTTCATCCAGCTCACATCCCACAGCTCCCAGTTGTCCTGGTTCGCTTGCAGCATTCCGAATTCCAAAAATTCAACCTGCCATTGCCTAGCCATTTCGCAGCGTCGACTATGCATATAAATTCTTAAATTTTATTACCCATCCACTCGGTATCTGTTGTAAGCAGTCATAAGCGCAAACGTAAAGGTATTTGCGTACTAACAACGGCCAATTGCGAATTGCGAATTGCCAATTGCAATGCGCATTTGGTCATAAAAGCCAAACAGTTCCTTTGTGTTCCCTGGGCAAAAAGAAGAACAAATAATTAATTAGAATTAATAAGGTGTGAAGAGATTCTGCAACGCAGATGCAGATGATCTACCTCTGTGTGTAGAGTCGAATGTGAAGCGTTCAATTTGTAAACTGGATGAAAAAAGAAAAAAGAGGCAGATCGAATTTGGCGACGTTGTATAAATTAAGTTGAAAATTATATTGTCTATAGGTGACGATAATGTTGTCGTCGTCGTCGTCGTCGTCGTTGGTTATTATGTATTATTATTGCTATTGCTGTTGCTATTGTTGTTGGTTGTTGTTGTTGTTGTTGTCAATAATGTTGTTCATAATTATGTTGTTGTTGCCATTGCCGCTTTGGCCAAATCGAAATCAACAGCGGCAACGAAAATTCATCGCAGCATTTTTGAAAATTCCACTTTCCCAAGTTGTTTGCTTTTGCGCTTGCCGTGTGTGCCGCGTGTGTGTGTGTGGTGTGTGTATGGTGTGTGTGCTGCTATTACCCGCTGCTTGAACGTTTTGTTTTTGGCTTTTCTGTCATGCCGTAAGTGGCGATGATGAAATCACAACAATTCAAACACCTTTTAGTATCAATTTTTAGCGCCGACTGTCATCGCAGTTTGCCTGCGCCTGCGCCTGAGCTTGAGCCTTAGCCTGAGTCTAGCTGGCTTCGAGATTCGATTCCCAATCGCTGACAGACTGGCTCCTCCTCCGACATCTCGGGTGTTTTGTTTTTATAATTGCATATAAATCTCTTGGTTTCTGTGGGCCAACCCACATGGGCAGGGAGCGAGCTGTCGGTCGGGGATTAGCTTTTATTTTAGCCGGAAAATGAGCAGAAAATACCTTTAAATTCGCAATTATCTAACCACCCGCCAAGCCCCATTTAATTGTTCTGTTCTTTGCCGAATAAGTAGTTTAATTTGCCGAGAAATTCCACTTCGAAGAGCGCTTTTCCCATGGTCTAGTAATCTCGTATGCAAATACCTATTTGTTGTAATTAAAACTCAGTTCTTTCTCTATATTTGCATTTGCATGATTTTATTTTCGATGATTAATGTATTTCCCAAGTAGCCGTAGCCTTCACCGCAATGAACTTTACCTTTTTGTTTACATTTAAAGTAAATATGCGATTTTCATATGTTATCTTCTTAATATTAAATATACAGAGAGAAACAGTTGATGAATCACAACACAATGCTTTTTTTGTAACAATACACACACTTACTGATAAAATACATTAGCGTACTATGTTTTTTTACTATACTATAGTTACAGGAATTTCCCATTCATAAAAATGCATAAATTAAATGCTTTGTTGATAAATATGTACGTATAAATGAAAGTCATTGTGACTGAATTAAATGTATTTCAATTCAGTCAGAGTACCTCCATTCAAGTGATAGATTTCCCATTTAACCCATTTAATATTCCACGAAATCTTAGTAAATTTGCTTTTTATATCAGTTCTAACGCACCGCAAGATAATTATCGGCTTGATTTCGCCTTGTCCACTTTGCCTTTCATATCTGTGTACACAAGTCTAGTTTCCAAGGGGTGTCCATCCCGCGGTAGCTGGTTGGTAGACGGTTGCATTCGGAGGAGGGAGAGAAGCCCCATGGTGCTCATCATCGTGGCAGCTCCAACTGCTCAAGTGAGCCGTATCAACTGCAAGTTGCTGTCAGTGGCCCGCACATGGCTGGCATTCCTTGCATTGCATATTCCATTTTATCAGAGTCAACAGAGCGCTGGGTGATAAAGTCAAGTCCTCCTCCTCCTGCTACTACTCCTACTCCGCCTGTACTTTGGAGTCGCCGAACGTCCGAGTAGGCAGCACTAGGCACTTTGCCAGGTTATCAATGGAGGCTAGTGTTTCCATTGCGATAACGCCTTCATCTGTATCCGGCCATGTGCCGCCCATTTGTCTGCCGCTGAAGTCACCCGATTGGGACAAATCTCCGGGGCATTCGGTGTCCGCTCCTCCACTGACTCACCGCCACTTCAATTCCCAGATCTGAAACCCTGTCTCTGTTTTTTGTTTACACTGTCAATGTGCAGACACTTGCGGTCAATGTGATAGCACATACGCTGCTGTCGAAGTGCTTAGCTTATTCAATAAATTGTTCAGAAATCATACACACTAGAATTGGCATAATGCAGAAGAAATTCTGGGAAATACTATGCCCCCCATTGAATGGTTCAACTCCCTGCCATAACAATGAGACCAGCACACATTTATGTTTATTTCCAATCCATGGCCACTTAAATTCGTTGAATCGGGAATAATAACAAATCTTAAATCTAGAAACGATGTGCAAACCTATTAATGCCATTACTTGGACCGCAGCTGTAGTCTTGGGGTTGGGGTGTACCCGGAAAGTGGTGTTTACACGTCCATGAGTAATCTGCGCACTTTCCCTCATAGTTCTTGCTCGTTTTTCAGTTTCGTTTCGTTTCGTTTCGTATCATCTTATTTGATTTGTTCCTTTTTTGTTTGTTTATGCGAGCGATTTGCATGACGACCAACGGAAGAACAGTTGAACAATCAAACACTCACACAGTGCAAACAGCGAACGAATCGCAGATGATTAATCCGCATTTTGGAACACCTCTAATTTCCCATTTCCCTTCCTTGATTTCCTTTTTCCAGGGCGAATACGCTCGAGCGCGAGATGCGCGATCCGACCAGCATCTGCAATGTGGACTGCCTGCTGGACACGGTGTCGGCGTTGGTCAGCGATTGTGACCACGATTCCCTGAGGCGGCTTAAGAACATCGAGCAGTATGCGGCCAAATGTGAGTGCTTTCCATCGATTTTTAAATCGTATCCATGAAAAATCATTGTTCTTGCCTTGCAGACAAACCATTGGCCATGCAGATCAATCAGCTGCGCATGAACGTCGAGGATTTCCACTTCATCAAACTCATCGGCGCCGGCGCCTTTGGAGAGGTGCAGCTGGTGCGGCACAAGTCATCCAGCCAGGTGTACGCCATGAAGCGGCTGTCCAAATTCGAGATGATGAAGCGACCGGACTCCGCGTTCTTCTGGGAGGAGCGACACATCATGGCGCACGCCAACTCCGAATGGATCGTCCAGCTGCACTTTGCCTTTCAGGTGAGCTGGCTCCTCGGTGTTCTACGTGGTTTAACTTTGATTTGAAAGGGAAATCAACCAACTTATAGATATACATGTTATTAAAGATTAGCTTTAGGTTACTCGCTTGTTAGAGAGATAGATACCCATGCTGTTCCCGTCAGTCAGTTTGTTTAGCCTGACAGGCGTTGCTTTTTACTTTCGTTGCTTTTTAATCGTAATCACTTTTACCTGGCTACCCAACAATACGCACCAAACTGCCAAACAAAACGAGCCGCCAACAAACCGCGAAATAACCGAGTAATAATAATAATCGAACGCAAACAATAATCATGCACAATTTGATAAAGAGCCGTGCCCTCTTCGAGATCTTAAAGAAGCCATTGCCGCCAAACTATTTTAATGATGACGGCGATAAAGAGAATTCAGAAGATGATACCAGCAATCTAAGTGCCAGTGCCAAAGAATTTGTGCCGCGCTCCAAGAAGGAAGAGAGTTCCGATGATGATGAGTCTGCTGTGGATTTGACCGAAATAAAGAAACGGTTCGAGATTCTGGATGCGCAGAAAACGAATGCTGCTGGTGCGGACAAAGTCGATATGGATGAAATTAAGAAAATGTTCGAGGACCTGGATAAGGAAAAGTCGTCGGCTATGGTGCTGCCATGGAAAGGATTCCCCAGGAGATACGAGAGACGTAAGGGAGCTGATGATCGTCTATTTGGTATGCTTTAATTACTTTCTCCTTTAGCTGCTCTCAGTGCCCAGGTGGTTCTGATCGATGATTCGGACTACGTGCTTGTTCCTCGCAACAAGGGAAAGAAAATGTCACTGCAGGAGAAGCTATTTATGAAAAACTCAGCCGATTACATGGAAAATGAAGATCACGAAAATATTGATCCATATTCTTCCGAAGCCCTACCGCAATATCCGAACTACCATGAGAAGTCATTGCTGGCCAGGGAGAGGCGTCGTGAGCAGGATAGAAAGGTGGCTCTGGAAGCCCTGAAATTGGTCGAACAAAGACGCATGAGGGGTCCTTTGGTGCCCTCTTCGGATCCAGGCAAGGAGAATGTCGGTGGGGCCCAGCCGGTTGTGCATCTGTCACGATCGCCCATTAGGTTTTCACTGGAGGATCGTATTAAAGTGGATCGTTTGCGGGCCGCCAAGAAGGAGCGGATCGAGTATGCTCTTTTGGAAATTGCGAATGAAAAGAAGTTGGCGAAGTCGATGCACTTGCTGCAGGAGCAGAGAAAGCGTGCAGTCAACCGCTGTATCAGCACACTAAAAGAACCCGAAAATACGGAGGCTGGGGCTTCGGTGGCCACGGTGGCAACGGTGGCAACCAAAAGATTTATACCCACCGCCAAGGAGTGGGACGAGCAACGTCGAATCAAGTTTGTGAAACCGGAAAAGAATGACGTGATCCCGGTGGCTCCTAAGAATCCAGTGGCCACGATGACCGCCAATAGATATATACCCACCTGCAAGGAATGGGACGAACAGCGTCGGGCCAAGCACAAGGCTAAGATGGACACCGTAAAGGAAAATATTCCAGCAATAACCAAGTTGCCTTTGAGGGAATCCAATGGCGTCTATGGCACCACTGGCATGTCTTCGGTGTTTGTGAAGAAGGTTGATCCTGGCACCACGGCCAAACCACCGTGCCCACTGCCAACTAAAGAACTCGCGGCGGAGAAACGCAAAGGAAATATCACTCATTTCCAAACGATTATTAATTGGGCAAATCGTAAAACTTTTAAAGCTCCGAAAATGGCAATTGCTATCACTCAGCAGATGGAGAGTCAGCAAATAGCAGATCAACGGGAAGATCGTCCAATGAAGAAAGCAAGCGTGCAACGTTATAGTATTGAGGAATTGCTGAAGCTGGAACCGCAACCCGAAGATCTTGAAGATCCCAATATCAAGGCGTTCAGTAGTCTTGGAATCGTGTGCAATCGTGTGAATCGTTGGAATCGTGTGCAATTGATCTAATGACCACAACTCTTTACAACTTATTAGGCTTTTATTTGTGTTGATTTGTATTCGATGAGGTTCAGTTTCTATTTCAATTTTCATTTTCATTTTACTTTGAATTATGTCATTCTAGATAAAAAAATAAATTGTTAGCCCAATCTGAAATTGGAAATACTTGCTTTTCTTTCAAAGAAACCACCAATTTATATATTGTTTAAGTAGCTATTTTCGTATATTAAGAATAGATAACTAATTAATTAACCTGACTGACTAATCATAAAATCCTTCTTCACAGGATGCCAAATACCTATACATGGTGATGGACTTCATGCCCGGCGGCGACATAGTCTCGCTGATGGGTGACTACGACATCCCAGAGAAGTGGGCCATCTTCTACACGATGGAGGTGGTGCTCGCGCTGGACACCATTCACAACATGGGCTTCGTGCATCGGGACGTCAAGCCGGACAACATGCTCCTGGACAGTTACGGCCACCTGAAACTGGCCGACTTTGGCACCTGTATGCGAATGGGCGCCAACGGCCAGGTGGTGTCCAGCAATGCGGTGGGCACGCCGGACTACATCAGCCCGGAGGTGCTGCAGTCGCAGGGCGTGGACAACGAGTATGGACGTGAGTGCGACTGGTGGTCGGTGGGCATCTTCCTCTACGAGATGCTGTTCGGCGAGACTCCCTTCTACGCCGACTCGCTGGTGGGCACCTACGGCAAGATCATGGACCACAAGAACTCGCTCAGCTTTCCACCCGAGGTGGAGATTAGCGAGCAGGCCAAGGCCCTGATCCGCGCCTTTCTCACGGACCGAACGCAACGCTTGGGACGCTACGGCATCGAGGACATCAAGGCGCATCCATTTTTCCGCAATGACACCTGGTCCTTCGACAACATTCGCGAGAGTGTGCCGCCTGTGGTGCCCGAACTCTCCTCCGACGATGATACGCGGAATTTCGAGGACATTGAGCGGGACGAGAAACCGGAGGAAGTGTTTCCCATACCCAAGGGCTTCGATGGCAATCACCTGCCCTTCATCGGCTTCACGTACACGGGCGACTATCAGCTGCTGTCCAGCGACACCGTGGATGCGGAGTCCAAGGAGACCAATGTGGCCAACAGCGGGGCGGCCAGCAATAATCACGGCCACGGGCACAATCACCGCCATCGGCCGTCGAACTCCAACGAGCTGAAGCGCCTGGAGGCGCTGCTCGAGCGGGAGCGCGGCCGGTCGGAAGCTTTGGAGCAGCAGGACGCTGGCCTGCGGCAGCAGATAGAGCTGATAACAAAGCGCGAGGCGGAGCTGCAGCGGATTGCCTCAGAGTACGAGAAGGATCTGGCTTTGCGGCAGCACAACTACAAGGTGGCCATGCAGAAGGTGGAGCAGGAGATCGAGCTGCGCAAGAAGACGGAGGCACTGCTCGTGGAGACGCAGCGCAATCTGGAAAACGAGCAAAAGACGCGGGCCCGCGACCTCAACATCAACGACAAGGTGGTCTCACTGGAAAAGCAGCTGCTTGAGATGGAGCAGAGCTACAAAACCGAGACGGAGCACACTCAGAAGCTGAAGAAGCACAATGCCGAGCTGGACTTCACGGTCAAGTCGCAGGAGGAGAAGGTGCGCGACATGGTCGACATGATCGACACGCTCCAAAAGCATAAGGAGGAGCTGGGCCAGGAGAATGCCGAACTGCAGGCGCTGGTGGTGCAGGAGAAGAATCTGCGATCGCAGCTCAAGGAGATGCACAAGGAGGCCGAGAACAAGATGCAGACGCTGATCAACGACATCGAACGCACGCTGAGTCGCGAACAAAAGGCCCAAGAGGACAACCGGGCGTTGCTTGAGAAGATCAGCGATTTGGAGAAGGCCCATGCCGGCCTCGACTTCGAACTGAAGGCGGCCCAGGGTCGCTACCAGCAGGAGGTCAAGGCCCACCAAGAGACCGAGAAGTCGCGCCTCGTCTCCCGCGAGGAGGCCAATCTGCAGGAGGTAAAGGCACTGCAGTCCAAGCTCAACGAGGAGAAGTCCGCTCGCATCAAGGCCGACCAGCATTCTCAGGAAAAAGAGCGTCAGCTGAGCATGTTGTCCGTGGACTATCGTCAGATTCAGCTACGCCTCCAGAAGCTCGAGGGCGAGTGCCGTCAGGAGTCGGAGAAGGTGGCCGCTCTTCAGTCGCAGCTCGACCAGGAGCACAGCAAGCGCAATGCCTTGCTCTCAGAACTCAGTCTGCACAGCTCTGAGGTGGCCCATCTGCGATCCCGCGAAAACCAGCTACAGAAGGAACTGTCCACCCAGCGCGAGGCAAAGCGACGCTTCGAGGAGGACCTCACCCAGCTGAAGAGCACGCATCACGAGGCGCTGGCCAATAACCGTGAGCTTCAGGCCCAACTCGAGGCGGAGCAGTGTTTCTCGCGGCTATACAAGACACAGGCAAACGAGAATCGCGAAGAGAGCGCTGAGCGGCTATCGAAGATCGAGGATCTTGAGGAGGAACGCGTCTCACTGAAGCACCAGGTGCAGGTGGCCGTTGCCCGCGCAGACTCAGAGGCTTTGGCCCGCTCCATTGCCGAAGAGACTGTGGCGGATCTCGAAAAGGAGAAGACTATCAAGGAGCTCGAGCTGAAGGACTTCGTCATGAAGCACCGCAACGAGATCAACGTCAAGGAGGCGGCCTTAGCCACGCTCAAGGAGGCCGAAAACGAACTGCACAAGAAGCTGGGCCAGAAGGGAGCCGAGTACGAGGATCTCGTCCAGCAGCACAAGAAGCAGCAGGAGGAGCTCACGCTGGTGAGGAGCAGCAAGGACGAAGAGATCAACAAGCTGCTGGATAAGTGCAAGAACGAAGTCCTTCTCAAACAGGTGGCAGTGAACAAGTTGGCTGAGGTGATGAACCGTCGCGACTCGGACTTGCCCAGTAAGTTACATTCGCACACTCTGCCTGCCTTGGCTAATCCCTTTACCAAACCTCTATTCCGCAGAACAAAAGAACAAGGCGCGCTCCACCGCCGAGCTGCGCAAGAAGGAGAAGGAGATGCGCCGGCTGCAGCAGGAACTGTCGCAGGAGCGCGACAAGTTCAATCAGTTGCTGCTCAAGCACCAGGACCTACAGCAGCTGTGCGCCGAGGAGCAGCAGCACAAGCAGAAGATGATCATGGAGATCGACTGCAAGGCCACCGAGATCGAGCATCTGCAGAGCAAGCTCAACGAGACGGCGTCGCTCTCATCGGCGGACAACGATCCCGAGGATAGCCAGGTGAGCATTATTGCCAGCGCCCTGCAGCCACATAGAACACTCACACAGAACTCACACCACACACACGCTCTCCCACTCCTCCCGGACCTCTCTAGCACTCCTCTCTGCTCTCCCTCACACAGGACTCGGTCTTCGAGGGCTGGCTGAGTGTGCCCAACAAGCAGAACCGGCGACGTGGCCACGGCTGGAAGCGGCAGTACGTCATTGTGTCGTCGCGCAAGATCATCTTCTACAACTCGGACATTGACAAGCACAACACCACGGATGCCGTGCTCATCCTGGACCTGAGGTGCGTATTCTAAATACTTATAAATAATATGCATTTCATTGTTGTTGTTTCCTTTAAACCTGCAGCAAGGTGTACCACGTTCGTAGCGTCACTCAGGGCGATGTCATACGCGCCGATGCCAAAGAGATTCCACGCATCTTCCAGCTGCTGTACGCCGGCGAGGGCGCCTCCCACCGTCCCGATGAGCAGAGCCAGTTGGATGTGAGCGTGCTGCATGGTAATAGCAACGAGGAGCGCCCGGGCACCATTGTCCACAAAGGTAAGCTAACACGTTTTCGGTACAATGACACTTCATGTGACTAAACCTATTTCAATTGGATAGGTCACGAGTTCGTCCACATCACCTACCACATGCCCACGGCCTGCGAGGTGTGCCCGAAGCCTTTGTGGCACATGTTCAAGCCGCCGGCGGCTTACGAATGCAAGAGGTCAGTAACACCACCTCTACATATATCATCTAATTGGATTGCTTCTGTTTGCCATTTTGCGTTGATAATGTATGATTGTGTATGATTCCAGATGCCGCAACAAGATACACAAGGAGCATGTGGACAAGCACGACCCGCTGGCGCCCTGCAAGCTGAATCACGATCCGCGCAGCGCCCGAGACATGCTGCTGCTGGCCGCCACGCCCGAGGAGCAGTCGCAGTGGGTGGCGCGCCTGCTGAAGCGTATCCAAAAGAGTGGATACAAGGCCAACTCGTCCAACAACAACAGCACCGATGGCAGCAAGATATCGCCCAGGTAAACCAGAACCAGAACCAGAAATAGAACCAGACCCACACCCAGGCCCAGGACCAAGACCCTTGACGTTGCCGGGGAGTCAGCAGCAGTCAGAGTGTTTCCGAATCCTAAACCAATCCTACTAACTGATCTAAATTGTGTCAATCCCATGGCTTTTGTGTTTCCCCGTATCTGTATTTGTGTGTCTCTAATCTCGATTGGTATTTCTTTCTCTCTCTCCCTCTCACTGTCGCTGCTAACCACCATTATGACCATCCATATCATCCAACCTCATCACCATTCATTCATCATCATCATCGCCTGAACCGAATTGGCAGCCAATCGACGCGCTCCTCCTACAAGCCGTATGCGGTTAATGTTCAACGCTCCGCCACGCTGCCAGCAAATTCGTCGCTGAAATGAACGCCCAACGATCCGATGCGATCCCAGATCCCAGATGCCAGATCGCAGGCGTGGCAATGCAGCTAGAGCCGGGAGCCGCGACTCTCCAGCCCCAACGAAACTAGCGCTATGCAAACTGATACTGATATAGAGAGAAAAAGAAAGAGAGAGCAACTGCAACTGCAACTGCAACTGCAACTTGAATGGCAACTGCAACTACTATCTTAAATATACGCTCTAAACATACATGCTAAAGTAATCTACAAAAATATTTTTTGAGTAATTTACAAGCTAAACTAAACTACAACTAAACTAAAACTAAACCTAATACTAAAACTAAAACTGTATCTTAAAGAACATGTAAAGCCAATGCAACTCGTTTAACGCTTACCTAACATCAAACTGGATGGTGAGAAAACCTATAGCGAAAGTGGCAACGTCAAGCGGGTCAGATAAACCATGGATATTTCGCATCGTTGTACTTTATATACTATATTAATATATATATAAATATAAATACGGCTTGCAATTGTATTCTGTCACCTGACAACGCGCCCTGCACAACGACGAAAGCTGTACTTAGTTAAGTGAATCCATGTCGCAGAAAGGGAGATGAAGTTCGAAGAAGTTGTTTCCTCCATCATCTCCCTTCTCTTTACATATTGATGCCTTGTAAGAACTCCATTTTTTATACATATATATATATATACATACCTGTTGTTGTTGAGTAGCGAATCCGATTGGCCAAACGTTGTTCGTAGTTGTAAACTGAAAACTGAAAAACTGAAACCGAGCTATACAATACATTCGTAGAGACATAGAGAGCATATCCTGTAAGCCACATGCCAGCTAACACAACAAACGAATCGAGCAACCAAGAAACCAGCACTAAGTTAAAGCCACTTTACAAAGCCTTAGCTTGTATTCCATTTAATGAGCACTCTTTTTTTTTTACATAAATAATGTAGTTTTACGTGTACCAGATGGAACTAATCGCGCGATATCGATTAAAGCGAGTATCAATCAGTTACTTAAATAGAAAACGCGAAAGCAACTAAATATACTGTCCTGTTTCAGTTTCCAGTTCCGATCCAAATTGGTCTACGAAGAGCATTTAAATTTGCGGTTTTTAAACATTTTGCCTTTGAGGCAAATGGAAAGTAAAACTCAGAAATCTTATGCAATGTTATGTTACCGACAGGAAGCGGAAATGGAAACGAAACGGAATCGAGGGTTTCTAGCCATGGACAGAGCGAAACATGAATCGAAAGTAAACTAATCTAAACTAAACTAAATTAAAGTCCAGTACAGTAAAGTAAAGTACAGTACAGTACACCTAACTATACAAAACGAGAGAAGCGGCACAGAGTTGTGTGTAAAAGGCTACGTCTAAGTATTAAATATCCAATATGTTCTAGTTGTAAGCTAAGCAAATTATTTATTTATATCATTGTTCGATGGCGCCATCTAGCGTTCGACAACAGAAACGGCAGCAGCTTAGCACTCTACAATTTGTATGATTTGTATTCCATTAATGTTGATTTTACTAATGATTTCGAACCCGTTTTGAGTTTTGTAATTTGAGAAGTAGTGGTAGTAGTAGTAGTTTGTTTTACAGAGTACAGAGTGTACAGAGTGAGAGGCGCCAGCGGATTGCATTTAAAAGTAACGATAATAGCGATATTTCGGAATTGATGGGCCTTCATTGAACATCGGTAGTCGGTTATTGTTCATCGCTAATCGTCTATCGATCGCCGTAAAGTTCGAACTTTGATATGGAAATCGAAGCGCTGCTTTCATTTTTACTTTGTATTTTATTTGCACTATTATTATGATGATCATTCGTATTACGTTTATGTTTAATTGTACTCTCTAGTTTAACCACGTTTGTAATTGCATTTGTCCTCGAACCTTCAAATCGACTGGCATCCAAATGGAATTGCAAGCGTCAAGAAAATAAAACTATAATGTGTATAAAATCAGTATTCATTTGTTTTCTGTTCATCTATGTTGCGTTTTTTTTTATTATGGTTTGGTTTGGTTATCCCCACATAAGTATGTATATAAGTATTTCTACCCCTATATTATTATTATAGATCTTCTGGAGCAGCATACTCGTATAAGAGCCAACGATGAGACTGTTCTACTGCATTAGAGAGTACGGGATGATCCACAGGAATCGCAAGCAATTAATGAAAATAAAATCATCTTGTTGTATGTACCTTTAACTAGACTAGAGCTAAGCCCAAAACGAAAAGTCTGATCAAAAGCAAACTAAAGTTATTCGGTTCATGAAAACTTGCATAAAACTGCCTTTATTTCTTTGGGTTCGTATCTGTATCTTTATCTGTATCCGTAGCTGAATCTCGAATCTCCATGTGGCGGCATTAATCTGGCCCCTAAATACGTGATGGGCATGGAAATATGCCGGAATCAGTGGGTCCATTAGCTCCATTTGCATCGTTATTTGCATTTGGATTGGATCTTAATGGAACTGGGATGGAAATGGCGGCCATTGTCCCATTGCGTATATATATTTCTTTTTTTTTTTTTTTTATCAATATTTCTGGTTTATGCTCTGCAGCATTGCGTTGTATCTGGCATATCAGCCATCAATGTACATATGTTTAACTCGCTTATGTGTTATAACATTTATTTTGCCATTTTGGCTGACATTTTGTAGTTCAAGGTGAGTTGGCCAGACGGCTTCAGAGCTTAATTAGTATGTCCCACCGAGCCAAGTGCCGCCAAAAAATCAACACCTGGCCGCAGAACATCTGCAAGAGTTCAAATCGCTTTGATCGTTAGCTGATTGGATGGATGGATGGATGGATGGATGGATAGTCGTCGGATGGTTGGATGGTTGGGTGTGGAAGATTAATTAGCGCCCATCAGCTTTGTCACCCATTAAACATATGCAGCCATCACCCTTCAGACACCGCCCCTGTACCTGCCCCCTGCCCCCTGTGTCCCCCGCACCACCCCTGACCAATCAGTTCAAGGCCGCGACGAACCCACTAAATATGCATAAATATTTCTGGCTTTATCAGCTTTTACGGCATTTTAATTTGGTGCCATTCCATACCTTGAATTGGTTCAGGGCCCCCAGACTTGCAGATGGATTTCGGTCGGATGCGGTGGCCATTGAATCGAGATTCTGAGATTGAAAGCTATGTATATCCATTAAAATGCTGTTATTTTACGTTTTAAGTTACTAGGCTTTTTCCATTATGTTCTTCAGAAAGATGCTATTGGGAATCAGAGTGCAAACCAACTCATTATGTTTCCTAGGGTATTGGCATTTCGTTGATAACTGACTCGTCTGCTCACTTACTTGATTTTTGATTTTTTGATTTTTGATTTTTGTGTGTTCCATTGGCTGATTTTTGGAACGCGAACTAAGAGATTTACATGCGGGACAGATGTGCCCTGTGCTGGCTGCTTTCGGGGATCGGGGGATGGGTATTGCGATCGGGATTTACCAGATCGGCAAAGAGCCAAAACAACAATTGGCCTAAAATCAATAAATTAATTAATAAAATATACAAATTGCGAATGCTGAGTCGGCTCCACTCCACTCCACTTCACTCCGCTCAACTCAACGCAGTTCAGCTCGGATTGGATTGGCTTGACTTAACTTGGCTGGGATTGGAGTGGAGTGGAGTGGATTGGGTTCGAAAAACCTGTCATAACCAGAGCCCAGGCCCGTGACAAATTGGCTCCGAAAAACCAGAAGTGCTCCTGCCAGCATAGATCGACCATCGAGGCGCTTGGGCACACCGCGAAAAAACCAGGATTTACATTTTTAATATCAGTTTGGCGTGTAAATAATCTTAAATTATACGGGCATCGTAAGCAGCTTAAATTTAATCAATGATGTCACTTAGGGCGCATATGTATTTCTATTGTCAGTGGAAATATTTAGGGAATATTTGAAATAAGTCGGCATAAATGAATTAAACATTATTAAAGACGTCTTCTGCTCACATCCACAAAAAAAGTGGGGTAAGAAAACTTTATAAGTTCCTAAATTACTTGTGGTGTCATCAACTTATATGTATTGATAAATATTTATTAGATATATTCTTTGTAGCCCAATTTCATGTTAAGGCTAAGAAAGTCCTGAAGAATGCACCTTAGTAATGTGATACAATTGCAGATTAAAGTAAATAGATCATATGCCAAAAATAAAGTTCTGATGAATTCAAGTGGCTTACTTGGATACACTGGCTAGAATCAGCAGTTTCGTACCACATTTTCTTGCCGTGCAAGAGCAGAGCTTTGAGCGCAGGCGGCGCTGGAAGTGGAGGGGCGAAGTCGCTGGCAGAGGCGGAGGAGGAGGAGGAGGTGGAGGAGGAGGCGGTGGCCACGGGTTGGAGGTGCAGGCGGTTTGGCTAGGGCGGTCTGAACCTGTTGCGCGGCCGCTGCCGCCGCCGCCGTCGAAGTCTCCGTCGCTGCCACAAAATATTGGATGGCCGTAGGTTAACTGTGTGCACACGGCATAAGTAACGTTCAGTCTGCCTCTAGAAGTCGATCGTGATCGTGGCCAGTCAGTACCGCTCGCTAGCAGAGAAGCCGAGACCCTCGCCCCCCTCCCAACTCAGATAATCCAATATAAATACACAAGTGTTTTTTTTCTAGTTTAAGTTTAAGACGCGCGCGTTTCGAGTTCTTTTTGTTGTTGGTCCACGCCAAAGCCCACGCATTGAAAAACACGCAAAAGCAACACACACACATCACGACAAAATGAAGTACTTCAACATGTGAGTGATCCATAAATATAGAACCCATTATTGTATGTTTTTTTCAAAATATTATAATGTGACCGAGGAGAAGAGAACATTTTTTTTTCAAGTGATTGACATCAAATTAAACAGGACATTAATTGGAAGACAATTACGTTATTTACCCATAGATACCCATAGTTAAAATTTCAACTTTTTAGAAACAAATATTAAGGATATTTTAATCGAGCCACATTGAGCTTCATTTGCATGATAAACTTCTTGCATTTCTCTGGTATAATTAATTGTCGCAATTGCAACTTAGTTGCCAAGCGTCGAAATGAATTGGCAATCGCCGCGGTTGCATGCAGCACGTTGACATGCAACCTTTATGGGGCACGAACACAGGCAGGCAGGCATGTTAGCTCGTCTTAATGCCAATTTGAACTTTAACACGCCGTGGCTCCAAACTGGAACTGAGCTCAGCTCCATTGCTGTGGCTGAAATGCCAAAGTTTGGTCATGACGATGATCACCATTATCACCATCGTGGCGATGATGACGATATGTGTTGAAGCTGATGAAGTTGTCACGGGATGTGAGGCTGGCATTTTGCCGGCAAAGAAATGGCAAAAGTTAAAGCTTCAGATCGCAAACGGTGATCGCGGCGGGGGGGCTGCTCCACGTTTCAAGGTCGCCGCCAACTGAAGTGGCTCCTCTTTTTTTTGAGCTGGATGTGCAGCGCGTTTCAGTCCCCTGGCGGATCAGCACTTTCCTGGACTTTTCGCAGCTGCAGCAAATTAAGTATATTGGATTAATTACTGCGGTTGTCTGATAAATTAACGGTTGCATTTTTAATGCGAGCTGACAGACAGACCGCATATCTGCATGCATTTATCGTCGCATAAATGCAATACCACTCGAATCGGGTGTGTGTAACATATACGAGTATGTGCACAGTCACAGTCACATATATGTGTTAAACGCTGCGTTGTATGCATGGAATTAATCACCCGAGATCGAATTCGAGATCGAGATGGAGCTGGAGATGGAAATGGTGAGGAGAGTGGAGAGTGGAGTGTGGAGGCGCCAGGCAGACGGCTAAATCCGGATTTTCCGTTCCATTTCCCCTTCATGCGTATTATGCAATACATTTTAAATAAATAAATAAAAGAAAATACACAGCGATGCCTGCGATGCCTTCAACATTCAAGATTCAAGGACTTTCGAGTCGCAAATTGGCGGCAGTGTGGTGTGTGTGTGTGTGAGTGTGAGTAATATATGCTGCACTTCATAGGCCACAGCGAATTCAATGCGAGACAAAAAACGTAAACACCACTGTGGGCCAAATCAAAAGACTTAGGCAGCGAACTCACTCGATCGATTTGGCATGCAGCCAGCAGTAGTGTAAAAACACGTACCAAAGCAACCAAAACACGTACTTGGCCAACTAACAACGACACAATGCACCGTTATTGAACCCACTTGCCATAAGCCACTCGTGGTGCTGGCTCTTTTCGCCTTAATTTCGAACAGCTCACCAAGCCAACCCCCACTCCATCCAATTTAACTGGCTTGCTGACTTCAACTTGATCCAACGCGGCAGCAATAAAAGCAGTTACAATCAAATTGAATTCGAATTTGAATCCGATTCGGTGTCGAATGTGCACGTTTGGCCTGTAATAAGTGCCTACACATCCACACATCTACATATATGGCCCATATGGGGCCAAGGGGGCAAGGGGGCAAAGGTGCATGCGGGGAGTGGACGCGTAATGAGGGCTCTCGGGCAATTAGAAAACGTGCATGGATTAACTGGGGCAGGTGCCGCCTTTCGTTTGGAAACTTCGAGCTGCAGCTCAAGATCAACACTTTCGAGAACTCCAATGAGCGCTTTTAAACATAAAAAAACAGTTTATTGTTTTTTTATTTAACCAAAAAAACCGGAATGCATAATTCAAGCAAAGCTACTTCCGCTTCTTAAAGTTTAAAGACAAACCATCATTTTTATGCTGCATAAATTGCTTTTAACTGTGGAAGTTCTTTCATATCCGCAGTAGGCCCAATGACATCAGTCCATTAAGTCGAACAACAAAAAGACAACAAAATAAGTAGCATAAGCCAACAGTGCAAAAAAATAAAAGAAAAACAGAAGGTAGAAACCAAACAAAAGCGAAATGAAATGAAATAAATTAAGAGTCAAGCCAATTTGTTGACCAAGCTCTTTAAAAAAGAGGATGATAATGATGCCGTTGATGAGGCTGCATTAAATAAGTGGTTCCGCCTGAGCCACAAAATTCTCGCCAACGCAATGCTTATCATAAATTCGCAACTAATGTCGGCTTATATAACCAACTGCCGGCTGGCACTAAAGACGATTTACAAACAAGCCCACGGCTAGAAATGTGCCCCGTCTACCGGTGAAGCTCCGTACCTGTAACCATGTGCCTACCCATCAACCTGTCCACCCAACGGAATGGTTGTGGGTGTGGATCGTGTGCATCGTCTGCGGCCTGCCATTCTTCCCGTTGGCCAATCCGATGGTGAACCGGTTGCTAGATGCTTAAGCCCAGTCCCTAGCCAAATGTCATGCCCAGGCTGTTGGGAAAACCCACCGCTTGGGGACATTTAATTTGGGAACTGTATTTTCCCAATTTAGTCATTGAGTTGGCCATTCAAAGAAAGAAGCTGTATTTCATATAAAAAGTGAACTATGAGCAACAAAGTAAAACATTTTCCGTGAAGACAAACTTTTACGTTGCATTCGGTGAGGAGATCTTTTACTGAGGGGCCCAACCCCCTTAAAAAATTTCTGGCCACGCCCCTGGGCACAACTAAAGTTTGGAGTCGCTGGGATGTTGGAGATGCCAGGCACGCACCCACAAGTGGGGCCCACGCCTTTCACCTTTGCCAGTTGCATAACTGGCGCTTAACTGGGCCATCCATAGCCACATCCACATCCACATATCCACATGCAAAGCCGTCCGTCCAATCAGCTGACCCCATAAGCAAATAAATCCCAATGGGGGAAATGCAGCATGCTCGAATGCAAAGTAAGCGAGCAATACAATAATCGAATATAAATAATGAAAATGAACAACGGTGCTGTGTGTTGGCTAAAAATAAAACTTGGCTTGCACATTTTACCGTTATTAGCCAACTGTGAGCAGTGTGAGCGCGCGCACTTAAATATATTCTGGCGTGGTGCTGGCTGCCAACTGGTTTCCCACTCGGGTTGCCGTTGACTGCCTTTTGCATAAGCACCTGTTTCCTTTGGCCACTCACTCACCCACCGCAACGCCCTCCACAGCCACAGCCACCCTCCCCTCCCCTCTCCCCTTCCGCTGCGCCTCTGGCCACCCCCTCTCCAGCAACAACAACAACAAAGCACTCGACTCTAGCGTTGCCTAGGAAAGAATTTCAAAACGAGTTCGCTGCCTAAGTCTTTTGTTTTGCATAAAATATGAGCAATTGACTTGACTCACTGAAGCCGCCGCCACTGAAGCCGTCGCCAGCGGCAAAGAGGAATAAAAAGTAGTTAACTAAAGCAAGAAATAAAGAAAAAAAAGAAAAGACACAGAAACAGAAACAACCGAAACGGAGCAACATTCATTCGCATTCGAATTTGGCATTAAGGCGAAATCCATATCCAAATCGAAATCGAAAGTGAACAAACCCGTTTGCCTGACCTTTACACATTAATATTTGTTAGCACATCTCCGTCCTCCGTCGGCAAGCGACATAAAATATACAAAAGCACTAGCAAATCTTACAGGAAACCCGAATGGCATTCAAAAGGCGACTACTTTTAATTTAAAGTTTAATAATTAGTAACTATTAGCCTGTTCAATTCCAACTGCTAGCGACCTTTAGAGGTTACCCACTGCCCATATGCTGTTCACATTTCATTTTATAATAGTTTAATATAGGTACTATTTTAGTAAATCTGAGCAGTATAGGTAAACTTAGCTGCGATTTGATTGAACATCTCTGTTTTAGATCCTCACTGTGCTAAATATATTATAATTTCATGTTTCCTATTCGGTTAATTATCATATTCTTCTTGTGTCATTCGCAATGTTTCTCCTAGCCCATATTCACTGTATATGTAGGGGCGGGCACATATTTATGTACACAATATTTACGACTTCAGGTTCTGTATTGAATAACCCGTCCAACCAGACCTGTCCGATCGCCCAAGAGTTGTGTTCGAGCTGGAAGTCACGGGGATTAGATGCGTGGTTGGGCAACCTTGCCCGGGGATTCACCAGAAGCTATTCCATCACTGCACGCAGTCCAAATGATCCGTTTCATATCCGATTATAAGTCGTGCAGTACATTGCACTTTCTTACGAAGCTCCCACAGCGTCTTGAAAAATCAAGTTTTTCCAGTAAATTCTGGTAATTAATGAAACATTGTTCGTATAAACGACCACTTGGTTTTTTACGCAAATAATTCAGAATTGATTTGAGTAAAATTTGTATATTTAAACGCTTAATCAATGCTACAAATAGGCGCTTGAAATGAAATCCGAATGTTATTTAAAGCCATGTGGAACTGGTAACTGACTAATAGTACACAGATGAATGGACAGTTGGATTTTCTAAGAAACCTTCAGAATATTAATTCAAACATACGGAAGTCTGTTTTTTGACTTTTTAACCATGTGGAAATTAATTCAGTAATTAAAAAGTGCTCTACTTTTCGCAAATGGATTTTATTAAGCTTTTTTGGTGTAGAAATTTAAATATTCAAATATATATATATATATATTTAATATAACCTATTTATTTATATTAATTTATGTGCTTGTTTTCTTCCACTAGCTGCCTGCTCTTCATCGTCTGCGCCCTGTGCTACGGAGTGGTGTCCGCCCAGGAGGAGGGTGGTCCCGCCGTGTCGCCGGCGAAGAGGATCGCCGCCCTGCGCCGTCCGGTCGGCAAGGCGGCCAAGGTGACCACCACGACGACACCGGCTCCAGCACCGGCTGATGCCGGCGGCGAGGGCGAGGAGTACGACGAGGAGGCCGGCGAGCATGGCGATCATGGCGAGGAGGGCGACGAGGCGGCCTTTGCCAGCTCCACCACCACCACCACCACGGAGGCGCCCAAGAAGGTCGGCCCGGTGATCCGGCCGTTCCGCTCCAACGATGACTTCCTCAACTCGCTGAAGCGCCGCCAGGCGAACGCGAAGAAGCACCGCGCCGAGAAGCCACCCAGCCCGAGCAAGCCGGCCAAGAAGAGCGACGAGTCCAACTCCGGCGAGCAGGAGGAGCAGGCATCCGCGCCAGCACCCGCCCCAGCAGCCAGTCCCGCCAAGGGTTACAAGGGCAACTCAGCATGTAAGTTAACTTACTTACTTATTGAATTAGAATGAATAACCATCTCCTTAACTATCCCTAGTGAGCCGTCGCAAGCTGTCGAAGCCCGCCAAGGCGACGCCCGTGGAGGCGGTGGAGGATGCCGCCGCCGAGGAATCGGAGCAGCAGCAGAAGGAGGAGACGAAGCCCAAGCGCCCCATCGGTCGTTTGGCCCTGCGGAAGCGCAACTAAGCGGGGGGATTTGATTATCAATGAGTTCCAACTCCTATTCTTTACAAATCCCAGTGCCTACCGCCCTCCCCCCGCACCACTTACATTTCCCTCTACCCATCGAATCATATGGCTAGCTATGTGGCAGCCCGATCTGCCCTTTAGTTCTTAGTTCGCAATTGATTTTTCGTGTATGTAATATATTTGTAATCTTATGTTGTAAACAAAAACACACGCACACACACACACACACACACACACAACACTCACTCAATCACGCCCACCACAACCACCACCACCAAGACCACGCCCACTATCCAGAGCCAGTCCCATCCTCCATGCAAGTGATAAATACGCATGTATATTTCGCGAATATATGTGCGAGTATTTACGCGGGCACAATTATGTATTCTTCACAACCATCAATCAAACAATCAATCAACCAGTAATAAAAACAACAAAATCAGAAACATGCATTTTTCAATTAGTTTCTAATAGCAATAAAAATGTAGAAATACCCATTTGTTGGCAGGATGTGTGCCATGTGTCATATAGAAGCTATAAGATTGAAACCACAAAATTGAACATTTTCGCATTTAAGTTTATTCATTAATTAATAATTACACGGGTTAAATCAAAAAAACAGAACAAAGAATGTAAGCTAAAAGATCTAAAATATTTTCGAAATCGGGAATGTGTTTGGATATAGGAGCGTAGAACTTTTCGCCACACTCACGAGGCCAATGTAAAATGTTTTTAAAAAATAAGTCCAAATTTAATATGCTTTTCCGCCTATCTCTTTCTCATTCTCTCTCGTTTTGCGCGTACACGCTTCTGTCTCTTTTCGATTCACACCTTCGTTGTTTCGCTTTGCTTAGAACTAGGTTTTGTTTTTATAAAAAATATATGTGTATATATATATATGTATAGATTTTTAACATTAGCTCTTAGCGTATATATGTATATTCGAACAATGTTTATGGGCTTGTTAAAAAAATCAAACACACACGCACACAAATCAATATTGACAAGAAGAGAGAGCAAAATGCTGAAACAATCGTATGGATATACATATATATAAAAATGGTTCTCGGGCAGATAAATGCTATATCGTTTTTCATCCGTATCGGTTCCTGGATGCGATTTTTGGAGGCGCGTGAAAGGCACATTGCGTTCTCTTCTGGAACGTTAGTGGGTTTGGGTGGAGTGTGGTTGAGCTGTGGCTATAATGTGGGTGTGCTGCCTTAAATGACTTTACATTACAACGTTTCGAGGGATTTTCGAGAATTTAAGTACAGTTGCCAAACTGAATGATAATACTAGAAATTAATAGATGGATGCCCACGGGCCGGGGATCGTCGTTGTCTGTGGGAATGATTGTTTTCCTCGTGCAGCCGGATCGTCTGGTGTCCATCGGGTGTGCGCAGTGGAATCCATCTACGGATGGTGTCGCGCATTGCGCATCAGCGGAACCAGCAGCGACGGCGGTCCCGCCTGGCGCAGGAATGGATGTGCCAGCAGCTCGGCGGCGGTGGCTCGCTGCGCGGGATCCCGCACCAGCATTCGGTCGAGGAAGGACTGCAGGCGAGGCGAGACCTTGTGGGCGTTCTTCAAGTTCGGCGGCTGCATGTCACGGATGCGGCGCATCGCCTGCAGCGGCGGTTCGTTGAAGAAGGGCGGCTCGCCGTCCACCATTTCGATGACCATGATGCCCAGCGACCAGATATCCACTTCCGGGCCGTATGGCAGGCGTGATATGACCTCCGGCGACATCCAGTACGGCGTGCCCACCAGACTCTTGCGCTTCGGCAGCTCCTGGGACACCTGGGCGCAGAATCCAAAGTCCGACAGCTTCACGCGACCATCGGCGGCCAGCAGAATGGAGTCCGACTTGATGTCGCGATGGATGACGCCCTGTTCATCGCCATCGGAAGCACCGTCGGTAAAAGACAGAGAGAAGGGAAATTGGTTAAAAGCGTTCACAGTTTGCGGTTTTCCCCCACCCAACGCCCTTTCTCCCAGACACTTATCGCATTACACGAGCCAACGTGGGACAGAAATGCACAAAAGAAACCAGCTCAACCCTGCAACGCCCAAAAAGAATTTCCTGCTCTTGGGAACGCTGGTTTCCCTAACGTGAAAGATTGAAAGAACAGGTTGGGTTCTAGTTCTAATTTGAATCAAACAGATTACGTCTAAAATGCTTTAAATTCTTTGTATTGTGAAATGTTGGAGCATAAACATGTTCGATTTGACTTGCTGAATTAATAAACATTTTATATTCTATTATTCTAAAATTGAATACTAGATGGGTTTAAAAACCTAAAGTTGTATTAAAGTCAAAAGTCATAGCAAGTTGACTAATTAATCTATTAATAAAAACGAGCCGTCCTAATTCAACAATAAGTTCCAACTTCTTTCTCTATAAGCTACTAATAACTATTCATCCGAAGAGCGCTCTATGCAGACCTAACGATTTGAGGTAGGGCATGCACGTGCGATTTCACCTGGCCATTTGGGCGTGCAACGCAACTGATTGGCCCACTGTGCGGCCAACGACTTTTGTTGGTGACAACATTTAGAAATTGAAACCAAAGCCACGCGAAAGCGGAGGGCGAAGAAAGCGCCACAAATGGCAAGGCAATGGCACAAAGAATCGCATGATGACGAGTACTCTGTACTCTGTCCAGTTTGGCCGGCCAATGAAGAGAAGCAACCACCCAGGGGGGACAAGGAAATGGGAGCGGGGGCAGTGTCATGCTGGTCACGCACCTGTGAGTGCAAATAGGCCAAAGCCTTCAAGCATTGCTTGCAGACGGTGGCTATCTGTTCCTCGTCCATGCGCGAATGGGTGACAATATCGGTGAGGGCGCCGCCCTCGAGGTACTCCATCACCACCCAGAGTTCATCGTTGACCAGAAAGCTGGAGTATGTCTCCACGATATTGGGATGATGGTAGTCCCGCATGATAACGACCTCGTTAAATAACAGCTCCCGCCGCTGCTGTTTGCGCAGGTCCATCTTCTTCACGGCCACCTGGCGACCTGCAGGTCGAGAAAGAGAAAACCAAATGCCATTAATTCAATTGTTCAGTCAATACTTGAGCGGGTGTTCTTGCCTGTGGATTTGTCCGTGGCAATGCATACAGTGCCCGTGGAGCCCTCGCCTATTTTGTTGAAGTGGTCGAGGTTCTCGCGCGGATCTCCGGCGGAGACCACCATTTGAAGGGCGGCACGGAACTGTTCGTGGGTGAGGCGTTGGTCCTGCTTTGGCTGACCCGCCGCTCCTCCACTGGCGCCGCCCGCCTGCTGGGCAGCACTGCTGGCTCCCCCGCTGGAACTGGATGCCCTGGATGCCGACTTGGCCAGGTGTTGGTGATGATGCGGATGCGGATGGGCATGCGGATGTAGGGGGTTTTGGTTCTGATCGCCACCCTGTTTGGCCTGCTGTTGCTGCTGCTGGTGCTGCTGATGGTTTGTGGGATACATGGGAGGATAGCTGCCGCCGCTGTTGCCATTGTTCGTGTGCGAGTGATTGGATCGCGTGCCACTGGCCACCGAGCCCACGGGCGAAGTCTGCTGTTGCTGGGGTATGGAGCCGCCGGATGGCGGTGCCAGATTGCTGCGATACTGCTGCAGGTTGGGCTGATCCGTGCGCACGGCCAGTGGTCCTGTTGCTCCATTGGCGTGCGCATGCTGACTGTTATAGAGCAGGGAGGTATGGGCACCGGGAGGCTTAAAGCCACCGCCACTAGCTGCACCTCCTCCTGGTGTTCCTGCTGCCGGTGGAACCTCCTCCTCCGGCACCGACGGCGGCACATTGGCCACCCGTCGCACTCGCGGCGGACTGGAGCTCCTCAGCGAATTGGATCTGGCCACATGAGAGGTCTTCGGTAGGACTATGCCGCCCGTCTCGGGTGGCATCATCATTCCTGGGCCATGGCTCATCATCGGGTGTGCGCCAGGTGCCATGGGATTCATCGGCGGCATGGAGCCCATCATCATGGTGCTGCTGCTGTTAAGCGAGGTGGTGTCCGCCTTGTTGTTGTTGTGATGCGGCCGCACAATGGTCTTCAGATCGAGGATCTCGGTGGGCGTAATCTCCGAGGGATCGACCAGCGGCAGCGGGCGGTTGGAGGACTTGAGGATCTGATTGTTGCCCACAATGGAGGCCCATTGGAGGGGCAGGCCAACATATTTGTTCTCCCGCTTGTCGAAGCCCGTGTGCACACGATGCTCAAAGTTGCTGGGCATCGAGATCAGCGGTTTCTTTTTCTTCTTCGAGAACATATTCAGCGACTCGGATTTCCCGTGCTCCAAATTTCTGCCCTTTTACCGCCCTTTTCCTCTCCTCTCCTTCCCTCTCGCTCGCGCTCTCTATTTTTAATATTTAATTTTTTTTTTGTTGCGTCGCCCGACAATGGAAAATGCACAAACAACAAACGATGGCAACGGCAATTCCGACAGCAACAGCAACAACAACAGCAACACACAACTTCTTCCCGATCTCACTCACACACACACACGCACGGACACGGGCACGCACGCACACACACACGCATAGCAGCGGACGCGACTGGGAAACTGGGATTCAATTGGATTTGGGTGGCCAAATCGAAATCCGCACAGCCGATACACCTTCACCAGTTGTTCCACTGGTCGGCACTCATTGCATGTATGGCGGACAGCACGAGCACAAGCAATTCGGTTAACAAAAAATAATAAACTTAGGGAAATAATTGCCGATGCCAGAAATAGTGGTGGTGTTTATCGTGAGTATTAGAGCTGGAACAGCAATCGATGTCTATCGCAATGGCGAGTATCGGGGGTGCAGTGTGACCGTTTGGCGGGGTATGGTGGATTTGCCAGTGGTCAATTCGTTTTTCAAATTAGTTTGTGAAGTTCGCATTTAAAAAAATTACTATTTAAACTATTTATAAAGAAATATCATTTCTAGTTTAATAATGCAATTTGCTAGTTTCCCATATAGAAATTACAAAATTCATTGCAATTCCAGCTGAATACCCAAATAAAAAGACATCACAAAGTTTAAATTATCATACCGCATATATTTACTTATTTACATTATGATACCGTTTCTCTCTCAACATTAAGACTTCTGATTTCCATTTCTGTTTTCGACTTAAACATGATCAATTTAATATTATAATAAAATATTCAATGTTTTTTATGAATATATGTATATAAAAAACATGCATATAATCGTAACTTTTTCGGCTTTCCATTGTTTGCCACCATTCTCTCTAATCCTTTCATCTTATCTGCTATCTGTTAGCTATAGGTTTTGTTTGTTTACGTTGCTAGATAGTTGTTTTGCTTTTTTGCTTTAATTTGTTGGCTTTCCACCTTGGCTGCTGCACACAACGTGGTTGCAGGTATCTTCTCGTATGAATTGTGTGTCTGTGAATCTAAAGGCTAAAATCAATAACAAAACTAAAGACTTAATGCAATCGTTCGCCGCCTCTTATCTGACTGCAAGCATTATCTGCTCGGCTCATCGGCCAATCACTCAGCGTTCGAAAATTGTCTAAACAGATTTTACTTGAATATACGTATACTACATTATATAGTGGTTGAATTTTTGCGCTATTACTTTCCCTCGCATCTCCGTTGCAGCATGACGCGTTTCTTTACAATTTCGCAAAATAATTATTACATAATTATCGTTTAAGTATTATATTCAACAAAAATTACTTTAAAATTATACTCAATTAAACTTAGAACAGTATCAATTTAGTTTTTTTTGGTGCGACCAATGCGCGTGTAAGTTCAACGAAATTTGTTATAATTTGCAATCATCATAATCATCATTATGCGTAGTATGAGCGACGTACTCGTGGCCCGCTCCCTATCATCGGAGAGCAGAGAAGGATGTGGAAAGAACTTAGTCGGGATTTTGAGAGTCAGACGGAGGCTTGGGATTTGGTGTCCAGCTGTCGCTCCTGCGGCGCACTATCTTGTATTGACTCCTTACTACAATGCGTTCCTGTGATCTGGATTCTGCTGCTTGTCCTCCTGTCTGGTTGTCCTCCTGGTCGCCAGTTGTTGGTGTGCATGTAAGGACATCGCCGCCGTTGGTTTCATTTTGTGTCGTCCACTGCGGGATTGGCGTGAATGTGAATTGTGAAACATGATCACCTACTCCTTCTGCTGGATTTTGCTCCCCTATAATTCGTCCTTTGATTCGGCTGGAGGAGACAGCCTTGGTTTCAGCGTGCCGGCTATCGCGGCGAACGTAGCGGTATTTGTTCAAACTCGGCGGCTGGCGTTTATCCTTGAACATCTTCGATGATCCTTGAATAAGTAGCTCCTGGCGATTTTGTCTGTGGACCGCGCCTTTGATCCTGCTGTTGCCCCCGGTGTCTCTTGTGTTCTGCTTTTCCCCATCGACCATTGATGCTTCTACTGCTCTTGCTGTTCTCCCCACTGGCACCCACAATCCTAATCCTAATCCGACGGCGGCCTCAGTACATGCATTTGCTATCTTGATGGCCGACTGCGATGCCATTTCTACCGGGGCGGCAGACGGCGCACGGGAGCGCGGATTTTGCGGCGTGCCATCTGGGAATTCTGCGCCGAATTGCCGGCGGCTGGCGGATTGAAGCTGCGGATTAACAATGGATTAGTATCAAATTTGGCTAGCGATCTTCGAGACTCCCGCGGGCGGCTGCTGCTGCGGAGCGAGTATATGTTGTCACACAACCGCAGAGTGGGCAAAAAACGTAAATTGAACAAATTATTATGGATACGAAATGCTGTGAACATAACGAAACAATATGGAACAGAACACACAATTAAGACGAACACAATAAACAATATGACAGTCACAGGATATAGAAAATCCTATATCCTATTTAGACAGTGGTGCATAAAACATTGTACAATGCAGCTCGATTCCTTGGGGGAAATGGAAATGGATGCGTTGGGAACTATAATCATTATAAAATATACAAATCGATTTTAGTTGTAACTTGAGACCAGTTTATATGATAAAAATGATTGAATTATATACTTTTCATTATGTGCTTTTTAAAAATCAGCGCAAACCAGGTTTTTATGCACGTAAAATGTAAATGTATAATAATTAATGGTTTTAAGAATGAATTAAACTTATTATTCTTTAAAAACATATTTTAATTAAATCGCATGATTTTAAACCAATGCCAACGTATTGAAAACCATTTAAAGTGATAAAACCAATCTCTTTTTTTGGGCAATTGTTTTGAAACATGTTCTAGCCTGTTGAAACTGCTTTTAAAAATTGGGATATAGAACGGTATGCATGAACAATCTTGTTAATGTTTATGTTATGCATGTGTAAATATGATCATAGGTTTCGGGGAAGTAACATTATTTTTTTAAACAAAAACGAAACAAATGGGACGCACATAAAACGAAAGCCTTAAAAATTAATTTAACAAATGCAATTATAATGCAGCTGTGTGGGTAGTTGTGTGTGTGTGTGTGTGCGTGTGTTTCTCCGATTGTGTTGGTAAAAGGACCAATTCAAAGTACGAAAAGAGGGAGATTGCAACAGAAAGAGCGTTATCTTCTCCCTGTCTCGTTCTCTTTTGAAGCCGCTCATGTGTCGGTCTCGCTCGCATGTATGGCAGCCACCCGCCAACGGATCATCCGTCTCTGTCTTACTTACGCAAATATATTGGCTGGCGCTGGGGAACCGGCGCTAAATTGGAACGGTGCATTGGCATTCGGCGTGGACTGCAAGAAGAATATTTTTGGTTTTTTTTCCTTGGTAAGTTGGTTTTGTATAGCAAGTAATTTTGGTTTGGGTTTTTTTTTGTTTTATTGGACGGATCACGATGGTTGGATGGGTATTAGTTGCTTCGTTTTGATTATGTACAACTTGGAAATTGGATGGAAATTGCTATATGAAGAATGACAACTGCTGTGCGTGTGTGTGTGGTGTATGTTGTGTATGTGTGTGTGTGGAAGGTGGAGGCTGGTGTGCATCCGTGAGAGCTTGTCAAAAATATACCGTAAACGCATGCTAGACTACACTTGAAACAATTGGCACATAGAACAGAATATAACTAGTTGCACAAGTTCTACTTTTGATTTTAATTGGTATCATTTGACAAGCCCTGCGACACATGCGTTTCGAGCCAACGTCTTAGAACTACAGAAATGCGTTAAACTAAGCATGCGTATTAAATTAATGCTAAAGATAATGGAGCAAGATGAGAAAAGCACGATACAAATAATGGTTTTTGTGAGTTTCATACACGGCGAGCGCCAAAGAAATTGTGGATTACCTTTATTTTAGAGAATCCTATACTATGTGGTCTCGAAAACCCTATATTTCAAAAAAATTAACATCTACTGCAGTAATATGTACTAATAACGTAATATGTTGTTGATTAAACTCTACGTATAAAATCTTTAATTAGTTTTGATAGAACTTCGATTAGAACTTTGTTCTATATGTACTATAAAAACTACAATTAGTTATATACAATTGATTCTCCGCAGATTTCTTTGGCATTCCCCGTAGTATACGTACACATAGCATGGCATAAAGTACTGAGTATTAGCAATCGGGTATCGTTAAAATAGAGTCGGCGAAACTCTCTGGATATCGATCATGTCTTCGCATTACCTGCATCTGCGGCGCCCCGGCCGCAAAGTTATACATGGGCATGCCGCCGGCGGAGGAGTTGCTGGCCCCGCCCACACCACTGGCTGGGTTACTGGCCGCCGGTTGCGGACCACCGAATTGGAAGATGCGCGGCTGCGACTGCTTTCCGATTCGAATTCATTTTCAGATCCATTCGGTTTATTTTCATGTTCATTTTGTGGGCAGTTCATTTTCATATTCATTTAGCAGGTGGTTTGGTAATTATAATCATAGGTAGTAGTAGTAGGATGGATGGTAGTAAAGTTGATTCGTGCCCGTGCCCACAGAGTTTTCGTTTTTTTTTTTTTCAGTACAAAGGGTGTACATTATAGATTTACGGAAGTTGCGTAGTTAAGGTAGTGTATACATTAAATTACGTGGTATACGACAATAGTTTTTTAACAGTAACAACACGCACGACCGTTTTGTGTAGAAAGGGTTGTGGAAAAAGATAAAAAAGAAAAGGAGAGAAGAATACAAATAAATATATATATATATATATAGAGATATATGTATATATGTATACAAGTTAAGAGGTAAAATCAATACGGTGAGTAGTTCTAAATCAATATAGAAAATCGGTCAGGTAGGTTAGGGGGATCGATTGATTATTGAGCGCATTGTTATTATCGCTATTACGGGGGCATGCAAGTCGGAAAATTAAAAGGAAATATGACGGACAGCTACAACTACAAACAACCGCAAACAAATTTGCATGGATGAAACTGAGTGAGTGAGTGAGTGTGTGATCGATCTACTTCATCATCTCAGCTCAGGCTCAGCTCCCATCGATCACCTTTTGGTTTTACTGGGAATTCTTTTTAAGTTGATCAGGTGGTTATTGGGCTACTTATTGGAGTTGAGTGGAAATCGTATACTTACATCGCCACTGGAGAGATTAGTGGCCGCCGTATTGGCCGAGAAGTTGTAGGTTGGCGCAGGAGCAGTTGAGCTCGCCGCTGAGCCCGTGAAGTTGAACGCTGGTTTGGCTAGTGGCTCATTGGTGCTGCTTCCGAAATTAAATGGTGCACTTGAGGCCTGTAACGTGCAACAAAGCGGTTTGGATAAATACAGAATAATATTCGTATAAATGTACTTACAGCTGGCGTGGCTGCAGTTGCTCCGCCAAAGTTAAATGCTCCTGGTACCGCTGTGGCAGCTGCAGCCGCTCCGAATCCTCCGCTTGTGATGGTGCTTCCGCTGCCGAAGACGGGCGCAGCCGCAGCAATTGGCGTGGGATTGCAAAAGATGCTGGCCAACGGAGCAGCGGCTGTTGCCGCGGGTGTTGTAGCTGCAGGAGTTCCTGCTGCCACTAGGGAGTTGCCCACATTGCCGAATACCGCAGGAAGGACTCCATTGCCGCCTAAACTGCCTGCCGCCGGCGTGGCTGCAGTGGTAGTGGTCGCCGTGGATCCGAATGGTAGACTAGTGGTTCTGGTGGTGTTACTGCTGGAAAGTCCAAACATGGGACTGCTGAGGAATATCGAATTCGTTATCGTCGAGGCCGAAGTGGAAGGCACCGCTGCACTGGTGACCGCAATGCTGTTGCTCTTAGCCGCAGCGCCATTGCTTGACCAGCCGAAGCTGGATGTTGCCGTCGTTCCCGAACCGGAGGAAGCACCAAAGGTGAATGGGTTGACTGCGCTGCTGGTGGTCGTCTCCGTTTTATTTTCACCCCAATTGCCAAAGACTTGGGGGGTCGAGGTGGACGCAAAGCTGGGAGCAATGGAGTTGGTGGTGCTGGTGGTGGCACTCACACTGGAGCTGGAGTTTGCCGTGGTGCTAACTGCTGCTCCGAAGATGGAGCTTACGCTAGAGTTGGCTGGCGTTGGTGGTGCGGCCGCTGTTGTCTGGCCAAAGAAGAAGGTTCCAGTGTTTTGTGTGCTCGCTGGTTTTGACTGACTTCCAAAGCTAAAGCCGCCACCTGGAGCTGGTGCCGTGGTGGCTGCCGCTGGAGCTGGAGTAGATGCCGGGGTAAAAGCCAAGGCTGTCGTAGAGGTTGTCGTCGTTGTTACGGTGCTGGAGGAAACACCAAAACTCAGGGTTGGCGCCTTGGCCGCTGGCTGTTGGCTACTGGTGCTGCTTACGGCACTGCCAGCTCCGGAAAAGCTGAACATGGGCTTAACGGCCGTGGGATTCGCACTAGTGCTGGCCGTCGAACTGGAAACAGTGGAGGATGATGATGGAGCGCCAAAGCTGAAGCCACCCAAAGCGGGAGTGGTGCTGGTGGTGCTGGTTGTGGTGGTGATTGAGCTGGCCGTAGTTGCGGTAGTTGGAGCCTTGAATACATCCTGGAGGGCTGGTGCTGCAGCTGGAGCTGTTGCCTCTGAGCTGGATGTGGCCGTTGTTTCCTTAATGTCTGTCTTAAAGCTCACCGTCTTGGGCTGTTCCACTTTGCTCACTCCAAACGAAAAGGTCTTCGGGGCCTCCGTCTTCTTGCTGTCCGCCACATCCTTACCCTGATTGCTTTGGCTGACACCAAAGCTAAATTGAGTGGGAGCTGGTGCAGGAGTAGTCGTTTCCACAGCTGGCTTGACAACCTCCTTTACAGTAGCAAATCCAAAACTAAACTTCGGTACCGAAATGGCTGCGGAGTTGGCCGTTCCGCTGCTGCCGGAGCCAGACGAAATAGTTGTTGATGTGGCGGCAAGGCTGGATGCTCCCGGCTTCAGCTGCTCACAGCAGATGCATGAGGTTCGCGACATATCATTCTGTGCCATGCATGCATCGCAGTCCCAACTGGCTGTTTTTTGGGCTGCCACCAGCTGCTGAAATGCCGCATCCTGCTTGGGCACCTTACTTGCTAGTCCTGGCTTACAGCCATACATAGAGCTTTCGTTCGTGGAGCTAATGCTGACGATAGATCCCGAAGCGACTGATCCAGATGATGATCCTGAGGAGGATCCGGATGAGGATCCGGATGAAGATACGGAGGACGATGTCGAGGAGAAGCACGAGGATGGACTCCGGGCGGACTCGCTATTGTTGCTTCTCGCCTGTGAATTTGGCGTTTGACAGGCAACGCATTCAGCAACACCCGACTTGTTCATCACCAGGCACGACTGGCACTCCCACGTGTTGGGCTTTGGCTTGAAGGCCAAACCAAAACCGACTGACACATTGTTGTTGATCGTCGGGAAGCTGTTAACTGTTGGAGCCGCAGATTTTCGGGGAGTCTCACAGGCAATGCATTTGCTGGCTTCGGCCTTATTAGACAGCATGCATGCATCGCATTCCCAGGCAGCCGATGATTTCTTGAAGCGATCCCCAAAGCCATCCGTAGCCATACGAGGAGGCACAACACCTAGATTACCGAAAGTGGGAACTGCGCCTGGTTTGGCTGACTCACAGGCCACACACTTGCTGACCTCGACTTTGTTGCGCACCAGGCACACAGAGCACTCCCACTCGTTGCTTTTCGCATTTGTGATCAGCGGAGTGAAGCTGTTGACCTTTGGTGCAGCAGTTTTCCTTGGAGTCTCGCAGGCAATGCATTTGCTGGCTTCAGCCTTATTCGAAAGCATGCAGGCATCGCAGTCCCAGGCAGTGCTTGATTTCTTGAAGCGATCCCCAAAACCACCGAAACTTTGTGCCACAATAGCTGCCGTGGGTGGTGGTGCTTGGGCAGAAGCAGCAGATGCTCCCGGCTTGGCCGTCTCACAGGCTACACACTTGTTGGCCTCGGGCTTGTTACGCACCATACACGTATCACACTCCCACTCCTTGGATGACTTTTTAAACTGCTCACCGAATCCCAGAGACGGTGTTCCGTTTATAGTTGGCTGCGACTGTTTCGTTGTAATGACATCATCCAGCGAAGCCGGTGCCGGGAAGGTATATTTGCGACTGATCTTCGGTTTGGCGATGCAGTTCTCCTGCAAGTGCGTCAAAGGTGTGGGTGCCGAGAAGGTGAATGTGCGTCCAGTTGGTTTACTAATTGCGGAAACGTTTCCATTGGCAGAGAAGTTTACAAATGGTGCCGCAGGCTGCGGTTTAGCCAGGAAGCATTGCTGCAGCAGCTTGGATTTTGTAGTAGAGAGGTTGCTGCTGCTACTTTTGCTACTTGGGATTGGGACGGTGGAAGATGGCTTTGATACCACTGGTACCGTGGGTTTAATGACCAAGTCAAACTTTGGCGCGCTTGCCATGTCTGGAAAGCTGATCTGTGGAAGGTCCAGCGGCGGGGGTGCTTCCTCTTGCTCCGTCCGTGGCTCCTTGTTGCGCGTCTGGTGCGAAAGACGCGAACGCATCTTGTTTGTGTGGTGACTATGGCTAGCCGGCTGATCTATCGGAGCAACATATGGTACAGGTTGCTTGGGCTTCTCCTGGTTGTTTTCCGTACGAACACGAATGCTCTGGCTGTGAACCACATCTCGCGAGTTCTGGGTAACGCGGTGCAGACGACGGCGTTCCAGAAGCTGCTGCATCGTCGGCACCAGCAGTTTGTTTGAGCGCAGTTCAGCTAATTCGTTAGCAAGATTTGGCACCGGAACATTGCGGCTGGCATTCATGGTACACGAATACGGGGTGGCGGACGTACCCTGCCGCAGTTGGCGACTGCTTTGGTGCTCCTTGAGGGTGCTGCCCATGCGCTTGGCATCGATCAATGGCGTGGAGTAGCTGTCCAGCAGGTTGAGAATGCGCAGTGTGGTGTTCGACAGCCCGGAACCGGGATTCTTACTGCCACCATGGCCCACAGATGTCTCCGAAAGGCTGGCGGAGTCGGAAGGTCGCATGTCTACCGCTTTCATACCGTATCCTATACCACCAGTCAAGGAACCCTGCAGCGGATGCGCCGGTGAACTGCCGGCAGAATTGAGAGCCAACGTTGAGGATGCAGCGGAGGAGCTCAGATTGCTGCGACTGAAGATGCGATTGTTGGCGGAATTGCCGCCAAAGGTGGTGCGTCCCTGGTAAAAGGGCGAGCTGGAGGCAGATGCAGAGCCTGAATTTGAGGCACTGCGACTCAGCAGACGACTGTCGCTTAGTGCCGACGTACTGCCGTATATGGACGCATTGAAGCGACGTCGTTGGTTAAGGGAATTCAGCGACCACGTGGAATTCCGGTGCGATGGCTGTGCGGCGGAGTTGCTCCTGTTGAATATTGACTTGGAGCTCTGCAGATTTCCGTAAAATTCTAAATTGCTGTTGCTGTTATGATGCGACGGCCGCAGTCCATCGTGGCCTTCGCCATTGTTATGGTATTCGTTCATATCGCTCTCGGACTGCGAATCTCCACCAGCTCCGGCGGCCACCGACAGTTCAGTTCGTCTTGATTTTGACTTAATGACATTGTTGTTATTATTATTATTGTTGCTAGTGTTGTTGTTGGTCCTGCTTATTCTCAGCAAATGATTGATGTGATCTTCCGAACTTATGGCCAGTCCAATTCCCGTCTCATCCATTGTAAGATCCCGACGATCGGTTCGCTGGCCTATAAGCGATGGTCGCTTGTGGTTAGGAAGGCTGGAGAGGCTGTTGTGGCTGGTGGCGTTGCTGCTGCCTCCGAAAGGTATGTTCAGCGAACGGCGGATGCTAAAATGATTTAAAAGATTGCATTGTTAGATTGTCATAGGTTTTAATCTTCAAAAGCTAATTAAAATGTCGGTTTATTTTATATTCAGTTTTGGCAATAACCGGGATCCAGTGTAAGAATGTTTTATATGGATAATGTGAAACAAGTAAAGTAACTGGACTGCAGTAACATACCTGTGTGGCAGATCCCCGGTGCTTCCCTCGGCGGCTTCGTTACCCGTGAAGAAGTTGTACGCGGGCTCGCGCTGCCGTAGACTGCTATACAAATTGAGGTGGTTGCGCCGGTGTGGAGCCAACTGGCTGCCACTCTTGTACATCTGGGAGGTGGAGGAGCTGGTGGCAGCCGCGAGCGGAGCAGCAGGCGTGGATGACAATAAGGGCAGACGACGCATGTTGGGCAAATTGACAGTGGTCTCAAGCTGGATGGAATTTAAGAATAAATGGGCAATGTAGACAGGATTTAAGATGTGACCTTACCTCCAGGCGTCGACGCTTGGGCTGCACGGCGGCGGACTGTAGGAGATTCTCCTGCTCTTCATCGTCATCCTCCTCATCGCCTTCGTCGTCGTCCTCCTCCAGTTCATCCTCCTCGGCCTCATCCTCATCACCGCCGGCAGCTGCAACAGCCCCGGCTCGCTTGCGCAGCAGGAACACATTGTACTCGCTGCGCCGCGTCTGCTCATCCTCGGCGGCCAGGTCGTGCTCGGCTATGTTGTCGGCCAGGGCCACCTCCTCGTAGTTAAGGCCTTTGGCATCGGAGCCATCATCAAGATCGTCGGCTGCATCGGCATCCGCTTCTGCGAGCATTATCCGACGGCGTCCACGTTTCCGCTTGGTAGTGGAGCGTCCATTGGATTGTCGTGGCTGTGACTGGCGGACACTAGCTGGGGAGGATAGGGCCTCGGGGCCACCCTTGGACGACGGCGAAAACCAACCGCTCAAGGAGGCGGGCAGAATGCTGGACACGCGCATCTTCATTTTGCCCATGATGGACTGCAATTGGAATTGGATCGGAGTGTGCTATTTGATGGAAACCAAGTCGTTGTCGACTGTACTTACGTTGTTGTTGCCAGACTGCTGGGCTCCCGCCGAGGATTCATCCTCCTCCTCTTCTCCTTCCTCGGGCAGCTCCTTGAGCGGCGTCAGAGGATGCAGTTTGGCCAATTCGGCTTGCGAGGATTCCCTTTGCTCCTGTCCATCCTCCATTATGCCACTTTAGTTTCGACTCTCCTTTTTAGCCGGCGAAGCAACGGCACAAAAGGGAGATGCAATAAGCGAAAAAGAAGCGCCGCCGCACACACAACAACAAAACGTAAGTAAAAAAAAAAACTAAAAAAAAAAAGCACACACTGTTGCAATTCCTGCCAGTGAGTTTGTGTGTGTGCGTGTATAATGTTCGCTCACTCGTTCTCACACTACCGCTCCGCTCTCTATCCTTCCTTCTCTGTCTGTCTGTGCGTGTGTAAACGTATGAGTGCGCTTACGCACGCCGTCGTGGTTTTCTTTTTTTTTTTATTTCTCTTTTTTCGTACCGCCGAGATTTTACACACGCGGCGTTATTTTTAAATAATATTCTGTTTGGCGCCACAAACTGACAGCGTTTGATCAGGATTTGGCTTCTTGACCACCACTGAAGAACAAATTCTGGGCACTAGCCCTGCAAAATTAGAGGCGGGAAAAAAGGATTGAATACCGAATTCGGGCGAAGCGTTCCGAGGTTCTTGCTTTTGGATTTGCCTTTACCGCTTTCCCGCATGCCGCTCGCTTTCTTTAATATTTTCAAATTTTTCGGATCTGCCGGACACCGCCTGTCAGATTTGATATATATTTTTAATTTTATCACCTTCCTTTTGTCTTTGTGCTTCTTCCGCTTGCACACACTGCTTTCGCAATTCTTCGTTCCTCTTCTTCACGCTCTGCTCACACACACACACGCGCGCTGCGAATCGGTACCAATTTTGGCATTTTACTGCGGTCAAATGCACGCTTTTGATTACAATTTAACGTTTGCCACTGGTCGCGTTCAGTTTTTTGATTGTTGCGCGAGCATAATGCAACGCCGATTTGCAACAAACGGAGTTTCACAAAAAAAAGCACGATTTGATTTGGGAAAAAACGCGTGTGTGGCCACAGTGTAGAGCTGGAACCAAAATCGATGTTTGCTCGATACTATCGGTGTCTCGGACAGCGTGTTCTAATCGATACTTTTCAGTCGTTGTCGATTACTTTCACGGTTACGGTTTGAAAGTCTTTAGTTAGCAAATATTTTGAAATGGGAATGAACTGCTATACTGGTGTATAACTTAACAATCAGAATTTATAGGAATACTCATTTACTCGTTTACCAGTCTAGTTTCAAGTTTGACATATATGTCAACCGCACTCGATTGTTTTCTCATTTGATTTCCAAGGAATTGTAGTGGTTAAGAAGAAATCTCCTATATTTCTAAAAGTTGAAGTGCCTTTTTTTTTTAATATATCATTAACTCTTAGTGATTATACTGAAGTTTAAATATAGCACTCATATTAATCGATAGTTGTCCTAAAAATTATTTCCAGCTAGTCAAAATGCAGCGAGTGCTAGTGTGACCATAGGCTGAGCAAAACAAATACTAGAAAATTTAAATAAAGGTGTGAAATATAGGCGCCAAATCTGAAATGCAAATATAACTGAGATTATAGTTAGTTATTAAATAAGTTTTTGAATAAATAGAAACTTTCTTGTTGAATTTGGCTAACCATTCAAAAATAGATATATTTAACTGGTGCTTACCTCTAACAAATGACTTTGTCCTTTCTTACTGTACATTTTAAATTGTATTATTAAACAATTAATATTACTTATGAGCGCCTAAGGAACTAACGTTTTTAGGGCTGCAAAATAAATACCGCTAATCGATAGCGTCATCAGGTCAGTTTTGCCATCCCTATGTGTTGTTATTGTTGTTTCCTCGTTTTTGTGGCACAGTTGTTGTTGCTGCTGCTGGGCAAACAAGTGTTAAACCTATTTGTGCTGCAATATTTTCAGCAATTACCGACCGCCCTCGCCGCTGTTCACCACCCAACTTAACCAGTAACCCAGATTGGAGCAACAAAATCCAAAGAGGCAAAAAGAATTGACTTACACAATAAAACCCTAATCGGTTGGGTAAACAATTTAATTGCTGTGAGCAGCCAGCTGGGGTAATCTCTTCGATTTGTCAAGTCCAGCAATAATGAGCCAACCGGAGGCTAGCAAGACACCCAAGATCCCGGACTCGGAACCGGATGGAGCGAAGGGCAAAGGGAAGCAACAGCTGGAAACTTATCGGGTGTATGTGGTCACCTGGAATGTGGGCAGTCGCTTTCCGGAGAACATATCCCTCCGCCATCTGCTGGGACTGCAGGATGTGACGATGGACAAGGAGACGAAGGAGACTAATGCCCACATGCCGGATATCTACGCCTTGGGCCTCCAGGAGGTCAATGCCCAGCCGCAGCAACAGGTGTTGGGACTGTTCAAGGAGGATCCGTGGACGCACAAGGCTAAAGAACTGCTGCGTAAATACGACTATGTGGCCGTAAAGACCGAGCAGATGCAGGGACTGCTTCTCAGCATGTTTGTGAGGCGGCAGCACGTTGAGCACTTGCAGGACATCGAGGCGGAGTTCACAAGGACCGGTTTCGGTGGCATTTGGGGCAACAAGGGCGCCGTCAGTGTCAGATTCACTCTTTATGGCTGCGGCTTGGCCTTCGTGGTGGCCCATCTGGCTGCCCACGACGACCACCTGGACGAGCGCATCGATGACTACAAGCAGATCCTGGAGAATCATCACTACCATGTCAAGCGGTATAGGGAGATCTACGATCACGACTATGTCTTCTGGTTTGGCGATCTGAACTTCCGACTGCAGGGTAACGATTCTTCGACGGAAGTGCGCGAGCTGCTACGCGATGAGGCCCAGCACGAGGCCCTAATCCAGCGGGATCAATTGTACCAGGTCCGCGAGAAGTCGCAGCAGGCCTTTCAGGTTTTGCAGGAGCGACTGCCCGCCTTTCCGCCCACCTTCAAGTTTCGCGAGGGCACCTCCGAGTACGACCTGAAGCGGCGGCCAGCCTGGACGGATCGGATCATGTACGCAGTGCAGCCGCTGAACAGGCAACCGGGCATGCAGCTGTCCATCGAACAGTGCTCGTACAAGTCCCATCCCTTGTACACCATCAGTGATCACAAGCCGGTGACCAGTGACTTTACCCTCAAGCTCTACCCGAATGTACGGGCGCCTGGCGTGGTATTTTTGCCTCTGTCGGTCTGGAAGATTGGGGACGAGAACACAGTGGAGTACCGCAAGCAGGCAGAGTTCGACGAGTGTTCCAACGACTGGATTGGCATCTATCCGGCTGAGTACGCCAGTTTGGCGGACTTCGTTGCCTACGAGTATGTCAACCAGGCTGAGTCGCCCACATCCTCGGACTCCAATCACGCAGCGGATCCGTTTGAGACGCCCTCGCATCACCGAAGGGGTCGGCATCATCACAGGAATCGCCAGCGACTGCGGCGCCAACAGGAGGCCAATGCCCAAGAGCAGGTGCGACTAGATTTCGCCGACGATGTGGAACTGCGGCACGGCGAGCAGTACCTGTTGATATATTTCCGCACCACCGGAGTCAGGGGCGTGACCAGTTTGGCCGGCGTCAGCGACGTCTTTGTGGCGGAGAAGCGACACGGCTCGCCCCATCGGACGGAGTACCATGTTGACTAGCTAGCCGAGGCTCTGGACATTTTTATTCTTTAGTCTTCGTTTCGTATTTGCCGTGCCGATCTAATTTTATTGACCCTATGTGAATGTGTTAAGTTTGCTTGTTGGCTGTTGACTCAGCACCCACCCCCAAATACGTTAATATGTAATTATACAATTATCGAACCAATAATGTTTGTGTTTACTACCATTCCCACCACCCATTCCCAGCCTTAATCCCGCTTTCGTTTGCATATGTTCCAATTGCTCTGCTGTCATTTTGTTATTTTTATTTATACGGTGTCATGGCACTAGATATTTGTATTTAACCGGTTTGAAAAAGGTTAATTACGCCACTCACTGTCACATATCTACACTATGACACACCCGCGCACAGTGGGCCAGAAGAGAGCAAAAACTCATTGCATCTCTATCCAGGTGCGAGCTCCTAATGGGGGCACCATTTAAATTTCAGTTCGAGTTATGTGAAAGTAAGCTAAATGAATCTACTTGTTAGGCAGAACCCGGAGTCTGAAAAGTGATATTTTTCAATGCCTCTATTATTATATTTATTATATATTTAATGGTAGAAAAGTATAAATATAATTTTACTTTACTTTAATTTAACTATTTAATGTAGGCAAATTTTATTTAATATTTTTAAAGCGTGTTAATACTAAAAAAAACAAAATATTAACACTAACATGATTCCAAAGAAACCAGCTCAATTTAAAATTTTTAAAAAACAAAATGAAAAGGTTTTTACCAGGAAACGTAGACTTGTATAAAAAGACTTCCAATTTATACTTACATACGATCTATTTGCAGTATCTAATTGGTAAATAACCCATAAAATGTATTTGACCAAGTCGTAGCAAATTATAAAGATAGTTTAGATAAGGACTGCACTTTAATGATAGCTGCAACCAAAATAGACCACCAAGCAGACAATTAAAGCAATCTGCGCTGACTTTCACCCACCGTACAGTGGGTCATTTGAAATTCGAGCTGGCGGAGCCCGGAAATTGGCAATATTTTGATGCACTGGTAAAACCAACAGTGGGCCATTAATGCCATTGGTGCCCACTGTACTCGAACGATCGAATGGTGTAAACATTTTCGACCCCATCTATGGTCCGAAAACCAAAAATGAAAGCACCCATTTATGCGGGCTCGGTCAATTGAAATTCGTGTGGCTTAGTAACCTTCAACAACTATTAGATAACTATATTACCCTCATACCAGTGGACACTTGACCAATGTATGGGAGTGCATTTACCACCTACCTATAAACATATAAATATACATACATATATACAGTCATATGCCTTATCAAAGTGAACATTAATCAATTTACTTAATCGAATGAAAACATTTACAATTGTGTAGTAATTTATGAATACATAGGGCAATTTCAGGTTGGCGATCATTTTCTAGTGGGATTTCAGTTAGTGATCAGTCGAAAATGATGAAATTAGTTTTAATTAAGTATCTAGTGAATATATAAACCAAACATAATGCCTAATAAAAATGAACTAGCAAGTTGGAAACGCTTCAATCATACTTCGAATTTGCACTTGATTGTTCGTACTTCATATTTAACTTTTCAAAACAGCATCTTTATAATTCGTGTATACAAAATATATCTTGCGAAAAATATAAACATAAAAAAATAAACTTTTATTAATAGGAAATATAAGCATTTTAATTTTTCTTGCCAACTCCTCACTTTGCCTTCACCTTGCACCTTGCATCGTGACTAACTACCAGTGAAGTACTTTAGGTGATAGGCCCTCCTGTTAAGTCCGCTGAAGCAGCCAGTGTGCTGGATATACTGGAGAGGGTGCGATCTGCTGCCTGGTTGTGCTCGATAGTCGATTTTGATGCTAGGTTCTTTATTTTTGCTAATTTGAAACGTGTTTGTCGGTTAGCTCGACGAGGGAGTTTTGAGGAAATAATGTGTTAGCATGTTGTTGAGGGCGCAATCTTGGAATCGTGTTGCTCAGGGTAGAAAGTATGTGTCGACGGTGGCGGACATGGTCCATTTCCAGTGCGCGTTGATCATTTACGGTGGCAAACCAAGGGTTTTGCGCACCAGCCGTCGGGCGATGGCGTTGAACTCATCTCTCTGCTCGCGCCACATAATGGCTGCATCCACATTAGCGCCACTCTCATCGTTGGGTTCTGTGGGGAAAAATAAACGACAACAGTAGTTATTAGAAGAAATTAAGTCAGGAACAATTAATCTACACAAATAAACAAATTAACCTAAGGAATAACCATCAAGCTTATTATTGTAATTTCTTCTTACCCGCTAGCATGCTGACCACGCTAAGCAAAATCTTCTCCACGCTCTGGACAGGACTCCAGCGCTCAGCGGATAGCTCGTAGCCCATGGGATCGTCGCCGGGTGCGTGTAGTATTGATATGCAGACCCGCCCGTCGGCGAATATGTTGGGATGGAACATATCACAAGTGAATTTCATTTTTGGCGGACTCAGGGGATAGTCGGTCGGAAAGACGAGCCGGGCGGGGAACACACCGCCCTCGAAGCAAGTGCCCTCAGGTCCGCTGCAAAGGGCAAAGGGCAAAATATAGGTGAATCTGTCCCTTATCGGTGTACATGTCGATCGTATGCTGATCTTAACTCACGCAATCAATGCCTCCCACTCGAAGAAGTTGTCCTCGCTGATGGGGCCGGCAACAATGCCCTCGGGCGGGTCAAGTGTTAACTCTGGAGAGGATTGAAGTGGTGGTAAGGGAAAGTTCTTCTCGCCCTGTGGACTTTCGACTCACGTTTGTATTCCGCCATCAGGCGGCGCAGTGCGGACCCAGCCATCCTGGATGTGATCGATGGTAATGATGATGGTTGAGTTCACTTGCTCCTTCTCCCCACTGTGACCACTTCCTTTGCGTTTCCTTCAGCTGCTCCGCCGTGTCCTGTCCACCTGCTCCTGCTCCTGCTACACCCAGATGGTGTCCTGCTTGTTTTGGCGGCGATCGCGCACTTTCCAGATCCTCGGGCACGGGTCAAAATGCAGACACGTCGTAATATAATAAACACAAAACTTTCGTGTTTATTTATATCGAATGTATCGAATGGTTTTCAATGGCAATATATCTCTACTGACTAAACTGGCAAGGGTAATCGGTTCGATTCGATTACGGCAGGCTTAAGCCTCTAACTTAACTTATTTTTTGTAAGCTTGCACTAAATTAATAATAATGTTTCCGATTATAACATTAATTAAAAAAAACTTCTATTAATTTTGAGGTATAATTTAATTTTTTGTTCGATTGCAAGCGAATGCTGTTCAGAGTGCGATATCGATTACATCGAGAGTAAAATGCGAACATCGATAAATCGCTGCCCGAGTCGATATTATTTATGTATTTGTTGTAAAACAAAAAGAGCGCGATTTTGTGCAAAAAATCGTATATAATAAGATGCACATCAAGCAGGTGAGTGTTAAACTGATGGGCATGCTCCTGGCTACCCGGTGGACACCGGAGATCTGAAATCCCCCCTCAATTGCAGATTATTATACAAGGCTTCAAGAGTTACAAGGACCAGACGGTGGTGGAACCATTCGACAAGCGCCATAACGTTGTTGTTGGACGTAATGGCTCCGGGAAGAGCAACTTCTTTTACGGTGAGTAGCTGCTTCAGCCTGTCTGTTCCGCTATCCATATCTAATCGGTTCTAATGCTGTCCCTCTTCCACTTTGCAGCCATCCAGTTTGTGCTAAGCGATGAGTTCACCCACCTGCGGCCGGAGCAGCGCCAGTCGCTGCTGCACGAGGGAACAGGTGCCCGCGTCATCTCCGCCTATGTGGAGATCATCTTCGACAATTCGGACAACCGAGTTCCAGTGAGTAGTCAAACCAAGTAATCTACTGCCTTGGAGGCACTCCCTAACGCTACGCTTATTTTACAGATCGACAAGGAGGAGATCTTCCTGCGGCGCGTGATTGGCGCCAAAAAGGACCAGTATTTCCTCAACAAGAAGGTGGTGCCGCGCAATGAGGTGGTCAATCTGTTGGAATCGGCTGGTTTTTCCAGTTCAAATCCCTACTACATTGTCAAGCAGGGCAAAATCAATCAGATGGCAACAGCAGCGGATTCCTATCGTCTCAAGCTGCTCCGCGAGGTCGCTGGAACGCGAGTTTACGACGAACGCAAGGAGGAGTCGTTAAATCTATTGCGGGAGACGGATAGCAAGGTGGAGAAAATCAGCGAGTACCTGAAGACCATCGAGGATCGGCTCCAGACGCTCGAAGAAGAGAAGGAAGAGCTAAAGGAGTACCAGAAGTGGGACAAGACGCGGCGCACCCTAGAGTACATACGCTACGAAACCGAGCTAAAGGACACCAGAAAGGCTCTCGATGAGCTCCAGCTGCAGCGCAAATCCTCATCGGACAAGAATAAAATCTACAATATCGAGATTCAGAAGGCACAAGAGAAGATCAAGGATGTGCAAAAGAACCTTAAGGAGGCAAAGAAGAAAGTGCTGAGCACCAAGGAGGAGCGCTCCGTGCTGATGACGGAGCAGCAACAGTTGCTGCGCGAGAAGACGAAACTGGACCTGACCATTGTCGATCTTAATGACGAGGTTCAGGGCGACAACAAGTCCAAGGAGCGGGCCGACCAGGAGCTTAAAAATCTTAAAGTAACAATAGCGGAGCGCGAAAAGGAACTGGACGACGTAAAGCCCAAGTACGAGGCAATGAAGCGCAAGGAGGAGGACTGCTCCCGGGAGCTGCAACTCAAGGAACAGAAGCGCAAGGAGCTTTACGCCAAGCAGGGTCGCGGCTCTCAGTTCTCCTCTAGGGAAGATCGCGACAAGTGGATCACCAACGAGCTGAAGTCCATTAGCAAACAGACGCGCGATAAAATCGCTCACCATGCAAAACTCGTGGAGGATCTTAAGAAGGACGCTACCTCCGAAAAGGATCTGGGTCAGAAGATCGAGGAGCACTCGTCGGAACTGGAGCAACTTCGACTGCAGATCGACGAGCACAACAAGAAGTACTACGAGCTAAAGAAGACCAAGGACCAGCACCAGTCCATGCGAAACGAGTTGTGGCGCAAGGAGACACAGATGACGCAGCAGCTGCAGACGCACAAGGAGGAGCTATCGCGGGCGGACCAGGCGCTGCGCAGCATGGCTGGCAAGCCGATCCTGAACGGCTGCGATTCTGTGCGCAAGGTTCTTGACAGCTTTGTGGAACGTGGGGGCCAATCGGCGGAGATTGCCCGAGCCTACTATGGACCCGTCATCGAGAACTTCAGCTGCGACAAGACCATTTACACGGCCGTGGAGGTAACTGCCGCCAATCGGTTATTCCATCACATTGTTGAGTCAGAATACGAGGGCACGCAAATCCTCAAGGAGATGAATAAGCTGAAACTACCGGGTGAGGTGACCTTCATGCCCCTAAACCGGCTGCAGGTGAAAGTACACGATTATCCGGATGACCCCGACTCCATACCCATGATCTCCAAGCTGAAGTACGATGAACAGCACGACAAAGCGCTGAGGTATATCTTTGGAAAAACGCTAATCTGCAGAAATCTAGAGCGTGCCACCGAGCTGGCAAAGAGCACAGGGCTGGATTGCGTTACGCTGGACGGAGATCAGGTGTCCTCCAAGGGATCTCTCACCGGCGGCTATTTCAATACATCACGCTCCCGTCTGGAGATGCAAAAGAAGCGCACAGAATACACCAGCCAGATAGCTGAGTTCGAAAAGAAACTCAGCAAGCTGCGAAACGAACTCAAGTCCACCGAGAACAACATTAACTCAATCGTATCCGAGATGCAAAAGACAGAAACGAAGCAGGGCAAGTCGAAAGATGTGTTCGAAAAAGTCCAGGGCGAGATTCGTCTGATGAAGGAGGAGCTGGTGCGCATCGAGCAGTACCGGGCGCCCAAGGAGCGCTCACTGGCCCAGTGCAAGGCCTCATTGGAGTCCATGAATAGCACCAAGTCTAGTTTGGAGGCGGAGCTAAAGCAGGAGCTGATGTCCACGTTGTCGTCGCAGGATCAGCGTGAGATTGACCAGCTGAACGACGACATCCGTCGACTGAACCAGGAAAACAAGGAAGCGTTTACACAGCGTATGCAGCTCGAGGTGCGCAAGAACAAGCTGGACAACCTGCTGATCAACAATCTGTTCCGGCGTCGCGACGAACTGATCCAGGCGCTGCAGGAGATTTCCGTGGAGGATCGCAAGCGGAAGCTTAACAATTGCAAAACGGAACTGGTTTCCGCCGAGAAGAGAATCAAGAAGGTCAACGCCGATCTGGAGGAGATCGAAAAGCGGGTAACGGAGGCCGTGCAACTGCAAAAGGAGCTGCAGCAGGAGCTTGAAACGCACGTGCGCAAGGAGAAGGATGCCGAGGAGAATCTTAACAAAGATTCCAAGCAGCTGGAGAAATGGTCCACCAAGGAGAACATGCTCAACGAGAAAATCGACGAGTGCACGGAAAAGATCGCCAGTTTGGGCGCCGTGCCGCTAGTTGATCCCGCCTACACCCGAATGTCCCTGAAAAACATTTTCAAGGAGCTGGAGAAGGCAAACCAGCACCTAAAGAAGTATAACCATGTGAACAAAAAAGCCCTGGACCAGTTCTTGAGCTTCTCCGAGCAGAAGGAGAAGCTCTATCGGCGCAAAGAGGAGCTCGACATCGGTGACCAGAAGATCCACATGCTTATCCAGTCATTGGAGATGCAAAAGGTTGAGGCCATACAGTTTACGTTCCGACAAGTGGCGCAGAACTTTACCAAGGTGTTTAAGAAGCTGGTGCCCATGGGTGCGGGTTATCTCATCCTAAAGACCAAGGATAACGAAGGCGACGAGATGGAAAAGGAGGTGGAAAACTCCGATGCCTTTACAGGGATCGGCATTCGGGTTTCGTTCACCGGCGTTGAGGCTGAGATGCGTGAGATGAACCAGCTGTCCGGTGGGCAGAAGTCGCTTGTCGCCCTGGCCCTCATTTTCTCCATCCAAAAGTGCGATCCAGCTCCCTTCTACCTCTTTGACGAGATAGATCAGGTAAGTCAAACATTACCCAACACATTGTTTCGTTGACTAATGGTCTACTACTGTTTTGTGCAGGCCCTGGATGCAATGCATCGAAAAGCGGTGGCGAACATGATCCACGAGCTCAGCGACACTGCCCAATTCATTACGACAACTTTCCGGCCGGAATTGCTGGAAAACGCGCACAAGTTCTACGGCGTGCGATTCCGAAATAAGGTCAGCCACATTGATTGTGTGACCAGGGAGGAGGCCAAGGACTTTGTCGAGGACGACAGCACCCACGCCTAGGAAATTTCCCCGCCCAAAACCTCATCCCTTAACCCACCACAACCATCCCTCGTCCCAATTATTAGTTTCTTAGGCCTAAGATTTATTTTCACATTCTTCTGAATCGTATACATATATATAATTTCCTTTTAACGATACTTGCTACAATTAATTTTCCTTAATAATGAAGTTAGTTTTCGGTTGGACCGTGCTCGTTTGCGTGAAACACATCGAGCTGCCGACAAAAAATGGAGAGTAGACCAACTCCAACCCCAGATCAATATGTAATAAAGAGCATAGAGAAGTAACTTAAACTATATTTAAAATAAAAATGTGTATTAAAAAGCGTATGCAAAACGAAACCTTTTAAATGTATGTTTCTTTTCAGATTAGCTAATAGAAAAAACGATTTTTTGTAAACCCTTAAAACAAAATTCCACATTTATGAATGATGACAATGTACAAGTACACAGTATTCGAAAAATCTTTTCCAAAAAAGAAGTCTGGTTTATTACGAAAAATATTGTTCAACAACGTGCATCTAATAATTAAATGAGTGCTTTAGACCTGGGCAATCAAGGCTCCAGTCCCTGGTTACCCGACCAGCTGCCCTCAGCTGGTCACAGCGTCCAGTTGCTCCTGGATGGCATTCAGCGCAAAGATGGTGCTGAAGCACATGCCCACGGTAGCCACCTCCAACTGGCTGATGTTGTAGTGCAGCGGCAATCGCCACAGGACAAAGTGATTGAGCAGAACGAGCAGGGCCAGGCCAAGTGACCACCAGTGCTCGTCGACGATGGCAATGCGCCAAAGGCAATGGACATTCCACAGAACACAGAGGCCCAGTTGGGCGGCATCCAGCTTTATGAATGTGGCACCCAATGGACTGCGACTGCTGCCAAACCACAAACTGGTGACTGCAAGTGCCAGTACAGCGCTCCACAGTCCAAAGGCCAGTCGCTCCCAGTCGGCGCCGAAGAAGTCACCCATTCGGGTGGCCGGATTCACGGTCTGCAGCTCACCCACCACCAGGGTGACGAACAGGACGCAGGAGTAACGCCTCGACTTGTCGCACAACAGCCGCTGCACTGCACCCGGATTGGGATGGGTGTGCCGCAGCAGGCAGAGCAGGCTGTGGCCAAAGTAGATTCCAAAAGCGGCCATCGCCTTGCTGCCGGTGCTCCGTTTCAGTCCAAAGCCGGAGATCACGGCCAGGACGAAGTGGATCAGACACAGGGCTAGGCGGGAGGTGCCACCACTGGACCCCGGCAAGGGACCATGCATCAGCGGAGGTCTTCTGCTGGTCACCATTGTTTTGACTTGATAGCGGTCACGCCGGTTGCCGGTTGTTCCACCTCAAAGTGGTGAATCTTCTGTCCACGTTCTGGACATGCGACTTCTATTCCTCGGCCAAGTCCAGTGCCAATGTAACGGCGGTTAAAGGGTCTTTAGTCAAATTCTATTAATTATTTGTTGAATCAAAACAATAACAAGATTTTCGTCGATATTAAATCGGTATCGTTTTCCCACTTTTGCATGGATTTTTTAGGTGGTTTATGGCTGAATTGTTTTTCTGGACGTATATTCTCGATAATTTAACGGATTCGGCAATAGTGTGGACAGAGTCTTGGAATCTATCTGTTCTAAAAACATCATTGCAACAAATTCACGAAAGTGCAGTTGTACTTAGGAAGAATAAAAATGTTCAGAATAGATAGTTAATCATACATTGCACTTTAATTTAATAAACTAGCCATAACGTAGACAAAAACGAATACAATTTTTTTTTATGTTCTAGTACTTTTGTATTATATAGCTAAAGTCTAGCCAATTTAATGCTCAACATTGATAAGGTTGTGAAAATGCCACTGTTGGTACTTAAGCTTAAATTACTGGTTTGTTTAAGTTTCTGAACCCAATTTAAATAAAACTGCTAGTTGCATTTTGTTCCATCCCTATGGTATTATTTTCAACTGAGCTTTTTCATATTTTCAGACAAGGCGAAACGGTCACACCGCACCATTCAGTCCAATCGGAATCGCACCTCGATAAGACCAGACTAATCACGCCTCTATCGATTTCTTATAAGAAAGGAAAACGAACGAGCGTGTTATCGAGTGCAACATTTGCGATTTGCCCTGCTGCGCGCGTGCACTTTTTATTAAACTCCCGTATAAATCAGATATCCGTGTGCATTTCGAACGCGCTTCGCCAACACACACACAAAAATTAAGTAAAAAGTATAACACGAATTGCGAATAGCGAAAAACAAAAGCTTAAACCGTCGAGTGTGAAAATTTCAAGCTAAAAGCAAAGCGAAGCTAAGGTAAATTTGCAAGCAGTCTCTGTTTTTTTTTCTCGTGCTATTTTCTACTTCTCATCTTCCTCCCGCATCCTTCCCCCTAAACCTCTTCCCCGCCCCCTCTCCACGACCGCCCCGCCCCCATACAATTGTGCAACACACGCACGCACACAGACGCAAATGGGAGGCTTGGAGCAGTTTCAAACCACCAACAAACACGCACACATGCCCAGCCACACGCGCGCATATACATATACCGATATACATATGCATACATACAGCTGTATGTGTACATATTCCAATAAGAACGGGCCAAGACGTGAAATGTTTTTTTTTGTTGTGTGTGCATACATACATTAATTGCATTAAACGGGCAAAAAAAACACAAAAAAAAATTGAAATTAAAAGGAGGAAAAAAGCGCAATGTCAATGTCCGCCCATGCCCGTTTCAATTAATTTTCCTGTCGATTTTGGGCCCCAAAAAAAGAAGGAAAAACAACAGCGAAAATACGCGAGTGCAACGGGTAAAATAACATGATACACACAACACATGTGTGTGTGTGTGTGTGTGTGTACATTATATATGTATACATAGGCAACATTTTTTCTCTTATTAGTCATCTTTGGTGTGTGTGATGAAAAGCGATGAAATTTCAGCTGAAGCTGTACGTACGTACATCCCCAACAAACAAATTTTTTTCGTGTGCAAAAACCAGCAAGAACAAGTGAAACAAGAAAATAATAATCGAAAAAAGGCTGCCAAAGGCAACTGAAATGGAAATATCAGTAAAATTCAACAAGAAAACTTTCGTGTGTGTGTGTGTTTGTGTGTGTGCAAACAAGAGATTTTCTCAAAGAGAGCCGCACGTAAATTACGGTTCTCCTCGTCCTGCGTATGTGTGCTTGTGTGTGTGAGCGGCAGGACACCAAAAGCTACGAAAATTTTCATGCTGTAGCAGCAGCACATAACGGTTCTTCCTTCGCTTTTCTCAATGTGTGTGTGTGTGGGTGTGTGTATGTTTCTGTTCTGTTTTTTCTCCTTTTATATTTTTTTTTGCCATGCTCTGCTGCTGCGCAGTCGCTGCCGACGTTAAATACACAGTCAGAAAAATATGACGATTAATTAAAGAATTTCAACTATTTTAGTATGATATGTCGTTGAGGTTTTTATTTGACATTTATTATTAAAGTAAATGGTATTTTTAAATGATTTCAAAGAGTTAGTAAATCCTTGTAATGAATTTGATTTGTTTTATGCTTTCATTCAGATCAATATCTGTTACATTTCTTTTCTATCAAATTGAAATGTTACGCAGCATGGGTATCATATATTCTGCATACCAAACTATAAAAAACTATTTATCTATTAAATATGAATTTATAAAAACCTTGTTTCTTTCTGTGCGTTTCTTTGAAATTTGTTTGTCCAATTTGGCGCTCTCTCTCTATATTCCAGATTTCTCTCTCCCTCTCTCTGTCTCTTTCCCTCTCTCTTTGTAGCCTCCTTGCGTTTTGTTGTCCTTCGACTCCTGAGCTCTTAACTCCAGGGACATGCCACAAGGTTCCACTGTGCGCGTGTTTTCGTTCCGAGAGCTTAGACCCAAGGTCCCTGGCTCATCTCGTCACTTTTGCTCCTTATTTCTTATTCCTTATTATTTTTCCTTATTCTGAATTCCCCATGATCCCCTTATTGCCCCAACATCACACGCTCAACTCCCCCACCCCCAAAATAAATATAAAGGAGAATTCCACTGCATTCCCGCTTGCATTCTTCTCAAACTGCCCGAATTCCCACGAGGAGCAGCCAAAAGGTGGCAAGTGGCGAGCTGCTGCCGGGAAAACTGCTGCAATTCATTAATAATTGCGGGGCGTCCGTCCAATGCAATCATCCAATAATTGCTCCATCGGCGTTCCAATCGAAGCGATTCGCCATTGACGTTCCGCCACTCTGCATTTCGAATTCCGAATTCCCATTCCCATTCCCCCTAATTAAAGAGCAAATGGTGATAACACAACGTTCATGCGCCAAGCAATTTGTGATACTTTATTCTGAATCATGACAATTTCTGGAAGATTAAGTTTCTGAAATTGTTTTCTGTCTGTGTATGGTAATCCACCACTCACTGCAATATATTTATGGCGTCCATCCAAAAAGTTGATCTAAAGCGACAGCTAATTATTTAATATACATATATGGAATTTTATTCCAAAAATGATGGTATATAAGACCTTTGAAGAGAGTTGTTTACCTTTATTTCGAAAGTGTTTTCACTATCATTAGTTCTTCTTCTATTTTTGTGTGCAGAAAAGAAAAGAGCCTACATGTTTAGAGCACTGAATGTTTTTCAATCGATCGTTCGATAGAACAGGTGCTTCTATTAAAAGTCCGCGTGAGCTGTTTAGTTTCTTTCGCCCAAAAATTGCCCAAAAATTTCCAAATGCTCCGCATAAACATTAACGCAATTTTAATGCTGTGGAGTGCATTTTGTTTCGACTCGAGCTCCGTTTTCTGTCATTTTAAAATGCACCAATTGAATGGGCGACCGTTTGAGTGATTAGCTATGCAAATATGCAGTGTGACAGCTAATCGGCAATCGGTTAATATTTACCAGTTAATTACTGGCACAAACCCCGCACAGGTGCAATTCGCAGGTGAAATAGATGGAGGCATAGGTGGATGTTGGCACTTTTTTGACCAATTAGCTGGGCGACAATTGCTGAAAGTGGTAACCAGAGGCTGTGTGGGAATGGCCAATGGGAAATGAGTCACACGAATGGCCACAGACAGCGCAGAACCTGATAGAATTGTATTGTGGAATACAATTGAAACGAGCGGTGAGAAATGAGGGAAAGAAATATAAAACATAAAAATAAATAAGAAACTACAAAGAACAGATAGAATTGAATAGTAAAGCAGCCGCCAACACGCAGAATTTTCAAAGCGAATAGCAAACACAAAAGATGCTCGGTCGGTGTGTTTTTTTTTCTGTTTTTTCTCTTTTCGTACACACAAATTGCGCTAATAATAGCGAAAAAAGGCGGCAGAAGAAACTATTAGAAGTACAGAGAGTTTTTTATGTTATTTTTCAAACGCAAAAATAGGAACGCGAGCATAACAACACGAATCGGAATACTTAGAAAAACACACAGTATACTCGGTGGAAATGTTCCGTGAATAAGAATATGAAGTCAAGTCGGTTGCACTTTGCCCTGTTGCACTTAAAAAAAACAACGATTCCCATTTAAACTGCAAAAATGGCAATAAAAAAACTCATTGTTCAATAACGTCAGTACTTAGACTTTTATTGAAATGGTCACAATAAAGATCGTTGCTGCAATTAAACCCTATAGTTTTAAAGTTTATATGCTTCAACTCGAATGGGATTTCAGTTATTAAATCACCACAAGAGAATTTGCTTATTTGTATCATTTAAACTCGTACAAAAAGAGCAGAAATACTGAAATACCTATATATCGCACCTAGATAGCATGTGCATTTCATTTTTTAATCAAATTAAAAGGGAAATATATTTCACTTTGACCTGCATTCCACAAATGAAAGAGCTTTACTTTTTCGTACATCAAATAATTAAATCAAACTATCAATCTAGATGCATTTGTACACAAAAGAAATCCAATCGAATGTAGGTTATTTTTAAATACTTTAAAGAGAGCTAGTTGTGAGCATGGCATTGTTGAAAAAGGCAAAGAACATTACATTTCATGTGTAGCTTGTTTGAACAAGGCTTGAAATTCCGTAAAATGTTTGTTCCACCTTCGTTTTTGAAATTATTATAAGGAGAAACTTGTTTGACCTGGATTCCATGAACGATTGCCATTTTATTAATATTTTGAATGCTGTTTAAATATTAATTTAACCCATTTGAATTTTGAGTAAAGTTTAAGGGAACGCTTGTGTGCCACGTAATGTCAATATTTTTGTTGGGAATGCACTGGCGTACGTTTAATATACTGTTCGTACAACTATGTTCGTTATAACATGAAATTTAAACACACTAATTATATATTAACAATGTACATATTTTCAATATGTAGAATATTTTTTAAGGCAATTCGTTTTTCTTTCCTTTGATAGATTTGATTTGGTTTTACAATAAGCAAAAAATCAAGTATACGTATAGTAAGCCAGTAGAAAAAATTACGTATACGAGAGGTAGGACAATACGAAATCCATTCTCGCAATCAATCAACTAGAAACGATAAATATATCTTTAATCTAAAAAACGTATATTAATTTTTTGTATAATAATAATTCGCTTGTTCTCTGTTGCTTTCGAAACAAAAATAGATAACAGCACAAAGGATCTTTGCAGTTGAAGGGAGGTAGCAGTGTTATTATTGTGAACACAGCTGTATGTACATATATACAGTTATCCCCAACAGTTTCGGGTCAATTGACTTTTAGTGTAGTGCTGCAAACACACACACATATACAACTCTGCGTTTCGTTTTGCTTGGGTTATGTGGGTGTGTGTGGCTGGTGTGTGTGTGTGTGAGCAGAGGCGCAGGCAAAAAGGAAAAAGCTCGCAAAAAGTAAAAAGCAACACGGCAACTCTGCTGACGTCGACTGAGGCAGCGGCAGCGGCAGCACACGCAACAAATCGCCTGAGCCAAAGCCAAAGCCTAAGCTCACACAGATACAAGTGTGTGTAGGTGTATGCGTGTATATAGGAGAACACAGACACGGGCACTGTTCCTCCCTCGTCCTTGTCCACGTCTTCTCCTACTCCCACTCTCACTCCCTCTAACACCACCTGCCCACTTCTGTTTCTCTCTCCTCTCTCTTTCCACTCTCTCTATCTCTGTTTTACCCAAACGTCACCGCACGGTGGGCGTGATAAGCTCAAACACTGAGCCTTGATTTCGCAACGCTCTATGGCTTGAGTTTAAGCAATGTTTCCATAAAATATCCATAAATATTTTACGGTATGCGTGGGCCTGCACTTTGTCAATAAAGGAAGTGCCATTCACACAATGAAAAAATGGAAATTGTTATAAATTTGTTAATTTTATAGCCCGATATATGCGTATAAAGTTGAATATGCATTTAAATGATTTAATGATTTAACACTATAACAAAACAGTTTGACAGCAGTGGTAGTTAAACACGGACCACTGTTACAAAATTGTTGTAAGCTCAGTGTATGTTTAATTCTTATTAACTCATATGCGACCGCCTGATTCTCGATACCTCCGGCTGCCTTTTATTATTTCCTTGTTGTCAATGACATCAGCATCTTTTTTTTACGCCAACCCATCCCGTTGTGACCCATTGTACTTGGCATTTTTTGCCGTTTCTGCTTCATCCTTCGCATCCTTTTCTGCTGCAGATGACGTTTCGGGCCCAAGAAAAAGGATGCGTGCTGATGAAAGTCGGCAGAGGAAAAGGCACTAACCAAAATAAACATAAAAGGAAACTCACGTTGGCCTTTATGAAGTGCCCAAGTTGAAATGAAAAATTTGGGTACCAATTCAAATTTTCGCCCGTATTTAAAAAGCAATTATTTGCTCAATCATAAATCGAATTAAATTTGTAAACGAAGTTTCATCAGAATAATCTATAAAATCCATCTACTATTTGTACACTTTTATTTTGATGATCTGAGAAACTAAATTCATAACATTAGTTTAACTAAATATATGTTATGTTTTTAAGTTATTAATACTAATAAGAAATGCTATTTTAAATTGCAACAAATTAGTTAGTTTACTAACTTTTCTTAAACTAGCGAGCGTAGTAAATGTTATCTTATCAAACATCAAACGTTCGCAGCTACCCATCACGTTTATTTTTGTTTAAGTTTTTCGGTGTTCGCCTTTCATGAGGACGACGTTGCATTGTTTTCATTTTTATCGGCGTGACGTTGTAGCTGCTTTTCCCGCTGTTGTGTTGCTTATGCTGCTGCTATGGCTTTTGCCATCCTGTTGTTCTGTTGCTCGTGTGCCAGCAACAGGACTCACAGGACTCAGGACACACAGACAGGAACGGCAGAGGAAGAAGCAGAATTAGAAACAGAAACAGTAGCAACAGAGGAAATAGAGGCAGGAACAGTGGGTGGCATAGGCATCCACATCCACATCCACATCCACATCAACATCGTTTTCGTCATAATGACCGACTAACTGAGTGACTGCGTACGTCTGTTATCCTGATCCTGGGCGTGCGTGCGTGTGTGTTTGTTTTTTCTTTTTGCTGCCAGGCTCTAAATGCGCCTGTATCGTATCTCTCTGTTCGTGCATGCGCCTCAACGGCGGTCAGGGTTGACTTTTTGCAGGAGGAAGCAGCCAAAATGGAGGAAGATACAGGGCTCAGGACTCAGAGCGGAGCCCAGGAGCCCAGGCAATGGCAATCACCCCTTGGTGGCCACACGGAAACCCTTGTAACCCTCAAGCCAGCGCAACGGCAACGAAATTAAGCTGAATCCCAGCCAAATCCGCTCGCTTCTTCGGTCTTATTGGATTTCTACATTTGTATGAGTGTGTGGGCGGGTGGGTTTGTATGTGTATGTCTGTGTGTGTGTGTGTCACTGTGCTGGGGAATCGATAAAGCATACTTATTTGGATTTTTGGTGCAACATGCTTTAAACTTCGTATACACACAAACAGACACAGCTACAGATACAGAAGAACAAGAGATGCACAGAAAGAAACATTTACATTTTACATTTCTAACGAATAAACGAAGCAATACCATTTTCAATACCATGATAGGTACTTTAAATCACTTGTGTTTGAAAGTTGGCAGTAAGGGAATCTTCCGGAGTGAATTCATTTTTGGATTTAGGACGTACTTTATGGTGATTTTAATACCATAGTGATTTCTGTGGAAATGTAATTATTTAATTGACCTGCGCACTTGTCAGCGTAGCTTTTCTTTCCGTGTGACCAGTGGGCACGGTGTGTCATATTTCAGCGTTATATGCTCGGGCACCCCACCGCACATAACCTCAAACCGCGTTATGGCTGCGCCATCAAAAGCTCCGCTGTCCTGCTCTCTCTCTCGCTCTCTCTCTCTGTCTATCTCTCTTTTTAGCCCTCTCCTTCGTCCCAGTTAGACCAACTCGAGATTAGCTTCCGGTGGGGATATAAATCATCTCTCGGTTCGTTGCTCAAGTTATAAATATTAAATATTCAAAAGCGACTTTTTCCCATCCTTCCTTCATCTCCAGCTGAGTGTGTGTGTGTGTGTGTGTGTGTGGAGTTTTCCCTCTGCATGCTTTTGTTTCGCCCTTTCGCTTTCAGCTTCGCACTTTAAACAGCTGCTCCTGCTCCTGTTCCCGTTACCATCCTCCCCCCTCTTTCCGCACCCCCGAGACCCCCCTCGTATTCTTTGAACGCACTCTCCCGAAGCTTCGTTACAGTTACTTTTGCACACATACACTGGCGGTCATAAAAACCGCAACGCGAATGAATGTAACAACAAAAACCACTTGGGGAATTCCGTTCTGGGGCTCCCTGTGTGTGCGTGCGTGTTTTTTTGTGTGTGTGTGTGAGTGGGTCGAGAATTTCGAACAAAGGGAATCCAGGTTAAAGATTATGCTACTTACTTTACCTAAATTAACCCTTCGCAGCACCGCAAATCAAGTAATACTCAAACAGTCCAGATTCTATTAACAGTTTTTTTTGGTTTGGGAGTTTTAAGAACTTGGCGAAAATGGAAACCAATGGTTAAAATAAATTGAAATTCAATTGTATCTGTAGTATTCCAGTTTTCATTCCTGTTTCAAAAATTGAGTAATTTACATTGTAAGAGTCCATGGATCTTAACTTTAACCATAAGAAGATTTATTATCATGCGTTCCCAGATTGCCACCCATTTTTTTACCCGGAAATATGGCATTTTTGCATACAAAAGTTGAATATTTCAGTAGATTAGTAAGGGTATTCGTGTTGGCCTTCGTCTATTGTGGGTTTTTGCCCCAGTCGAGTGCATAGTAAAAAGTTGCTTCCTTGTTTCTGTTGCTGTTGTTATTCGCCTACTGTTGGTGTTGCTGCTTTTCTGTGCTTTGCGTTTGTGCTACTTAACCTTTTTTGTTGGCAGCATTTTGCAAAGTTGTTGGCCAAAGTATTTTATGCTGTACGACGGAAACTTTGCTAAGTGTTGTTGTTTCACTCATTTTGATACCCCTTCAGATGATGTTTAGCCATTTATGCACATTTATTATAGATTAATGGATTTTAGTATTTCATATTTATCGAGTCGGGAAAACCCTAGTGCGCATTTAGTTTTCATATTATCTGAGTCTCACAAATGCAATGTTAATACTCCAATAATTTCTTTAAAGCAACCCTTTTGCCTTTAAAACCTTCTAAGCACATGCTTATTAGGTAATGCTGTGTCCTAGATCCCAAAGGGTATTGCAAAGTCGCATCCCGGCATTCTTGGTGCCATTTTTCGTACATGTTTTGGTCATGCCGCTTGATTTTGTGCTCAGCTCTTGGCCATCGAGTGGCGGAGCTACTTTTCCTTTTGGCCTCCCTTCGCTTTGATTGTGTGAGTGCACTCAGCATGCAAACAATGCCGTTAGCCAGCAACAAAGGCGGTTGCTTTGGTTTTGTTGGCTGGCTGTGTTTTTGTTTTGCTAGCTGCTTTGCATAAATTTGCACACACAAAGCGGGCAACTAAAAAAAAAATAGAACTGCAAAAGAAAACAGAGGAGAAATCGCTGAAAAAACCAGCGTAAGAAGAAAATTTGGCAAAGCTGTTGCAGTTTTTATGACCGCCACTGTGCGACCAAGGATAATGGCAATGATGATGACGTTGCCTTGGCCGTTTATCCTCGTTCCGTTGGCTTTGTCAATGACATGTCCTTTTCGCCCCCTCTCTTTCATTCAACCCAGCTTGCTATCTCTATCCGATGCTCGTTGCTCGACGTGCGTGTGCGTGTTGCTGCGTGCGTATACGTGATGTTGCATTTTACGGTTACTCGTTAAAGTTAATGCTTTTAAATAGCTTATAGGTAATTTGTTGCTGTCGTTGACACCTATGGCAAGCATTTTACAAGATTTGCACGAGTGTGTGCGAGTGTGTGTGAGTGTGTGTTGGGTGATTGCTTAAATGTGGTCACGATACAGCCATCAGCTGTTTGCACCGAGTTAAGCCGCATTTGCGGTGTTCGAAATCATATTAGTGCCAAATCCGCTCAATCTGAAAGGTATTTCGTTCAATATTTGGTTTAGATTCTACTATGTGCATATATTTGTTGAGCAGTTTAGAGTAAATAAATGGATTGAGTCGGTCAAAGGTTTTAATTTATGTAGATAGGGCCAGTATGATTACATTGAACATGGCCAGCTGAATACATTTAATTAAGCTTAACTATGTTTTCATTTCTCTATTTCATTACGACTCCTTCTAGAAGTTCCTGCAAAAGTTGCAAAGTAGATACGGTCAGTAGTAGTTCAAAAAGCAAGAGATGCCTGGATTTGATTAAAGTGCTCTACCTTTGATTTAGGAATGTAAGCGATGGGATTCATGTAGATAGGAACAGTTGCAGTCCACTCCTGACGTACTTGCACTTAACTATGCAAAATGCAAATGTATCTTGATAATCGGTACAGCTGGAAAGTAACTGTCACACGAACGACGTCTAGTGACATTTACTGCTAACTAGCTTGAGTAGATTGGGACATTAGTTCACCGAGAACTTCATTTGTGTCGCCACTTTTGCTTGCTGCTTAATAGGAGGGATTTATTTATAAACAATTGCATGCGCATTTTAGCTGGCCACTTTGCACACCTTTGCCTGAACCTGTGCCACCCACCACCCATCCACTACACACCCATACACACCCACACACACACACTTGAAACCGCCGCCAGTTGAGCAGCCAGCAAGCAGTGGACTAATGCTAATTGCCGGGTGGAAAGCAAAAGCAAATGCAAAGCAAAGCAAAAGCAAGAGTGGGGTGGAAAGCACATAGAACGAAGCACACACTAAAATTAGGTCGAGCAGTAACAGAGCAGCACAGCCAGTAGAATACAATTTGCCGAAAATAATCTCGCTGTGCGACAATTTTCATGCACCAAACAAACAATACATACATACATACATATACAAATACTCATGCATACACACACACTCATAGGATATGAAAAATCGCTCAAAGTGAAAAAAGTACTTGAGTTATTGGAGCAGGCAGCCGCAGAGGGGCGGGGTGCAGGAGGGGGTTGGGATGTTGACGAAGGGGGAGGGGGTCTTAGTTTGTAAGATGAATGGGGGCGTTGGGGTCTTTGGGTGGGCAAGATCGGTGGCATCGGGGGGAAGTCGGGATGCCGAGAGCTGTCAATCAAACGGACACCAAAAAAGTGCGAGGCGTTGATTTGGACTTGCTTTTTCTTTCATTTTTTTTGTTGGTTTTGGTTTTGGTGTCGCCCATTTTTTTTTGGTCGCTCTTTAGAAACAATATATTAAGTTAAGCATTCACTTGAACAATATATCTGTACGTGAAAGCGTGTGTATCTTAAAAGCTAAAGCTGGTTCTTGAATGCCTATGAATGTGCGTGCCACATGTTTGTGTCCGAAATTATGATGCTATTATAAATGTGCAGCTAGTTTTGAATTGGCATTTATAATTTGTATAGCCGGGTACTTGTAGAATAAAGCGACAGTATAATATTAATTAAGTGAAAAGTCAAAACAAATTTCAAATCTGTGTCAAGACAGGTTAGCATCAGTAAGTGTTGAATTTATTGATGAAACAGGATACATACACACTCTTTATTATGCTGTGGTTAGTGGTTATCTGAATATTATGTTCTTTTCAAAAGTGCAACAGAAATCAATCGTATTGCTGCAAAATCACTTAGTGAGACGCCTAAAAGCATTGCCTACTTTTAAACACCTTCATAAGCGATTTAAGGTTTCCTATTGAATTCTAATTTGTTTTATGGTTTTTTTCAGTAATCTAGCCACGCAGAATATGCGTCTGCCCTTTTATCCATAACCGATTTTCACTGTAGCCTTTTTCGTGCGTGTGTCCAATGCTTTTTTCCTTTTTTTTTTGACATGTGTATGTGTTTGTCTGTGGACCTTATGCCGCGGGTAACTGTACACTCTGTTTGCGTCCTAACGGTAAAAATTGGCCAAATGGCGTGCGACCAGCGTGTAGAATAATTGCTAGCGACAGAACGAGACAGAGTGTATTGGTATTGGTTCAGCAAGGAAAAAACCAAACAAGAAAATGAAACAAAAAAATCCGCTTCAAATTTCGAACAAATATGTTTTTAACGCCCGTATGTGTTTCGCTTTTTTTTTTTGTTTTTTTGCCTTCCGTTCCATTTTATTTATGTGAAAATAAAAATTTTTTGTGTGTGCGTGCGTGTGTGGTTTTGGAGGGGTGTGGTGGGAGGTGGGAGGCTCTTTTGTGGGTGACATGTGCATACAGGGGGGTGGGGTTTTTTGGTGGAGCTGTTTGTTTTTGGGTTATTTGTTTCGGACTTTTTTTTCGTTTTTTTTCGTTTTGGCAACAACGTGACTTCATCATCATACAACATGATCATTGTCGACGACTGCGTAACGTGAAAAACAATTGCATGAATATTTATGTGTGCTCATGTGAGCGTTGTTTCCCCTTCTGCGGTTTTTTGTGCAAACATTTTCTAGCCATAGCCGTATAGCAACGTCGAAGGATTGCCCGGCAAATTGGCTTCGGCCGTAAAATGCGTTTTTCGTTTGCGTGTGTCAGCCACACACAGTTCCATTTTTCCCCATTTTGTCGCTAGCTTTATGAATTTGTTGCCTCCCTTTTTTGTTGTTGATTTTTTTTTTATTCATTCGGTACTGTCTCACCCTGTTTTGTGTTGCCGCTGTTACTGTTGCTCAGTCGCAACGCATTTCTAACTTAATTATTATAATTAATTGGCGGCAGGAACAACCACTGAGCCGAAGGGGGCATAAAAACCATATAGAGGCGAACAGGGCAACACGCAACACGCCCACAAGTGGGCTATACGCTATGCGAAATGTAGTTCAACAGGCGAAAATGAAAATGAAAATGGAAATGGCTGGAATGTTCCAGCATTTTTCGACCACTTTGCAGGGAAATCATTTAAATTAGCCTCTCTAACGCTCTGGCGCGATTCTTACAGCCAGGCGACAAAAGCCTCCAGTTTAGCTGAATAATTTACCATTTATAAACGCCGTTTTCCTTCATGTGTTTGCTCTGTGCTCCAGTGTGGCAAACAATGCCACACACACACACAGACAATGGATGGCGTAATACTAGTGAAAAAACGTAAAAACGTAAAACAAAGAATAACACGTAAATGTTTGTTTATAAAAATGAATAAGAACAATTGCTAAGCCATTTTGTGCGCATGAAAGCGGAATTATGCAAATGCAAAGTAAGCCAAGAACATCAACGCGGATAGCATAACAGTTTCGCACTGGCTGCTGTGCCAGTCAGCTTTTGTCCGTCGGTCTGTCGTGGGGACCGTGTTCCATTTCCATTCCAGTTCGAGGCCGCCTTATACCCCTCAGCGTAGAGTAGAGTATAGTCGAGGGGTATACTGCATTCGATGCAATGTATTTAATAGTAAACAAAAGCTTACAACCTTATTCTGTAAACTAGCCATGTCCGTAAGTCTCCCTGTCCGTCCGTATAAAACGTATGGTCTCGTATAACACCAACTGCAAATGTGAGTTCTAAAACCAGAATTAACTTTTATATAACCATTAAAAAACCGAAGCACCTAGTACTCAGTGTATCCCACTTGTGATTGCATATCGAACACAAATATTATTGTCGTGTCGCTCTGTTTTCAATAACGCTCCATTGTTCGCAAATGCAAACAGCAATTGTTGTTGGCGGCAGTTCGAATGTTGATATTTAACTTCTTTCTTTTTTTTTGTACCACCAGACACCGCAAAGCAAACACATAAACATGGAAGCAAACAGCTGCTTTTTGCTGACCCTCTTAAGTTTGTTTTGTTTCATTTGGTTTCGCTTCGTTTCGTTTCGGCTTGGTTATGTAGTTCGGTGTCTCGCCTTTTGTTCTTGCCATTGGCATTCGACACACTTTTTAATTAGTTTTGCCACATATCGCAAATAGTTTCGAGCAAACACAGCACTTGGCCCGCTTTAATTAAAGGTTCGGATCGCTTGATTTGCATTCAACAATAAATATTTACACATTTGCTGTTTTCTCCTTTTTTTTTCTTTGTTTTTAATTAAGTTGCCGAGAGCTGCGAGACTGAGCCGCTGCCGTATCTGCTTTAATTGTGACGGTGGCAACCCTAAAACACCGACACCCCATGCATATTTGTATTTTCGCAAATTGTGATACAAACAATCGAACGCAAAAGATGCAGGCATGCATGTATTTACTTGTTGGATAAACATTGGGAATACAGAATGCTGAATTTATGGATTCAGATTCAGTTTCGCTCGAAATATTACAAACGTGTGTGGGTGGTTGGGCAGTTTTTTTCCCTCCTTTATGGTTTTGGGTTTTTTGTTGTGGGTGGCCAGACCTGGCACACATGTTTATCGCATGATATAAACCACCGAGCAACGTACAACAATGCCAGCCAGAATTTTAAACCGCAATCCCCGCCTAGCCATGTCCGTCTAAAACGAAAAATAAATACCAAAGAAGCGGAACGTGAACGAAAATAACAATTGCAGAGAAATGGACAAAAACAAAAAAAAAAACAGAAGGCAGCCGGAAAAAGTTTGTCTCTATAGGACTGACACCTGTACAAAGCGTCAATAAGTGAGGCCAAGTGGGCTATTAAATGCTAAGTTAATGGGTTGAACAAATTGTTTTTACCAGTTGGTGTTGTTATTTTCCGCTGTTGTTCATTTCGCTTCGCTTGAAGTAGACGCATAAAATGCATTAAATGCCCGCCAGTCGTCTGATCGATTATGTGTGGGTATTCAATTTGTGTGGCCAACAACTTATGTAAATCCGGCGATAAGCGAGTTTGCGATAAGAGCGAGAATTTAGGCCAATTACCTTATCGACGATAAGGTCAAGATCAAATGATTATGTATTCGAAAATAGTGCGAAAAGCGCAAACGGCCAAGCCTTTTATGAACTACAGGTTTCGATAATAATTTATTCCAAGAACTTGTGCTACCGATAAGCAAATAAGCGATGAATGCGATAACAATGAATGCCTAGTTCGACTGAAAGCTAGCTTTTAAACATTATAATATCCCGTTTGTAATTCTATTTAACAAATTGATAAAGTGTCCAATTCATCCGATTATTTGTGTATTTTTATTAAAAGTCCCTAAACTTGAACTTCTAAGGCCAAGGGCAGGGGGAATATTCTCCTTATAAATACTTTATAGTTGAATGCCAACAGTTTGCACGTTTGCGACTTTTAATGAAGGCGTATACACGCGTGCCAATATATATTTATTGCCATAAATTGTGCAAAAACATTAGCACAAATTACAATTGACATCGCGATGGAGAAACGAGGCAGAAACACATGTGTGCAGTATGCAGTGTGTGCGACTGTGTTCATTACGCGGTCAAACTGTTTTATTTGCATTAAAATTGAGGTTAATAACTATGTCGCAAATTTATTGCAACTGTCAATGCATATCCATTAAAACGCTTGCGTTCAATTTGATGCGTCAAATGCTCGATTAGCAACCGCGCAACCAGCCACAAAACCACCGACGTGACGTCGCCCTTCCAATCATTTGGTCATTACGGCATACGGCCCACTAAATTATTAATGCCGCTCTCTGGCTGAGTGCTAATTTGAATTTGAAGCCTCTGCGGGTTTTCGTTTTTGGTTGTCAACCTTCCGAAATCGGAATCAACGCCATCAAAGTTAAGAGATACTCAACGATTCTGTCCGTCCGTATGAACGCCAAGATCTAAGGATCTATAAAAGCTAGTAAGTTGAGATTAGGCAAGTAGATTACAGAGCACCCGTATTTTAAATTAAGATACATTATTTGCAAAAAAATTGTATTTTTATGGTGTTTTGTCATTGATTTTTGATAGCTGTTTCTTATCAAGTAAGTGACCAATAGAACTTAGTTATAGCTCGATCAATGTCGTAGGCAAGCCAGTGCAATTCGAACATATATCTTCCCTCCGGAAATGGCAGTATTTTGGTGACCTTATTATTTATGTGATTATATAACATCTGATCCACCACAATATCATGCTGAAATGATTATGAGTTGAATATTTACTTTATAAACCTCGGTTATACCTACGGTATAGGGGCAAGTGTGGTTCATGTTGGAATGCTCTTTGAAAAAACTATAAAAGAAATTAGCAATCGGATTGGGATTCGGCGATTTTAGAAAATTGCACGCGTCTACAGTCATATTGTAGAGAAATGGCTTATAGCCATTCAGACGTTTATAGAGGGCAAAACGCACCTGAATATATAATATAATAAAATATATACATTAATAAATATGAATATATGAATTCCATTCAATATACCTTAACTTTGGTTACGGGTAGCTTTAGGAGCTTAACTTTAAGGGAACAATATTTGTAAGTACGGTTCACAGATTTCAGATAACAATACTCGAATAAGGCAAAGTCCTTATCCAGAGACTCACACTGCACGTTTGTAAATTCCACTAGGGCATAAACCTAAAAGTAGCTTTTTAAATATGGTTATTCAGCGATACAAACTTACCTCTGCCAAGTAGTATGTAGTAAACATCAGAAAAACGACGAAAACATGCCACCTGACTGCCATTATATCTTTTGGTGTTTATAGAAAAATTCAGTTGTTCTATTCTTTTCCAAGTATTATTTTTTGTATACTTACTTTCCTTTTATGATAAACGTTGAAGTTAACTATTTGCTTGTGTGATTTGCTGCGTTCGGAATTTTTCCCTTCGAATCCCTTTTTTTGGAGTATTGAACCGGCACAGACTATATCTTTTACATTCAGACTTCACGACCAAATCGGCAATAAGCAGGAAAACGACAGCGGAAAAACAGAGCTTGCTGGTGGTTGGATTATTGATGTATACATTAACAACGTTCCAAATTAACTCAGTTACAAACCATCAATTAAAATAAATAATACTATTCGAAATTGGTCTGTTATTATCGAGAAATATACTGTCATTAAAATAGTTTCTGTTTCAATGGTTTTATTTATTTATTTATTCGGTTGGCAACAATTTGCATAAAACTAATTTGTATATGTTATTTTACATAAAGCTGGCAGGAAGTAAAATCCTTTTCCATAGACATAAAAATACTTTTTGGTGAGATCAAGTTTTTATACCTGTTACTCGAAGTCACAAACCAGCTACGATCAAACAAGACGGACCAGAAACTGACTTCATTTTGGCACAACTACGTTTGGGCGCTCGTTACCGATTTGTGGCGCCCACCGTTGCACATTCTGCGCATTATTGCACTCGGGAGATTTCCGTAACGAGTGCTTATATAATTTCGCCGACATGTGAGCCGTGCTTCATACGAAATGAAGACATGCCCATTTATGCACATTAATGTGTGTACAACGTATCACACAATAAATTGCACATTGGGGACGAGCCCCTCTATTATGGCAGTGCAATGCACACATATCGCTCAACTGACAGCCGGAATTAATTCAATAAAATCCGTAACATTTTATGTGCCATTAATTACGGTATTAAATGAAACAAGACGCCGTTGTTGTCTAATTGGTTTCTAATTTAATTGATTGGGAACTATTGTGGAAATTTCCATGTTGCACAAATAAGTGTGTATTGTTGGGATACTTATACAGATTCGCGGAGAAACTCACACACGATCTAGAGGAGTATCTATATATTATATTTAAATTGATTTTAAACAAAAAAACGAAACGTTCGCATAATTGCCTTTTAATAAGCAGTCAAAGATACACATTCTAGGTAAATATACATTTCTATATATACCAGATGTGTAACAGATCGCAACAGTTGGTTGTGGTCACCGCGGAAACTTTTTAAATCTGAATACAAATTGTTAATGAATTCAATGAGCTAAATATTTGTTTTTATTTTATTCTACCTTATAATCAATTATAGACACAATAACTACATTTTAATTCAATCAATTGAATGGAAGCTAGAAACAATAATAGACAGTTCGTTTATTCGAGTGTCCACTGTAGGTCTGATATCGGCGAAAAAGTAGCACAGACTTTGTAAACAAAAAGTTGTATTTCATTAGCCCGCTTGGCGATGTTTCACCTACAATTTCCGTTGTCTTCTAGCGAGCATTCATACTCTTCTTTTTCCCTGCGGGTTGGAAGGGGAAGGCCCTCCTATTTCGTCGAGTGTAAAATGGGGGGGGACACGTTCGGCCAGGAATGTCGAACATTTAGCCCCTTGTTGAGGGTGTGCTGATGCGATCGTGTAAACGCAAAAATATGCGCAAAGCCATAAAAACCTAACAACAGGCAAACAAATGAATTATATGCATGAAATTAGCTGTGTAGGCAATGATAAAATGTTGTTCTCTCCAATTTGCGAAACTCGTTTAATAATTAAAAATCAGCACACTCACACACACACACACACACTCAAGTTATTTCGTCATGGGTGTATATCAAATTTGTATTTGCATAAAAGCAACTTTGTTATTAATATCAGTATGCCATTTTCGCTGTTCAACGAATATTTTGCACGTTTTACTATCGACTGTTACTGTCAATTTCAAAGTTGCAAAAAGTGTTGCCCATAAAACTGTAATCAGTTTTCGGTTGTAATTGTCTTCGAGTGATTTTAATGTCTTTTTGTGAAATGCACCAACATGAAACTGAGTCGTTAACTGACTTTGTTAGAAAGTAATTGATTTTGAGAACGCAACCACGCTTACTTCTTCATTTTGTATGTTATGAGCTGAAAGTTAAACTTACTTACTAACTTATTTATAAACTCTAGTAACATTATGAGTAGAATAGGTTAAACCCAATAGTGTCGACTTGTTTAGAACTCTCCTAAAGAATTGCTAAAGAATTTACCATTCGACTTTGTTCTTTTCGTTTACGTATTCAACTTGATTTGCAATGAATTAAAAGCAGTCGGCAGGTTAATTTTTTGCGTCATTCCATCGCCTGTTCAATTTGGAAGCGACAGCTGACTTTAATTTGCAGCTGTATATATGTATGTGTACATTTGTACATATATGTGGCGGTACCACGGGGCGGATGGGTGATGTTCGCTCGGCAGGACGCACGTGTTTTTGGCTCGTATTGTTTTACTCCGCCACACTCTGCAGTTGTCAGTCTGTTAGTCAGTCAGTCAGTCAGTCTGTCAGTTAGTCAGTGTGTCAGTTAGTCAATCTGTTAGTCAGTCAGTCAATACGTCACTGGCAGACGACTGGTAGCAGTTACCGTACTGTACTCATCCGTCAGTTAGTCTGTCTGTCCATCCGTCTGTTTGTGCAACCGCTGCGGTGATTGTTAGCGCTATATTTATTCAGACGGCGTTGATTATTTTTCTAATTTATCCGCACATATTTGCATTTGTGCAAGGAATGACAGCCAGTCAGCCATATGCATGTATGTACATATGTACATACAAATGTATGCACAATTGCGAAACACTGCAATTAATCAAAAAAGCCAAAACGATGCCAAAAACGTCGAGGTGTGTGAAAAAGGTAACAGGTTGTGAACAGTACGGTCATGCACATATTAACTGTAACCTGACACCCGTCGTGTGGCTTTCGTCACTAGCCTTTTTTGTTGTGGCTTAAAACGAATTCCATTCAATTTGAATGAAAATCTGCATGGTTAAATGATATAATCACATTCTTTTCAGTATTTCCAACTATTTTATTACTACAAATGCCGTTTTTAATAAAAAGTTTGTGAGATTTCGAACATTAAAAAGACATAGCTTTGTCTTTGAATATTTCGTCACTAGTCTTCAGCTTTAGGAACTCGTATTACTGCAGTTTTCGAGCTTACAATAATTACACAACCCCCTGAAGGTACATATAGTATGCATATATGGTTTCCGTCGCTCGGTTTAACCTTCAGAATTTGTAATGCCCTTTTTAACATGTTTCATTACAGCCACTGACATTTAAAATGCGTATAAATAACATAAATAATGTATTTCTGGCGTCTAGAACTAAATACCTTCCGAGTTGTGCCACTTTGTTATTAACATCACCGTTGTCAATGTGTAGATAGTATTTTCTATTGTAATTTCAGCAGGTAGTACTCGTACATACATGCATACATACATGCATATTTGAAATTTAAACAAATAGTATAATTTGTGAATCTAATTCGGTTGTTGATTTACTGTTGCAGTTGCCATAAAATGATTTCTCTTTCCTCATTTCTGACTAATAAACCGCTGCAATTTCGTTGCAATTGTTTAACTGTAAATGGCCACCCACACACCAGCCAAATTGCTGTGCGTGTGTGTATGTGTGCGCAGCACAGTTGCGGTCAAGAGAATAGAACTTATTAACATATAAATTGTATTATATTGGTTCTACATAGAATTATTTACACAAATATTTGGATAATTTGGCTCATTAAATGGGATTATTTTGTGGTGCTTCTGTGAAGATGGCCAAAATGTTTGTATATTCCATATTACCATAATATTTAAACCACAACGTCTCTGATTCATATGCTTGTTATGAACAGGAAATAATAATAATACAGATGCATACTATGTGCAACATTTGGTGGTCGGGACTCTTTTATTTTTAATACCAGCCGTGTACTGAATATAAATACAAATGCTAACTGGGTGTCAACATTTCTCATTGCAGAGCGCGTGGAATAGCAAGCAGCGAGAGAGGGTAAACCCGCGGACGAACCACCAGGACAAGGACAAGGAGCAGCAGCAGTAGTAGCAGCACCAGGTGGTGGAGCAGGAGCTGGCGCGTCTGGGGCAGTGATACGTGATCAACTCTCAGGTGGGAAGGTCAGCAGCAACCAGCAGCCAGCAGCAGTCAGCAGTCGAGGACGCAGGCGGGGCAGTCGGAGGATCGGGCAACCATGTCTTCGCCGGCGGCTCAGAGCAACAGCAGCAGCAGCCAGTCGCAGTCCGCAGCCCAGCAGCAGCAGCAGAATCAAAAGGCCAATGTCAACAACACACACGACAACAAGAATGCCGCGGCGACGACGGGGACAGCGGCGGGATCGGGTACGGGATCAGGATCAGCCGGAGCGGCAGGCTCGGCGGGCACACAGCAGCAGGGTCAGGGCGGCACTGGTACCTCGAGCGGCCCATCCAGTCCCACCAAGCGCAGCACAATATCGACAAAGGAGCGTGTGATCGACAGCGTGGCATTTCCGCCTAGCCGTAAACTCACCTGCGCGGATGTGTTCGACGCACGGACCGGCAAGCCGCAGCACGATGTCCTCAAGCAGCACTTCATCCTGGAGGGCAGGATCGAGGAGAGCGCCGCCCTGCGCATCATCCAGGAGGGCGCCACGCTGCTGCGCACGGAAAAGACGATGATCGACATTGAGGCGCCGGTGACGGTGTGCGGCGATATTCATGGCCAGTTCTACGATCTGATGAAGCTATTCGAGATTGGGGGCTCGCCGGCGACCACCAAGTATCTGTTCCTGGGCGACTACGTCGATCGGGGCTACTTCAGCATCGAGTGCGTCCTGTATTTGTGGTCGCTGAAGATCACCTATCCGCAGACGCTGTTCCTGCTGCGCGGCAACCACGAGTGCCGGCACTTAACCGAGTACTTCACCTTCAAGCAGGAGTGCAAGATCAAGTACTCGGAGCGCGTGTACGACGCCTGCATGGACGCATTCGACTGCCTGCCGCTGGCGGCGCTCATGAACCAGCAGTTCCTCTGCGTGCACGGCGGCCTGTCGCCCGAGATACACGAGCTGGAGGACATCCGGCGGCTCGACCGCTTCAAGGAGCCGCCCGCCTTCGGCCCCATGTGCGACCTGCTGTGGTCCGATCCGCTGGAGGACTTCGGCAACGAGAAGAACTCGGACTTCTACACGCACAACTCCGTGCGCGGCTGCTCGTACTTCTACAGCTACGCCGCCTGCTGCGACTTCCTGCAGAACAACAACCTGCTGTCGATCATCCGGGCGCACGAGGCGCAGGACGCCGGCTACCGCATGTACCGCAAGAGCCAGACCACCGGCTTCCCCTCGCTGATCACCATCTTCTCGGCGCCCAACTATCTCGACGTGTACAACAACAAGGCGGCGGTGCTGAAGTACGAGAACAACGTGATGAACATCCGGCAGTTCAACTGCTCGCCGCACCCGTACTGGCTGCCCAACTTCATGGACGTGTTCACCTGGTCGCTGCCCTTCGTGGGCGAGAAGGTCACCGAGATGCTGGTGAACGTGCTGAACATCTGCTCCGACGACGAGCTCATGACCGAGGAGAGCGAGGAGCCGCTCTCCGACGACGAGGCGGCGCTGCGCAAGGAGGTGATCCGCAACAAGATCCGTGCCATCGGCAAGATGGCGCGCGTCTTCTCCGTGCTGCGCGAGGAGTCCGAGTCGGTGCTGCAGCTGAAGGGCCTGACGCCCACGGGCGCCCTGCCCCTCGGCGCCCTCTCCGGCGGCAAGCAGTCGCTCAAGAACGCCATGCAGGGCTTCTCGCCCAACCACAAGATTACCTCGTTCGCGGAGGCCAAGGGCCTGGATGCCGTCAACGAACGGATGCCGCCGCGTCGGGATGCAACGCCCTCGCCGGCGGAGGAGGGCCAGAAATCACTGTCAGCCGCGGCAGCAGCAGCGGCCAATGCAAATGCGAATTCAATCAATGGATAATTCTAAGTCAGTTAGCACCAGCTACAGCTGCAGCTACATAACAGTCAAGTTAGTCAGTCGGATCGATGGGTCCTCTAGGGATCCGGTTGATCCGGTGGATCGGAGGATCGGAGGATCATGGATGGTATCGCAGGAGGAGGAGCAGCAAAGTCAGTTGGTAGTCGACAGTTAAGCAGCGAACGGTGGGAGGGAGTCAGCAAGTACAGTTCGGAACATAGGAATAGTCTCAAGTTCGGCTCAAAGAAGATAAACACTGGGCATACAGACATAGAACACAACAAATTGCAAGATCGTTTATAGTATAGAAGGCGAAATGGATCAAGGATAGTAGGGAGCAAGAGCAGAGACACCACCACCACCACCAAAACAACAACAACAAAAAGAACAACAACAGCAGCAGCAACATCAGCCACTACAACAACAACAACAAGAGGAGCAGCAGCAACACAGCAAGCGTTAACGAGTACTTATTGGTATTAAATGCAAAAATGCAGAACAACAACACCCCCTAAAATGGAAGCTAATTATAAAGTTGAATGATTATAGAATTACATATATATATAACAGAATATATATATATATATATATATATCAAAATTTTTGTGCAACGTTATATCAAAAGAGCAAATGTAAAAGCTAAGCAGAAAAGTATTACAGTGCGCATGCGCGCCTGTCTTTTGGCAAGCAGTTGACAAGAAAGCAGTAGATATGAAGCAGTTGCCAGTTGCGCGCATTTCCCCATTCAAGAAGAAGAAGAAGAATATGTAGAAGAAGAAGATTTAAAGAGGCAAACCAAAAACACTTAATAAAAGCAAATTAGGTAATTTAAATTATTTGCTAACAAATTGTAAGACGAATCGAAAACCAATCCTTCATCTCTGTAAAGTCAAACCAAACGAAGTGACAAAACCAAACTAGAACTAAATCTAGCATCTAAACTGAAGCCGAAGCGAAAGCTGAGGCGAATTCTACTACTTTCGTTGTGTGGCGTCTGCGGCGACTTCTTCTCAACAACAACTAAAGAAAAACAAATTCAAATTCAAGTTAAAGAAAATGATAGAAACAAGAACAACTTCCTACAACAACAACAACAACAGCAACAGCAGCAACAATATTTTACTACAATATTTTAATACAAGAACAAGAAACGACTGAATCTCTCTCTATCTATCTAACTATCCGACTCTTTCTCTCTCGCACACACAACATCAAAAACACCACAAGCACACGTACACATACACACACACAAACACGCAAAACATACATACACCAACAGGCAGGGCGATGATCCAACTCAAAGTTGATTGTCCCTTGCCAATCGTTTATCGGTAATTGTTTATCGTCGCCATTGTCGCCTCACACTCTCTCATCTGGTGATTGTGTATGTGGTCTTTATATACGTGCCATCTTTGTCGTAGTCATTAGCTGAATATATAATTAGTACACTTGCATGGGCTGCAGCGATGCAGGCGCCAGTGCTGAGTCAACCCACCCTCCTTCTCCACCGGCAGCCGGCCAGCAATCGAAATAATCATTATCGAACCTATCGAAATAATCGAATCTCAAGGCGCGTCGATAGGCTGTTGTCCAAACTCTTCCCCGCTTCCCTCCAGCATTTGCGTCTGCTTCGTCCTCGTGGTCGTGTGCAAATCCTTTTTATACTTAATGGAATTTTAGTTACTTTTTAAAGTCAATGAGAAGAAGATGTAGAGGAGAATTAAAGGGGGATATGCAGAGAATAGAATAGAGCAGAGCTGAAAAACAAAAAAAATAATTAAAAACGCGAAGCCTAACTAATGAAGATGTAATTAACGTGTGCAAAGGGAATTTTGTTATTTCTTAAATTTTTTTATATTTCTTGTTATCTTTTTTATAATTTGTATTTATTGTAAACTATTTATATATATACATATATACACACACAATCAGCAACACACATAATATAAATACATAAGTATATATTTATAAACTAAATTGTTGTTTCTACTTCATTATTGTTTACTACACCTTTTTCTATAAGCGTTAAGTAATTTAATTAAATGAATTTAATAAAATGAAAACTTAAACAAACAAAAAACCGCCTGCAGCCAAAAAGGGCAAGGGGAAACGTTTTCTTAAACAAAAATAATTATATTCTACAATAAGTCGTAAGGGAAAAATCATTAACAACAAAAACAGAAAAAAAAAACAAATACAAAAACCGAACTATGTGAATTAACTATTAAGTTTAAATTATACAAGATGAAAATTAAACCAAATAACGTTTACAACCATTAACAAAAATAATATGTTGAAACCAAAAAAAAGCAAACAATTGTGCAGCATGCAAAAACGCAAAAAAAGAAAAAAACTTAAAACAATTTTTCAAATTCGACAAGACAACAAACAAACCCAATTTAAAGTTTAAAGAACATGTAATACAAAATGCAAACTTATAGCAATTTGAAGTACTTTATAAACAAATATACATACATACGCCTAAGAGAACGTATATACACATATACATATATATATATATATTTGAAATAGTTAAGGGTCGAAGTTGGTACAATATGATTATGCGCACGACTCATTTGCGAATACAAACGATACGCTAGCCCACTTTTTCGAGTGTAAGCCGTTGGTTTTCAATTTGCAAACAAGGTTTTAGTGTAGTAATAGCTTTTGTGACTTACTAACGTGCAAATTGAGAGTGTAACTACGTTAGTTCGATTTGTATTGACCAATAAGCCGTGCGTATAGGCCAAGTATGAGACGAAAAGAGAAGGAGACGAAGAGCGGGCAGCAGCTAATCGAACATGATACAAACACAGGCATAAAGAACAGAAAATGCGAACGCGATGTGAAAAGTGCAGCAGCAATCAGAAGGACAGTTAAAAGTCGGTGACAAACTCAAATTATGTTGATAGGCACCCATATGAACACACACACCCACACACACAAACACATACCGCAGCATTGCTTTTTGCGAGCGAGGGGATGGACATTGAAAGCATGCTCGGCGAGCAGAGCAGCAAGAAGAAAGCACTTTCCACTTTCCGCTTCTTCCTCGCGTGTTTTTTGCCTTTGCGCGGGTGCCCATGCGCATCAGCGGCTACGTCATCAAGCAGTTAATGGTTACAGATGATTTACATTTATATATATTTACATATATATATATATATCTATATATATATATATATAACCATATACAATATAAACGGATCTAATGTTAAGCGTTTCACACACGGACACAACAATTTACAAGACGTTTATGCATTTCGATTCAATGAAAAATCAAGAATACGAATAATACAAATATTATAAACAATAATTACAATAAAGGATTACAGCAAGCAAGCTCTTACTATTATTTTTAAAGTAAATGAGAACTTTTTAACAAATTACCGCAACCCGTATACATATGTATAGCATATAACTGAATACTTTTCTCTCCTCCAACGTTCCCACAATAAAAAAAATTGAAAAAAAAAAATGAAAAATTACAAATTAGCGCGCTCTTCTAACATAAAAAAGCAAATGCAAAACCAAAGTACATTTAATTAATATACACATATATGAGAAGAAACCAAAAACCAAAATATATAACATATTACGAGTAAGCAAATAATATATAAAAAATACTTTTATACTATATACACGAAGCCTAAGAACTAAACAAAAGCGAAACAAAATTATAATAACAACTACCCCTCTCGCTCTAACCTCTCCATTCTCCCGTTGTCCTGCTCTTCTCTCTCTTTCTCGCTCTCTTTCTAAAACTCCATCTCTCTCTCTCTCTCTCCGTCTCTTTCGCACTGTGAAACTCCCGACTCGACTTCGACCTTGACCCTTTATCTCCTCTCTCTCTCTATCTCTATGTCTTTCTCTCTGTCGTTTCGGTGACCTCAGAAGAGAAGCCAGCAAAAATGCGAAAACCAAAAACAAAAGCAAAGGGAAATAACACTTTTTATCGGTACATTTTCTACTACACCATATGTATATGAATAGGAAATACAAGAGAAGAAGATGAAGAAGCGAATATAAAGTTAAAACCAAATTACCAACTACAGCAAACCGCAATTTCAATATTCAAAACGAATGGGGTCCCATTTTGAACTCGACTTTCGGCACCGTTTACAAATCCCTTGAGTTTCAAAACCATTTCGAAAGCTGCCTATATATATGGTATGAAAAACAAACGAACTCGATTCGAAAACTCTTTCGTAGCACACATCTGGGCAGCTTTTTAAGTGTGAAAACGATATTTAAAGATAGCCAAACGTGATGAAAAAATGCCCATAAACAACTATACTCAAATTTCAGCCGAAAGTTAAATCAGATTGGCAGATTACAATCAATATCACACTCAGTTTAATATCGAAAAACATTTAAAAAAAAACGTTTTTAGAGTTTTTATTGAATTTCCGTTAGACTGTTAGTTTATCGATTAGCTTGAACTACTATGTACAATCAAATATTTAAGTCGCTTTAAGTAAGCCATTTTGTTAAACAATTGTTTTTTTTTATAATCGTATATACACTTATTAAATTTAACGAGAATAAAGAGAAAATGGGAAGATTTCTTGTTTTTCGTTTCCACTCATCTCATCCATTGCAATGCGAATGAAAACCTTTTCATCATATGTATGTATGTATGTAATTATATACGTTACCTTAATTTTTTTGATACATGTATTTTTCAACATCTACTTCCTGCCCTCGAATGCTTTAAAACTTTACACGAAAAAGAAAACAATTTAATATATATTATAAACAAAAAAAAAAGAAATGGACAAAGAAAAGTAAAAACAAAAAAACAAGAAAAAACCAAGTGAAGAAAAAAACCAAAAAACAATTAAAACTTTACCTTTTGGATAAATCAATTTAAATGCATATTTTATATATATTTAAACATTTATTTATATATAACATGTATGATAAATATAAGTTGAAAAAACTTTGTCAAAGCAAAAAGTTTATATACTTATATTAAAAACAAAACAAAACAAATGGATGAAAGATGGGAAAAGAAAAACCAAAAACCAAATAAATAATATTAAAAATGCAACATAACAAATTAACAAACAAGAAAACATCACATCTAGATAAATCTCTTAAAAATTTTCAATTTTATTATTAAACCGAAACAAAAGTTAATGGATTAACAAATTTATAAACTGTATTGCAAAAGGGCAGCTGGCTGGCAAAAATTACATAAAATTTGCGCCGTTGTGACAAAAATTGTATGCAATCCAAGGAAGATAACAAATTAATTTACAAGATAAAGATGATAATGGAGATGTTGACGATGTTGACGATGGAGAATAAATGAAGGCAACAACAAAATGCAGACAACAAGTTTTAACCTTAAGTGAATGCAAAACAAAATGAAGAAACCCAATGAAAACAAAATGATTATCAATGTTATTAACATAATTAATATTAACAAAAAGAAAAAAAACAAGCAAAAAAAAAACAAATACAAAAACATTAAAAAAATATACAAGTACCTATCCTGAGAATAAAATGCGCGCACATTTATTATTTCCTCTAAAAGTTCGTTTGAGTCGATTTCGCCACCGGGGAATTTCAGAATAAGCATATACATATTTAATCATGGGAAGCAAATCCATCAGAAGGCTCGAAATTTGCTCGAAAGTTAAGGAACCGGTAAGTGGGGCGAAACCGACAGGTGGCCAAGAACTCCATTTACGAAGCTGCGGGCATTGTTTCTATTTATATTGATGACGATGCCGATACATTCAGCATTTGGGCTCGTATATTCGCACTTTTATTCATTTAATTATGTTGCTAAGTCAAGTAAAGATTAAAGGCTTCATAGATTGCATTAGCTTTTCAAAAAATAACTTTTTTCTAGTTAGCATTTTGGAAATGTCCCAAATCCAATTGGATATTAGATATCTAAATCGTATCTTATCGGAGTTTAGCACCTTTTAGTACATTGCTTCGCCGTAGTTGTTAAGATCTTACTTTTACTTTGTTATCTATATCTTTAAAAGAAATATATTGTTAGAACGCAGATATAAGACTTAGATATAATATTTAAGGGGAATTTTTAATGCTGCGTGTGCTTTACTCTACAACTTCCATGCCCTTCCAGGTTCGAGTCTCGGCTGGAGTACACATTCCAGCGGGCCAGCAGTATATTTGAGCTTTTGAGCCACGGTCACACTGCTGAAAATTCCATTAAAAAAAGCGAGAAAAAAAACGTAGCGAAAGAGAGAAATTACGACGTCTGCAGGGCCGTAGCGAAAAAAACAGCGAATACTAAAGACAGAGTGAATATGATTGTTGTTTAGTGAAAGCAGCACTTTTGGAAACGGCTAGGTCAGCGGCGCAGGGCACGAAAGAAAGCAGCGGAGTCAGCGTTTAAAAATCAAAGCAAAGCTAAGCAAAGCCAGCGGAAAGGAAAGGAAAGCGAATCAAAGCTGGAAGGCGATAAAGCGGCTCACCAGGCACTCCAACAACAACAACTACCACAATAGCAACAACAACAGCAGCAACAACCACACAGCAGCAGCAGCAGCCAAGGAAAGTGCCAGAGTGTGAGTGAGTGAGTGAGCGTGCGAGCGTGTGTGTGCGTTTGTGTGTGGGCAGTGGAAACAGAACTGAGCCGTGCGAGAGAAAGAGAGAGAGGGACAGAGGAGCGGAGAGCGAGAGCCTTAGTGGAAGTGGGAGCGGGAGAGGAGCAGTCCGATTCCGAATCCCGGAATAGAAACCAGGAAAAAGGAAACGGGAAGCAGTAGCATCAGAACCGAAACCGAGACCAAAACCCAAACAGAAACGGAAACAGGAGTCCCGACCATGTCTTCGAATAACCAGAGCAGCAGCGTTGCCCAGGCGGCAACAAGTGCCCGCACCGCCAGTGCCGGAGCAGCGGAAGCCACAGATGCCAATAGTACCGCCTCGAACAACAACAACAACAACAACAATAGCAGCAGTACCGCTGCAGCGGGCAACAACAGCGACAACAGCAGTCCCACCACTGGAACGGACACAGGCACGGGAACGGGAACGGGCACAGGAGCGAGCACTGGAAAGCTGCACGGCGGCCACACGGCAGTAAACACCAAGGAACGGGTGGTGGACAGCGTTCCCTTCCCGCCCAGCCATAAGCTGACCTTGGCGGAGGTGTTCGACCAGCGGACGGGCAAGCCCAACCACGAGCTGCTCAAGCAGCACTTCATCCTGGAGGGCAGAATCGAGGAGGCGCCCGCTTTGAAGATCATCCAGGACGGAGCCGCCCTGCTGCGCCAAGAGAAAACGATGATCGATATCGAGGCACCGGTGACGGTGTGCGGCGATATCCACGGCCAGTTCTACGACCTGATGAAGCTGTTCGAAGTGGGCGGATCGCCAGCGAGCACCAAGTATCTGTTCCTGGGCGACTACGTCGATCGGGGCTACTTCAGCATCGAGTGCGTCCTGTATTTGTGGTCGCTGAAGATCACCTATCCGCAGACGCTGTTCCTGCTGCGCGGCAACCACGAGTGCCGGCACTTAACCGAGTACTTCACCTTCAAGCAGGAGTGCAAGATCAAGTACTCGGAGCGCGTGTACGACGCCTGCATGGACGCATTCGACTGCCTGCCGCTGGCGGCGCTCATGAACCAGCAGTTCCTCTGCGTGCACGGCGGCCTGTCGCCCGAGATACACGAGCTGGAGGACATCCGGCGGCTCGACCGCTTCAAGGAGCCGCCCGCCTTCGGCCCCATGTGCGACCTGCTGTGGTCCGATCCGCTGGAGGACTTCGGCAACGAGAAGAACTCGGACTTCTACACGCACAACTCCGTGCGCGGCTGCTCGTACTTCTACAGCTACGCCGCCTGCTGCGACTTCCTGCAGAACAACAACCTGCTGTCGATCATCCGGGCGCACGAGGCGCAGGACGCCGGCTACCGCATGTACCGCAAGAGCCAGACCACCGGCTTCCCCTCGCTGATCACCATCTTCTCGGCGCCCAACTATCTCGACGTGTACAACAACAAGGCGGCGGTGCTGAAGTACGAGAACAACGTGATGAACATCCGGCAGTTCAACTGCTCGCCGCACCCGTACTGGCTGCCCAACTTCATGGACGTGTTCACCTGGTCGCTGCCCTTCGTGGGCGAGAAGGTCACCGAGATGCTGGTGAACGTGCTGAACATCTGCTCCGACGACGAGCTCATGACCGAGGAGAGCGAGGAGCCGCTCTCCGACGACGAGGCGGCGCTGCGCAAGGAGGTGATCCGCAACAAGATCCGTGCCATCGGCAAGATGGCGCGCGTCTTCTCCGTGCTGCGCGAGGAGTCCGAGTCGGTGCTGCAGCTGAAGGGCCTGACGCCCACGGGCGCCCTGCCCCTCGGCGCCCTCTCCGGCGGCAAGCAGTCGCTCAAGAACGCCATGCAGGGCTTCTCGCCCAACCACAAGATTACCTCGTTCGCGGAGGCCAAGGGCCTGGATGCCGTCAACGAACGGATGCCGCCGCGGCGGGACCAGCCGCCCACGCCCAGCGAGGATCCGAATCAGCACAGTCAGCAGGGCGGCAACAATGGGGCTGGACATGGGTAAGCTGTGCCATCTAGTGCGGCTGCAGGACGAGGATGCAGATGCTGATGCAGATACAGATGCGGCACGGAGGAGTCTGGCGAGGATTGGTCTGGAGAAGGGGCTAAGTGGAGCGGAGCGGAGGCAACACAAAGAACACCAACCGAACGGAACCTTAATTAAACTTAATGTGGCAGAGCAACAACTTAAATACTAAAACCAATTCTAATTCTAAGTACTTGTCATAACCCCCTGCATTTCGTATGTGATCCCGCACCAGCTCCCTGCCCACGCCCATGCCCATGTCTATGTCCATGGCCCAGAGCCTCCAAACCGACGGCACGGAGCAGAGATTTGTTTTTACGCAGGCGCGCGCACATTGGATATTAGAATTATGTGTGGCATACTTTGGCGCGCCGGCACCCAAGGAAAATTCCCTTTCTCGATAGCAGAAAACCAACCCATAACGTAACCCATAACCTAGCTTAAGTTGTAATGTATAAACTGAAAATGGGCAGATTTTAAAAATGGAAAATGAACAAAACCGCAAATAAGCTAAAAAGCAAACCGAAACCCCTCCCTGCGATAATTTAAGAAGAAAAAGCGAAAAAACCCCAAATCCCCAGCAGCAGGAAGCACTTTATCTAATTGAAGAGATGGGAAAAAATCCAGCGCTAATCTGTTCCAAACATTTAGCAGCGCCAAAAAGAAGCGTACATATATGTATACATATGATTATTTAGAAATATCGAAGCGTAGTGCCGAGATGCAACCGAAAGTGTAATGAAATTTGAAATGAGCAAAGGTCATTTTTGTAATAATCGTAATCCTTGAACTCTAGAAATGTAATCTTGCATAGAAAACAAAAGAAAAAAAGAAACAAGCAAACAATTTCGAAACCATTTGCAATATGTGCCGCAATAGTCCATAAATGTTCCTTATACGAATTAAACATTGAAAGTGAAATCAGAGTTTATTTTTTTTTAATATATACTAAAATATATATATATATGTATAATTGTTGCATAATCTAACTTTCGACTTAATATGTTACATTTTACGTGTACGACCATGTGTGTGTATAACTATTTGCGTTTTATCAGTTGCTTGGCGAACAAAAATCAACCAAATATCAATAGCAAACAATCGTTGTTTGAGGATCAGTCTAGCTAATTAATCAATTGATGAATAGGGTCGATGATCGATTTACATTGACGTGAATGCATTTTAAACACTGAAAGGCGGATCGTTTACCATTTAAATAGCAAATCAAATATTTAACTATTAAATTACTGTGTAAAACCTAATAACGTATAATATATTTCTGCGTGTAAATTGAACTAAAAGTTTAACTAATTAACTAATTTAGCGAATCGATTTTTGTTGAGAGAGAGAGAGAGAGAAAGAGCGCTAGTACACACACAAAACTAATTTCCTTTGACTTAGAATGAGCTAATTGCATTGAGATTAAGCGAATGAGATGTATTTAAGTAAGTATAAGGCATGGAACACATGAGAAACGGATGAGTTTCGGCGTTTCAGATCAATTCAATGATAATGATGGCAATCAATTTCTCAATTTCCGCCTGCACCTGTTCCCCAAACTGATGATGATATCAGCTTCTCCTTCATCGCTATCACCATTCACTATCACTATCACCATCACTATCAATCCAACCAAATCAAAATATATAGTCACGCAAGAAATGCCTTCATCCAGATCACATTAGAATACACATCCCAAGAATATTTACGCTGTACTTTGCTTCGATTCTCAACCACCTCCAATAATTGCATTGAACTCTAATCGAAATACTTATACAGATATATACATTACAGATATATAAATATATATATATACATATATATTATATACCGAGTTGACATTGGAAAACAGAAAACAGTTAGTTTTAGTGATCTATGCACGTATCGCAACAATACCAAGATTAATGAAATCATAGCTAAAAGAAACAAATCAAGGATGAGCGGCAGTCTAGAAGGGAAACTTAGCTTTTATAAAAAAGACGGAAAAATGGAAACAACTTACTCAACTAATTGAGAGATACACCACATACACATATATATATATATAGCGTTTTTTTTAATCCGCCACCAAAACTATATAGTTATTGACAAAGGTGATGAGGAGAGGCACGTTTAAGTTTCAAAGTTTCTGTTCTCTATATGTATGGTTAAAATTGTTAATGTTGTTGTACCGCAAATGCATACTTAGTTAGTGCCGAGTGAAATGGGGATTCCCCCAAATCCGATTTCATTGCAATAGTCTCGAGTATTGAACGCAAGAGCACCAACACCAACACCAAAGAATGACTGTATACACTCAGAAAACCAATCGGTCGAAAGCATGTCCAACAAGTACGGAAATTTCCTTCTAAAATAACGCAATTGAAAACTACATTTAATGTTGTTAGCCTATGATATGAACAAATGTTTTTGATGGACGATAGCATTTCAGGTATAATTTTAGTATGACATTTGGAAATGCGAAAAATATTTATTTCAATTGTTAATATCAAAATATTCCTAGGTCAACCATTAACTTTTAATAATTCTTTTAAATATAGTTTAATTACCAAAGGAACTATACATTTTAAGCCATTAAACGTAGGGCAATATTCAGATACGTTTCTGAAATAAATTAATTGTACATTTTGGAGTCTTAAGGCGATTTGCATTCCGAGTGTATCAAATGCCATGGTAAAGTAAAAGCTATAAAGCTAAGAAGTATTCATAATTCTACACAATGTATGATGTATGATGTATGACTAACGATACATTTGCTTAGTTCCCTCGACAATGAAAGTAACTACCGCATGAGGCATAGGCAAAACTTCCTGGCACATAGTAAAAGTAAATAAATGAATAGAGCGGCTAGGGAGATGAGTAGATTTTGATAATACGTCAAGTCAGACCATACCAACATACTTATGGGAACTATTAAAAAGCATTAAAACGTTCAATATAACGCATAATACCCAGACAAAAGCAGAATCAAAAGTGCGGGAACGAGACGGCTGCATGGTACATATATACATATATAAGACATTTCGCCTCTTAAAGCAATTATAAAGATAACAAATGAGTAACGTTTATTATATTATTAAATTATACATACATATACATACTATATAAACGGAATAAAATAAATCAGCAACAAACTTTCCATTTTATGGCGGTCGTTCATTTAACTTTGTATCATTGGGAGTTAGCATTTTCGATCATTTTTCCTTTTTAATTTGTCAGGCGTCTAAGATCACAGTTCTTTAAGTTTGGCGCCCAATTTTGAATCCGCTTTTAGTTTTTGGGGAATCCCTGCTGGAAAATCAAATCCAGGAACATATTTTCCTTGTATTGGAGTGAGCGAGAGGCAAGAGCGCAAGCAAAAAATACCAGAAATCAATGTGAGTATTCTTTAAACTGTGCGATTGCACATTTGAATTGCATTATTTTTAAGCCGCTGTGATGGCTGTCAAATTGCTAAATATTTAATATATAAATTTACCAACTACTGCCATAATCTTATTTAAATTGTTTTGTGTAAATCTCGTGCAAGTAAATTTATGATACATTATGATACATGCCTTTTGTTGGATCTGATTAAATAAACTGGCTAAGTAAAAGTAAACATTTTTAATTCTTAAATCTATGAAATCTAGTATCTGAACGGATCTGGTATTTATTTTCGGTGTTTTGTACGCTTTATCGCAACGCCGATAGTATCGAATACAAATCTATTTTTGTTCAACTCTAGGGAGTGAAGAGGAGTTTTTGTACAGCAGTATAGCTAAATTATAAGTCTAAAAAGTCGGTAGCGGCAAACCGTTTGGCCAAACTAAATTGCGAGTTCAAATTGAGAGCTAAATACCTAACAATCGGCAAACGGAGCGGCGAAAAACGTAAGCGAGAGAGCGGCGCAGAGAGCAGTGTTCCCGCCCGCGTGTTGTGAGAGTGTGTGTGTGTGGAAGAGGAAAGTGTGTGATGTGATTAAGTCCAATCGCTGTCCGGCGGTCCAAATGCGAAAATAAACCGAAAAAGAATCAATTAACAGTAGTGCTTGATAGAGGGCTCAGAAATTGATGTGCATTATTTTGTTTTGTTTCATCGAGCAGAGGCGCTGCAAGCAGTGATATAAAACCGAATCACAACCAACACCCAAAAAGGCAACCTGGTCGCGTCATCAGTGGAAGTGGAAAGGCAGTTGCCGCAGCAGAAGCAACGGGAGAAGCAGTGGTTTTCCAGCTCTGGTTTTGAGTCCTTCAAGCATGGACAGCAAGGGTCGAAATGTTATCGTCTGTGATAACGGCACTGGGGTAAGATAACGGGGAAAACCACCCGCACCACCCACATCGCCCACACCCCCCACAAGCGGAGAAAACAGAGCGCACACACCTACACCTACACTGCCACCATCAACATCGACTGGTGTGTGTGACACACATTTCGAGAGTTCTTTGCTGCGCTTCTTTCGTTTTCTTCTTCTTGCGGACTAAGCAGCGCTTCTGCTGCTGCCGCTAAATCCACTGCTTGCCGGCTAGCGGGCGTTGACGTTGCGGCTAGCCAAGCAGTTGCAGCAGTTGCAATTAAGCGATTGCCTCTTCCTCTCATACTCATTCATATTCCGCTTCCTCCTCCTCTTCTTCTTCTTCATGCTCTGCGCGCTTGACTAACCAGTGGATTACTCACGATTCCAGCGTTACTCAGTATCTCCCACACCTATTTGTCGAAAACAGCGACACCAGCACACCAACACTTCCATATAATTTCCAACATTCAGTTCTTATCGCAAGGCGCAGAATTTTTGTTTTGTGATAACGGTCCGATTTCGATAAGCGTTCGATAAACCACAGCAGTAAAAGCGCAAAGAAATGCTACACTGAGGAAAACGATATGGCTTTTCTTACACAAAATAATTGATAATAATTATTTATTTTTATTGTGTTAAACTTTTAACACATTCATGTTATTTTAATGCGTTCCTACATATATAAATAATATAGAATTTTCTTTACAACATATTTTCATATACTAATGACATCTCCATTTATTTTTCAGTTCGTTAAGTGCGGATATGCCGGCAGCAATTTTCCCACCCACATTTTCCCCTCGATGGTGGGACGACCCATGATTCGGGCGGTTAACAAAATCGGCGATATCGAAGTCAAGGTATGATCCATCGTACTTACCAGTTGAAGTATCTAAATCTAAAATTAATCAACAACATGATGAGATAGTACAACCATACACTACACACATTTAATTGTGCACAGGCCATCAAATACACGAATATACATTTATTATATCATTTTTTTCGATGTAACTACTCCATGACTAGTTAAACGGCAAGAAATACATTTAGCGCATAGAAGTTCACTATCCACCAACCACCACCCAGCATATTTTTCACCCCCACCCCATCTGATTTTGGAGTGAAACTGCTCTATTTCCTATACTGTCTATTAGTGTGGCATATCTACTTAGTTCTATATCATTTGTTTTCGATCTACCCCAATCACATATCATTTCATTTACCATCTTGATTTCATCACGGGTTCACTTATCCCAACATTGCATTTGTGCTTGAGTTGCATTGATCTCGGTGTGTGGGTCCTCATATTTTACATGCATACGATATATACATACATAAATATTATGGTAATATATTATGGTAAAAGTTGGTCCGTGGATATCTGATTTTGACCCAGGTTTAGGCGTAGCTCAAAGATCTGTGGATATGGAGGCTGAACCCCGAGGACATTAAGCTTTTTTGAGTGCATCTACCTCCTGTTGTATAGATCTTTCTTAGAAGTTCTTTAGTTTAGACAGAAGAAACATCGAAATCATAAAGAACACATCTTGAATAGCAAAAACAAACGATACAAAAAATATATATTTTTAAAATTGTAATCTTTCTGTTCTTTTTAATATTCTTATACATTTTTCTGTTCTTTTTTTACATATTTTTTTGAAAACAAATATTTTGCAGGATTTACATGTCGATGTAAGTCAAGTTTGTATAGTTTAAAAAAAAAAAAAACCAAAAAACCGAAAAACCAAAATCCAAACTACCACTATGAATTCTAATCACCAAGTAAACATCAAATAATAAAAATTTGTATACGATTATTGACACAATACGAAAAAAACCAAAACAACACACGCTTGACAAAGTATTGCGAAATTTTCTTGAAGTTGAAGCTGCGCACTTAGGATTTAATTAATTCATTAAATTAACTGTTAACTGTTCACATTTTTCACTAGTTGTTTGCCTTGAATATTTTCCCAACTATATTACGGCCCTGCCCAACTATCTTGTTGCTTCCTTTTGGCCACCATCTATAATTGTACTCCATACACAAAAAAAATATAACAAAAATACAAATCTATTAATTCTCAAATCGGATCAATCTGAGGCGTGTTTAAAACCGAATTCAACTCGAAACTGTTTAGTTCAATTACAAATTTACGTAAATATAATTTTTGTTATTTAACTTTTACTCCTTTGTTTTTATAACAAAACAATATGTATATTTTTTTTTGTTTCCCAGCTTACACCCTTTGGTTTTTTGTACATATGTATCTTATGGCTACCAAAATTCAGTTGTTCCTCGTTTTACTTGTGATTTGCCCATTTGAAATGGTTAAGTTCTCGTCTGCATGATGTCCTGTGTCTGCTTAAGTCCAATTTAATCCCCAGTTTGTTTTGCACGCCTTTGTGTTCGCCAGTGCTTGGGAAAGGGAAGTCCTTTTCCGGAGCCACTCGCTTACTGATGCCTCTTGTTGATCGTTGATTGTTTAGCCTAGTTTAGTTGCGTTCTTGTAGTGTGCTCGCTGTTATTGTGCCTACCACCTGTGAATGTTCCCCAGACTAACCATCCCAGCCTCTAAACAAAAACCCAACCAATCCAATCCGAATCCCAATGGCTGCCCATTGACCAAGCCACGGACACTAACGCTGCGTCCTCTGACGAACGAATTTACAGGATCTGATGGTCGGCGACGAGGCCTCACAGCTGCGATCCCTGCTAGAGGTCTCCTATCCGATGGAGAACGGCGTGGTGCGCAACTGGGACGACATGTGCCACGTGTGGGACTACACGTTCGGTCCCAAAAAGATGGACATCGATCCGACGAATACAAAAATCCTGCTGACAGAGCCGCCCATGAATCCCACAAAAAATCGCGAGAAGATGATTGAGGTGAGTCATTCCATATTTTCAAAATCCAACATCAAACTTACATCGTTTCATTCACAGGTGATGTTCGAGAAATACGGCTTCGATTCCGCGTACATTGCCATCCAGGCCGTGCTGACGCTATATGCCCAGGGTCTGATCTCCGGCGTGGTGATCGATTCCGGCGATGGTGTGACGCATATATGTCCCGTCTACGAGGAGTTTGCCCTGCCCCATCTGACGCGTCGATTGGACATTGCCGGTCGGGATATCACTCGCTATTTGATTAAGGTTGGCTTGCTCACAATAGCATTTTGCAAACTGTGACTTATACTTTCACGTCTATGATCATCAGTTACTGTTACTACGTGGCTACGCTTTCAATCATTCCGCCGACTTCGAAACGGTGCGCATCATGAAGGAGAAGCTCTGCTACATCGGCTACGACATCGAAATGGAGCAGCGATTGGCCCTGGAGACGACGGTGCTGGTGGAGTCCTACACGCTACCCGATGGCCGTGTAATCAAGGTCGGCGGCGAGAGATTCGAGGCGCCAGAGGCTCTATTCCAGCCGCATTTAATCAACGTCGAGGGACCGGGCATTGCGGAACTGGCCTTCAACACCATTCAGGCGGCAGACATCGACATCCGGCCCGAGCTCTACAAGCACATAGTCCTCTCCGGCGGCTCCACCATGTATCCGGGTCTTCCCAGTCGGCTGGAGCGAGAGATCAAGCAGCTGTACCTGGAGCGGGTACTCAAGAACGATACGGAAAAGCTGGCGGTAAGTATTGCTGGAGGATTCGCGTGTTAACAAGTGAATCGATTCACATCTATTGCTTTGCAGAAATTCAAAATACGCATTGAGGATCCGCCGCGACGCAAGGACATGGTCTTCATCGGCGGCGCTGTTCTGGCGGAGGTGACGAAGGATCGCGACGGCTTCTGGATGTCCAAGCAGGAGTACCAGGAACAGGGCCTCAAAGTATTGCAAAAGCTGCAGAAGATCAGTCACTAGAGGCGATGGCGGCGGAGTCAGTGTGTGTGCGGACCGTGAGAAATAGGATAAAAAAGTGATACATTTCTTTTCTCTATTTTGTATAAGTTGAAACTTTTCAGATTTACGTGATATATCTGTCTATATGTGTTTTTTTTTGTGTGCCTGTGCGAGTGGGCGTGTCTGTTGAGCAGGTTTGGTCCACTTGTCTTTAGATTACCATAAATCGCAGACATGCCGTCACTGGTCGATTCCCCCGTACAATAAATTGTAATATTTCATTGGCCGCGAGCTGAGCGCTAAAAGTGTAATTCGATAGTCGCCTAATTTGTGTAACCACCTTGCATTAGTATGTTTAATTGATTATGATTACGTTTAAAATTCAATCCAAAAATCCCCTTTTCTTTGATGAATACATATATATATATATATACATATATAAATTCAATGCACCCAAGAGTGCGGCGATATTTTTGTAAACGCAAAATGTTTCATTTCCAGCGAGTATTTCACATTAAGTATTAACTAGGCCAAGTCTGCTTGTAGCAGCAATTAAAATCGTGTGTGTTTAAGACAGAGAAGGAAATATTACTAGAAAGTTGCATAGCACAGAAGGAGAAAGCGCGAGTTCGGTCGGAGTTATCCAGCTTTCGTTAACTAAATACACTGATTGATTCACTCGACCCTAAACTAACCACATCTGGCTCATCTCCAACTAGTTAAAGATAATGACAAAGGTACAGATACAGATATAGATACCGATACCGATACAGATACAGATAGCTACTGCCCAAGCCAGTCAGTCACAAGATTACGCATTTACGTTGCCCCATAATCGAAAGTACCATCAGCCGAAGTGTTTAATTTGATTTCATTTCCTCACCTGCCTTTTCTAGTTAGTTGCAATTTGATGATTGTTTGGGGCAAAGCGGACAAAGCAACGCTACGCTACACATGCGAAACTATCGGCATTTGAATAGTATGCATATATATGTGTGATCCATATATATCCCTATATGTAAAATGAATGTGGAATGCCAATTATCTAAGTGAATGCAATAAACATAATTATGTATGATGTATACTGTAGTCTAAAGCTAAATCGCATACGACTTTTTTATGGTTTTTTTTTGTACCAACTTAAAACAAAACATGAATCACAATAAAAACAAGAAACAAACCCAATCTTCAGTGTTTTACGACCGTTTGACTTCCAAGTTCCCACAGCCAAGTGTCGCAATTTATTGCCCACGATCAAAATGTTATTTTAACAACGTTCTCATTGGCCTTCTTTGTGGCCGTAATCAGTAGCAAATTGTTTAGAGCCCATCTAAACAAAGTGCAATATAATGCAGCACATCGAAATAAGAACAAACAAAGGAAATTCCCAACTAAATTAAATCAGCAGGAGCGGATCTGCACAGTATGGGGTTTCAAATCTTAGACCAATTGAAAAGTGTTTGCTTAGGCGTTAGTTTCCAGTGACCCATCCTATAGATTTGCTAAGTTAATATGCTTATCACCACCTTCAACGATAAGCTGCACTCAATTGAATTGGAAATTCGCTCCAAGACCTTTACATTTACAAACCTCCAACCTGATTTATTAATATTATTCACACCTTCGCTTCGCACCTGAGGCCGTCGCCTGATAAGCGCAAATCAAACCGTCTGCCCGATGGCCAGATAACGCCTCTTTGTGATCCGCGATCCACTCGGCTCTCGGACGCGCTGGAGTGGTCAGGCCAGTTGGTGCAACGACGCAGCATGGGCAATGTGAAAAATATCGGACGGCAGTTGGTGGCGTTGGCAGTGCTGTTGGTACTGGGACTCCAAGGAGTCAGCTCGGAGTATGGCGACCTGGCCGGCGATTGGCTGGTGGATTTTGGTAGAGATGAGCTTAATTTTTGGGAGGATTCCACTTGGCTCATCGACTTGCAGATATACAATGTGATGCCCAAGGACTCGTCGCTGGACTACCACTTTGTGGTGTACTCCAAGGACGATCGGAGGGCAACGGCGCCAGCGCTTGAGATCAAGAAGGAGGATTTCGATCTGCTGGGCAGCTGGCGGGGAGCGCTGTACGTGAGTGGAGTTCGATTTGGATACAGTGCGCTGGAGGTGGAACTGAAGTGCGGCGCACTGACGGAGGCCTATCCAAGTCCGCTGCCAATTACCGTGCTCAGAACACAAGTGGTGGACGAGCGCGTGACCACCTATGTGTCCGCCGCCTTGGCACTGCTGATGTTCCTCAATCTGGGAACGGTATTGGACATGCAACGGCTGGCGGGGATCATCTGCCGACCGGTGGGGCCCGTGGTGGGTGTGGTCAGTCGATTTGTGCTGATGCCCGCCCTGGGATTCGGACTGGGTCGTGCTCTGTGGCCCGGTAGTTGGCCACTGCAGCTGGCCCTCTTCTACACGGCACTGGCGCCCAGTGGCGGACTGGCCAATGTGTGCGCCGTCTTCCTCAAGGGAAACATCAATCTTTCCGTGGCCACCACCACGATCAATAGCCTGCTGGCCCTGGCCCTGCTCCCACTTTGGATACTGGTTCTGGGCCGCATACTCTACGAGGACGATGAGCTGACTGTGCCGTTTGGCCAGCTTTCCGGCGGAGCAGCTGCCCTGGTGGCCTGTCTGGCCATCGGCGTGCTGCTGCGACTCTGCGTTCCGCGGACCACGAGGTTCATCTTCCGCTTCCTGAAGCCGCTGTCCGTCGTACTCAGCTTGTGTCTCGTCGGCCTGACGGTGGGCCTCAACGCGTTCGTCTTCGACGAGTTCACCTGGCAGGTGAGTGCGGCTGCCCGTTGCAAGATGCAATTTAATGGGCAACAACTATGTTTGATCTGCTTCCCTGTAGGTTCTTGTGGCTGCCGTGTGTCTGCCCCTCGCCGGCTACCTTGCCACCTATCTGCTGTCCAAGATCCTCTGCCGTTCGCCCACCGACGCGCTAACTTTGTCCATCGAGGCCAGCGTGCTGAACATGACCATGCCCATTGTGCTGCTGCAGTCCAGTCAGCTGCAGCAGCCGCAGCTGGATCTCGTCCTGGTCGTGCCCATTGCCTCCGCGCTCATCTCCCTCGTCCTGGTCGTGCTGTACTATGGCATTCGGCGCTGCCTGGGCTGCAATAGGCAGCAGGATGCGGATGGCTTCGATCACAAGAAGCTGATAGCAGAGCAAGAAGGCGACGTCTAAGCCATAGGTTAACATAATACTTTTTTTTCACGTAAAGTTATGGAAATAGCTTTATATATTTTATCTGTATGTATAGATCGAACGATTTAAGCTTAAGATTGCAAATATATATCATTGCAAATTTAAATGTAAGGATATAGTTTGCTTTTACTCATTTCAAAAGCGCGCCAAAGTGTATTTCCGCTTTGCCGAGATTGGCATCATTGCATCACTCTGCTGGGCAGCATTGGCCAATTGATGAGCGCGGGAAAATCAAATCCGCCCGATTCTAATGTAGTTTCGTGTGTGCGTGTGCGTCGTTACATGCAAATTTTGGTTTCAAGCCAGCTTGGGGCTATAAAATGAAATAGTGTGTCAACGTCGGCCGCTGGTCACTGCGTATGTACGAGGAATTTGGAGCATTGGCCGCTGGACAAGCGAGCAACGCTGGGAAGCCAGGAAGGCGCATGATGTCATCAGTTCGCTGTGATGCAGGACTGCCAATTACGACACACGAACATGGCGTATATAGTACACTTAGTACCTCTTTATATATATATATATACATTTTATATAATATATATGTTGGTATATTCGTGTATACACGTGCTTGTGTGGAGAAGAAGATATAAAAATAAGTGCTACCTTTGCCGCCTGCACACGTGTGTGCGTGGTCAACTAACGGTTCACGCGCGGAACGCATTACCCAACCACCCAACCACCCACTCAACCACCCACTAAACCACCAAGCTAGCAGGCCAGCAACCCACCGATCCCGCCCCAAATTGCCCCACCGACCTCGTTAGCCAGTCCTGACAATGTTTTTTTTTTCGGATATAAATACATTTTTCAAAGGTGGTAAATGACATAACGTGCACCATACTTTAACAGGAAGTCAACCAACATTAACTGCGATGAAAAATAGTATTTCAACAGGCTGGCCATTTATATGGGTCGATGATATGTGGCCAAATATGATGTTTCAAACTGCGACTACTTTTGAACTGGATAGTAGAGCCCCTATACTTACAGTGGCGAGCAAAAGTGAGTGCATGTTCATAACTCTCGACTTTCATCATCTATAAAAACAAAACTAAAGCAGGTAATCCAATAATTTTTTTTATTTTTGTTTACCTATCCTATTTTTAACAAATAGGACAAAAAAAACCGTAACAATATGTATTCAGCGAAGACTTAGAAAATAAAAACCAAAAAAAGTCGCAAAAACTCACTTTTGCACGTTATAAGAAAATAAAGAAAAAATTAATTTTTAATATATTGTCCATAGAGCCATATTATGAATTACTTGATTTACTCGAGATGGCATACTCTCTACCAAGTTTTCAATGACTTCCTTGGAAATTCGGTTCCATTCATCTTGTACACGCTCCCAAAGATTGGTCATGTTTGTTGGAGCTGAGTCGTACTGCCCGAGCCTTCGTTTCACGATTGACCAAAGATTTTCAATCGGATTGAGGTCAGGACTTTGTGCTGGCCACTCCATCAACTTGAAATTTTGTTCACCAATCCATTCCTTGACAATTTTCGCTGTGTGCTTCGGATCGCCTTCTTGTTGAAAAATAATATCTTCTTCCGAATACGCACATTTCTCCATAAAATTGGGAAGATGGGTTTGCAAAATATGCGGATAGTCCTCCTTTCGCATAATGCCATCTATTAAATGCAGGGGGCAGACTTGCCACCATGTGAAGCATCCTCAGACCATTATATTTCCGCCGCCATGTTTAACCGTTTGCTTCACATGGTGTCTTTGAATCCGTTCTCCGGATCTACGCCAGCAGTATTGATTACCATCTGACTGGAAACGGTTGAACTTGGGCTCATCAGACCAGACAACTCGTTTCCAATCATCTGTGGTCCAATCTTTGTGCTCTCTCGCAAATTTTAGAGGCGCCTTAACATTTTTTTCGGATAATGCAGGTTTGTTTTTTTTAACAGCCGCTGCATATCCAATGTTGCGCAGCGCTCTTCTGGCAGTCCACTCGCTAACGTTTTTGTTTATGGCCAAAGATGCTTCTTTAGGTGTTAGCAGCCTATTTTTCTTCATCTGGGATATTCCTTATTCCTTAGTCGGGCATCTGAGTCTGATAATAATTTTTTGCGACCTTTCTGTTGCGATCTGGATGTCACATTCCGGCGTTTTTGAGCTGCAATCACTGCTTATACCGAGCGAAAATTGTCAAGGAATGGATTGGTGAACAAAATTTCAAGTTGATGGAGTGGCCAGCACAAAGTCCTGACCTCAATCCGATTGAAAATCTTTGGTCAATCGTGAAACGAAGGCTCGGGCAGTACGACTCAGCTCCAAAAAACATGACCAATCTTTGGGAGCGTGTACAAGATGAATGGAACCGAATTTCCAAGGAAGTCATTGAAAACTCGGTAGAGAGTATGCCATCTCGAGTAAATCAAGTAATTCATAATATGGCTCTATGGACAATATATTAAAAATTAATTTTTTCTTTATTTTCTTATAACGTGCAAAAGTGAGTTTTTGCGACTTTTTTTGGTTTTTATTTTCTAAGTCTTCGCTGAATACATATTGTTACGGTTTTTTTTGTCCTATTTGTTAAAAATAGGATAGGTAAACAAAAATAAAAAAAATTATTGGATTACCTGCTTTAGTTTTGATTTTATAGATGATGAAAGTCGAGAGTTATGAACATGCACTCACTTTTGCTCGCCACTGTATATTCCAATTATAAAATATATATATATAATATAACTTAGGGTTAAACGTTTCAATGCCCAAAAATAACGTATACGCAGTGCGTGCACCCTTGGCCAAGCCAAACTCGACGTTCTCTCTCTGGAGGCCCATTGAAAAAGTGCCGGAATGTCGCTGCTCGCTTTTTAAGACACACTTTGCAGGGATTTCAGTGACTTTAGAGATTTCATTAGCCTCGGATGGCACATGTGAGGTCTGAATTGCGAGGGAAGAGCACTGGGATCCCACCCAATGCCTCGTGCTATCCCTACATTTATTCCTAGCCCCATTTTTATTCCTGGGCCCATTTGTATTCCTAGGCCCATTTTTATTCCTAGGCCCATTTTTATTCCTGGGCCCATTTTTATTCCCATCCATTGCCATCCCGTGCAGCATAATATGCGACTCCATTGACCGTTTTGGCCTGCTGCTGCGCATTGCAGTTAACCCCGAAAGAACAATGCAGCAATACACTGAGAGAATTAAAACGCTTTTAAGACAGTGGTCCAATGCAGTGCTTTAGTATTTGGAAAAGGTTAACAAGGTTGCACTTATATAAAAGTAGTTGCAATACTTTCGGAAATAAAATATAGCAACAGTTTGAATGTCTTTAATAATTGCTTAACTTGTACTTGCACTTACTTGCAGTTGGTTTTTCTCAGTGCAGCCATAGTGCTCCATTTTTGGGCCGTGCCAAGACAACTTTGAAAAGGAGTTGCAGCAGTCTTTCGATGGGGCAATTTCATTCTCGGCTGGTCCCAATGCCAGTGCAACTGCACTTGAGTGAATGTAGAGGGGGGGTGAGGATGGGTGCCAGCGGGTGTTGCCAGTGGGCGGTGCAAGTGGGTGAAGTGGGCGAAGGGAAGTAGTGGCAGGCGTTGGCAGGGGCCGCAAGTCGAAGCAGAGCATTTGGTTTCGTTTCGTGACATTTGGATGATTTCTGCCTATTTCCTGGCCCCAAACACACAGCACCACCCATCACTCACCACCCACCACCCAAAGGCCACCACCCCGTGCTTAACCCTCTGGCCGACTTTAATCGCGTGCTTGGCGCACATTTTAACGCTCGTCGTTTTCAGTTGACGGTTGCCACAGCAACACAACACCAACTGCAAATGCATTGCAAAAGAGCAGTGGGTGAATTCTGTGGGCTGGCGGATGGATTTGGGTGGATTTGTGTGGATCTGGGTGGTTCTGGGTGGTGCTGGGTGCTTCTGGGTGGTGCGAGTGGGTGGCTTCTAACCCATTTGCGACCGAGGAAGGTGCGTTGGCAAATCGCTTCTCGCTGCTCTTCATTTCCTGTCTCCATTTCAAGGCGCTGAAAAAATCAGGCAGGAAATTCACTTGCACGCCAGTCGTCGCCACTCGAATGCGGGACAAGAAATATATATAAATAAATATACATATATATGAAACAAGCCAAAAAGATTCCAAGTCAATTATCCCCAGCACGTGCACTTAAATATTATGCGTAATTATGGCGCTCGAGATGGCGATGGCATAATTAGTCCTGTTACTTGTACATATATTCGGTTATTATGGCCCTCAAAGTGCCAGCAGGCCAATGGATTGAACGCCCCTGATACCCCTTAAAATACTCAATATACGATACTTGAAATATGGTCGAAGGATTTGTAGTTTTACCTAAAAAGAAACCTGGCTGAACTGAAACTTGATAATCATACCAAAGGTAATAAAGTTGTAATAAAATATATAGACTAATAGTAATAGTTTGATGGCGTTGCTAATACTTGTCCTAAGGATATATAGTAATAAGTAATAAGATATATAAGTAATCACCATATATGTATGGCGATATGCCCTTCATGTTTTGATATCCGATTCAAAACAGGGTGTAATTGGGACAAAAACAACGCGTTTGCCAGGATGCCGGGATGCTAAACATGCGCGTCTCGTGAGCCAAAATTTATGCAAATTCGCTTCGTCCTTTCGGCTGTCCCCTAGTCCTTTTTAGTCCTGCCACCGCCCACCGCCCACCGCCATCGCCCACTGGCAAGTGCAAAAAGGAAACGCACAGTTGAATAATGTAAGGTTATGCTAATGTGCAGGTACGCACAGGTGTACATTACACATTCGCTGCATTTGCTTTGGCATTTATGGGGGTCGCCTGTCCGGACCGCTCCATGGCCACACCCCCATCCCCATCCCCCGCCCCATTCGCATCCGCATCCTCGTCCTTGTCGTCCTGCCACACACCCCCCCCCCTGGCCAGGGAAGGGAAAGTGCAAGTGGAAAGTGGAAAGTGTTTGCCATAACCGAGAGCGATTAAATTAAATATTCAATTTCCTTTGCCCAGCCGGATATATCCGAGATCGGCCAGCGGGGAAGAACGTTTCTCCAAGCCTCCTTGAAACATCACGTTTGATTCTATTTAACAGTTTAATTATGGTGTAGTTAACAATTTCACGCCCGTTTAATGTTTAAATAAAGGATACACACTTCATACGTGTCTATGAAGTATTAGGTTATCTTTTAGTTATTTCTTAATTTTATCTAGGCAACTTTTTCTAATGAGAAGTGAGTTATTAGTGCCAGTATCTACTTTTATCTAAAAGCATTTGCAGAAATGTATGCAGTGCATCAACAGGCGCCATCTATATCTGAATTGGAAAATTGATTAGGAAAGTAACTTTGTTCCTTTCCTTGTTTTCCTTGTTTTTTCTTAAATACTAGAGGTATGGGAAAGTTAGTTGCACTTGACAAGATGATGAACGACAGATATCGCTGCACTGCAACTCATCACCCCACCTACCCCCCTCCAGCTTTCCGCGTCCGTTCAACATAAAATCTATATGTTTATATATATATATTTATATATACAGAAGCTCATATGTGACATTGCATGGAGGTTCCTGTGGGAGCAGAGGTATACTTTTCGGAGTAGATGGCTGAGTGGGGCGGGTGGGGAAACGTAAACGTTGCCGCTGTCAAAATGTCGTCATTGTTCATTCATGAAATGTGCGCCTTTTTACATTTCACCCAACAACAGTAAGAGAAAGAGCTCAATACTTTGTGGCATATCCAACAAACAATATATATATACAAATAGAAATGTTCTTAAAGCATTTCGAGCCAAGTCCTCTTAGCTGCTCTCTATTTATCTATTTAATTTAGTTGGAAAAATAACATATTACTAAATATAAAGATATATATAAGCTGTAAAGATTTAATTTGTAATTAATTTATATATTTATAGTTTTTATTACGTTTTTCTCTGAGTGCTGCAACAACCGCAATGGCCGCAAAATGAAACGAAAGAAACGGGAACCCAAGCAGAGGAGTGAGAAAGCAAGAGTGCGAGAGAGAGAGGGAGAAATGGAGAAAGAGGGAGTGAGAGTGTGTGTGTGTGCGAGGACATGCGACTGTGTGGCACAACCACACACACATGCACACACACACTGCGCCACACTCGCTGACATCATCCGCAACCACTCATGGGGCAGAATAATGGAGCAAGGAGCAGGAAGCGGGGAGCAAGGAGAAAAGGGGCTAATATCTTGTGGGCGGGGCAGCTTGCTTGTTGGCGTAAATATTGTCATTTGTTGCGACATTGAAGTTATTGTTTGTCCGTTTGACGCTGTTCAAATTCCCTCAACCACACACACACTCGCACACCCACCTACACACACTCATTTATTTATATGCACACATACATATATATATATATATGTGCACAGGAGTCCTTAAAGGACATTCGAATGTTTGCCTGCAATTAGGTAGATCAACTGGCAGGGGGCGAGCACCGATCGCCGGCACCTTGGGGCCCATTACCACTTCCGGCTAATTGGAGGGGGGCCAAGTGCCACGCCACTGTTTCGCACGGCACAAAGAAAACAATTAACTATTTGCGGCATTTAGCCCATCTAGCCGCAATTGCCAGTCGTCGGCGAGAGTAGCGAGAATGGAGCGAACCTAATTTCCACAAATTTGGGGCAGTCATGCAAATATGCTTGCCACAGGGGCACACACAAGTGCCTCGGCAATCGCACTTTATTTTGAAAGGTGTCTAAAGGTCCTGCAAAGCACTATAAAGCTTAGAATATCAAAGATGCCTTGGAAACGAAAAAAGTCAAGTAGGCATATGTATTAAATACAATGGCATTGTTATAAAAACCTTTGAAACTGAGATGGTTTGAAAATAGTGCACTTCTTTCTTCTAAAATGATTTTAATAAATATTGCTCAACTTATTTAATTTTACTTATATTTAACTTACTTTTAACTTATACATATTACTAGAAACGTCTGAACTTTAGGGGTAATTACTAGTTGTTTCTTTGCGTACAAAAGTAGTCCTTGTCATTTTCCAATTAACTTATTAGTAATTTATACACTTAAGTTTCTTTCCATCAAATGTCGGTTGTTTGAAGTTATTTTTAAGCATATTTATTGCGGAATATTTTTTATTTAAAGGCAACGGGCGCCTTTCGAACATTTCTGCCCCTTTGACTCTGAGCTCTAAGTGCAGCTGCACTTGCGAGTGCCCCATGCAAAGCCACATGGTTTCCTCGTGAATTTGGTCTTGCCCCCGCCATCGCCCTCCATCCTTCGCCTTACTCCTCGTCCGCGTCCTCGTGCTCGTCCTGGTCGTCGTCTTTGGTCCCTTGTCTTTGCTTTGCCAGTCCGCCTGACGTATGCCACTTGCCACTTGCCACCCGCCCCGATTCCCAGTTCCCACTTCTCAGTTCCGTGTTACCCCAATCGCCAAGCCCCAGTCCCCAATCCCCGCCAGCCGATGCCCGAGCCCCCGAGTTTCGGGGGGGGCGCTGTTATCCTGGCGTGGATGGCATAGCTGGCGTGTCCCTTTCGCAGCCTTTCTGGCCTGGGTTGCTTCTTGGCTTCCTTGGGCTGTTCTTGCGCTGCTTTTGGGCCTGTCCCAATGACCGAGTGGCGGAATGTCGCGTCGCGTCGCGTCGCGCGCCTTGCTCTCAGCCGCAGAAATTCCGAATCGGAATCCGAATTCGAGCCACGACGACTACGCGATCCTGTAAGTGGAAAGTGGCACAGCGCCGAGTGGCGCCGACTGTCGCCGAGCGGTGACGAATGCCCCTCGTGGCGGGCCGAAGGCGTGACGAAGGCGACACGAACCGCTGGCCGAGCAAAACTGAACGAAAGTCGCACTCTGCGGACGCACACGCGCTGCGGCAGCTGACAGTTTCAGTAAACCACGGAGACGAACGGATTACGGGTAACGAAACAGCAGCACCAGTGGCAGCAGCAGCCACAAAATAAAATCACAAAAAAGAAACAAGAAAGCAGCAAATAGCAAACACCAAAAAAAAAAAGTAGAAAAGGCAGGAGCCAACAAAAAATAAAAATAATCAAATGAGAAACCTCGAACTTCAAACACAGAGCTATGAAAATTCCCACAGACGAGAAAACCACGAGCGCTGAGTTCCCTGTTTTAAAAGCAAAAAGGAAAAGAATTGAACAAAGTTCACACACTTGCCATGCCAATAGGATATATATATGTATATATTTAAATATATATATGTATCAGCAATATATACAAGTGCCTTGAGCTGTGCGCAGGCAGGCGATTCAGCGAGGAGCCAATTCCAAAGAAAGTTTTACATAAGTTCTCCCTCCTCAAATCAGGCACCATTTTTTTGCATAGTTTTTTTTCCGTGAGTGTGACCCAAAAAACCAAAATAATCAAAGAGAACCAAAAAGGCAGCAAGAAAGGAAGAATACGAAAAACCAGCAGCCAGCCAGGAGGGAAAACACAAAAGTCACAAAAAAAAAAAAGAAAAATGAACTACTCACTTGGCTGCATTGGCGAAATAAAAAGAAAAGCATATAAAGTGGCATATAGGAAGTCAGCGAGTGTGTGTTAAGTGTGTGAAAGCAGCAAAATCTCTGCAATTCGCTGGAAAAATCCTCTTTTTTTTGTCACTCCCAACTTTCGGTTAAATTTTTTTTAATTGTGCTAAAGCGCGTGTTAGCCATGGCGTATACTTGATGTGGCCGCAACCAGCAACGATTGCGTATACGCCTAGTGCGCCTCTCTGTGTTTCGTGCCTGAGTGTGTGTCTCTGTGTGTGTGTGTGTGTGTGCGAGTGTGTGCTTGTGTGCGTCACACACAACGTGTTACGCAGAGTAACCCCCCCCCACGAATCCCCGAATCCCCGCTCGAACCCATCGTTTAGTCGTTGAAAACTTTTGGTTTGTTGTTTAGAGCAAAGTGCCCGGAAAAGTAGGCAACGAAAATGGTTACAACAAATTGCAGGGCACACACACACAGACACACACACACGAACACACACGCACACACATTGATTTGGGATAGAAGAAGCAGAAGAAACTAAAGTTGACTATGTGTGTGCCGCGGACTTTCGATTTTTCGTGACTCGGTCGGTTTTCTTGTATATGTTCTCGAGTGTCCTTTGTTGCTGCTCCTTTGCTTGTTGTTGCTGTTGGCGATGTCGCCCCCTTTACTGCCCCCTCCCCCCTCCCCCTCTCGCTTTTTGAACTCCACTCCGTGTGGATTCCGCCTGCTGTTTAGGTTATGTGTATCTGGCATGTCCTTTTTGCCTGCCTTTTTCCTTTTTGGAGCGCGCATATGCGCTAGCACGAAACGAAACGAAACGAAACTCAACACAACACAACACAATTCAACTTAACTCGCCCCGAAAATCAACAGAGAGAGAGAGAGAGAGAGGCTTTGATGGGGGGCGAGCTGTTTATGTGTGCGAGTGTGTGTGTGTGAGTGTGGGGCAACTCGGGCAGTCAGTCAGTCAGTCAGTTGGGCGCCTCGCTAACTGGGTAGAGCCAAAGGACCCCCTCTTGCTTTGCCTTTGCCTCTGCTTTTGCTTTTGCTTTTCCCTTGCTTTTGCTGTGCTTTTCTGCTCGATTCGATTCGAGTCGAGTCGCGCGTGTGCCATATCGCGTTTCGTTTTCGTGCAGTGCGCAAAAAGAGCCGAGCTCCAAAAGTCTTGGGGTCTGAGGATTGGGGATTGGGGAACTGGGAACTGGGTTTTTTGGTTTTGGTTTTGGGTAATGCTTACCGGGTTCCGAGGAACTCAGGACGAGGCCACGAGGAGCCCTCCGAAAAGAGAGCTGTGAAATTCAAGAGAGCGAAACTCAAGCGACGATGAGAGCGAGATTGGCGTAAAAGGGACAAGGGTGTCTCAAATTGCCTTGGCTTAGCTCACCGAAAAAAGGAAAAAAATTGAACTAAAATACGAAATTGTGCAACGCTTTTGAAGTTTGAAGTTGATGTCTGATGAAAAATACAGCCACTCACTCATGTACATGCATAAGTACTGGGTACGTGCAGGACATGGCGGTTAATTGCCCGAAAAGCGGATAATTCTAATTGCTCATATTTGATTTACTACAGCCATTTATAGCAGTTATTGTCACGAAAGTGCTGTCGTGATTGTGGCATTCATGTAGTCGGATCCAAAGTTTATTACTGACGATTAACGTTCAGAGAATATTTCAGTGCTTTGCCAATAGCTCAAGAGTTGAGGTTAGATTGCAGCTAATAATGGATATAGTTTGCCTATAAAACTCTTTCAAACTAGATGTTAATTTGAGTTATACACTTACTTATTATTTATTTATTTAACTAGTATCGCCAGAAGCTGGTACATAGGTACTGTTCAATGGCTTAAACATTTATGGGTGTAACTTTGAAACTCAGGTTGAATTTTGTATGTGCCTTTTGCCGAGAACTTGCAAGGACCTCGCTGAAACCGAAAGGACACGCAATTATGGCCCAGAATCGAAAGCGAAAACGTTGCCTTCCTGGGCCAAAATCTATAAACTTTCGTTTATAAAACGCACTAGCTGTCATTCGTGTGCGATTGTGTGGCTTTCGTGTGGCCATTTGTGTTGGTTTCGCGACTTCTGGGCGCTAAAGAAAGCCAAAAAGTTGCAAATCTAGTGGAGTAGCGTGGGGAACCCCCTCCAAGCAAAGAACCAGTCCAAATGGGTGTTACAATAACTTAGCGGCTCGTCCAGTGCCCAGCGGGTTAGGCTGCTGCCACTTGGCCACCAGCCTGCCATCTTGCCCACCAGCTTGTCCCGGGGCGAAGGCTCCGCAGGACCCCCATCCCATTGCATCCCATGGAGAGGGAGGTGTTCCCAAGCCCCCGAAATACCAGCAGTCACCAAATACCAGTCACCAGGCAGTTCAAACTGCCCCTGGGTTGTGCGTGTTCAATTGGCTTTCGCCTCATTGTTGTTCTTTGCTCGCCCTTTGCCTTTGTTGGCTTTTGGTATAAAAAATTTACATAACCCAAATTGCTGCATAAATAAATTATTAAATACGTGACGTGCAAATGGTCAAAGGACCAAGCCACCAATCCACCAATCCACCAAGCCACCAGCCATCGAGCAGCACACCCAAGTCGAATGGCATGTGTGCAAGGCTCTGGCCTTTGGCTTCCATTGTGCGGATCCCAAGGGCTTGCAATCAGGACGCAATCCAATAAGGAGATTGTGCTCTCGGTAATATTGCCATATGCGACCTGCGACCTGCGACTGGCGACCTGCGACCTGCGACAAATGTCGCATGTCCGCGGAGATCCTCACTGCGAATTCAATTAGGAGCAAGGCCAAGGTTCATGATCAAAACTAATTCGAAATCATTGGCCACCTTATGCTGATGCTCTTTTCCCGACAACGAACTTCCTTAAGGACTCGTCCAGCGGGAAATTGGCAAATTAAAGGTTTCTAAGAAATGCATTTATAATTTAGATGAGTCCATGAAAATGTCAGGTAGCCAAATGGTAACATATACCACGTAGTTAAAGTGCTACTATTTCTTGAAAGCATTATTACTAAAATCCCCACAACAACTGCCCGCTTTGGTGACCCCAATCCAGTTAACACACACACTACAACTCCATTGCTTTCAATTTGTTTATACATACATGTCCATTTGTAAGGACATTAGAAACGCAGTTCCTAAGTGTGTGCAAATGGGTGGGCTGACTGCTGACTGGTGACTTGGTGACTTGGTGACTTGGCGGCTTGTTGACTTGGTGACCCCGCCACCGCTGGGCTGGATAGAGTTCGGATCGATTGGTCGGTGTCCAAAATGCGGGGCCCCTAAAAAGCGGGTCAGCATGATTTGCGATTATAGCTGCTGCTCCATATACTCGGGCCACATTAGTTATGAACGCAAGTCGCACTGGACTGGACTGCACTGGACTGGACTTGACCAGTCCAACTGGTGCCAAACGCCCAAAAATAATCGCCCACTGTTGCAATTTTCGTGATGACCTAAAAATAGAATAAGTGACCAAAGTATAAAAAACCGAAAAACGAATGGCGGCGAAGGCGAATAGTACGAGTGTGTGGCAAATGGCGAGGAATAGCGAAGGGCGAAAGGATAAGCAGCGAAAAACAGGGTGGCAAAGTAGCACAACAAAACCTGTGTTGACAACGACTTGGGTGGCTATACATATATGGCAAATGCTTTGGGGCGAAAGGACCTCGCACACTCACACTAACACACACACAAGCGCAAACTGCTTGTGCTTCTTTTTGCGGCAAATTCGAAAAATCAACGGAAGTCGCGGCGAAACGGCGCACAGCTGCCTTATTCGCCCGAAAAACGGAGTTATCCAGAGAGTAGGAACTTTACTTTGGTGCTCAGTGCTCGACTTTTTCCCGTATCCTTCGAGTCCTTTGTGTCCTTTCGAATACTGCTCTGCGTTTCACGTGCGCGCGAACATTGCATAAACACAAACAACTCGCGACGCGCTGCCTCACTTTTTTTACAGTGTATCTAATCCAGTGAGACATTATACTGCCAAATTGAGTGTGCACAACTAAAGTTTTTTTTTTCGAGTGTCTCAGTGAAAGCCATCAAGTGTGTAAAACTAAAACATAACGAGAGAAGCATGTACACTTTACAAGCCAATTTTAAATATTTATTAAAGAAATATAACAAGTTTATTAGAAGTAAACAAATAAACTAATGAAATAATCCAAATGATGAGCACAAGGACAAATGAAAAGCCAACGTATAAAACTAAATAAATATTAAATATTACAAATACTTTAAAGGCATTCAAACAAAAATAGGCTTTTTTTTTGGTGTGCCATAAAAATGTTTCAAAATTTATCCTTCCGATAAAATTGTTTTTATTTCTGTCACCTTTCGTGAGTGGGTTTTCCCGTAAAATTTCCCAATTTCATCCCGCAATGGAAACCACAAATATTAATAATAATAATACTATTGGCCATAATAGCCATACGGAAGCACAATTATAATAATAGAAGCAGTTGAAAACAAAGCAAGAAAGTAGTAGGGAGTAGTAATAGTACAACAAATAATATTAATACTAACAATAATCAATTGAAACAGCTCTGGGAACAAAACGCAACGTTTGATGAGAATTTTTGCAACACGTCGCGTCGTCTTGTTAACCACACAGAAAATTATATAAAAAACCAATTCAATTACCCAATGATAATACAGATTTAACAAACAAAACCAAAACAAATAAAAGCAAACAAAAATACAAATATAAAAAACAAACAAAAAACAAACAAAAAAAAACAAAACAAAACAAACAACAAATTCATCTTCTACTTGTTCTACCGCTTCAACTTTATTCGTCTTCGTCTCCGTAATAAATATTTATATAAAATATACATATATATATATATATATCTATGTATATGTATGCATATGTGTGTGAGTGCGTCGCGTGTGTGTTGGTGCCCGTAAATGTGTGAGCCACAGCAACAACAACAGCAAAAGCAACAGCAACAGCAGCAGCCAGAGCCACAACCACAACAACAACAGTAGTTAACAGCAGCAGCAACAACAGCAACAACAGCAACAACAACAATACAAGCAATCACCCTCACAACAAAAGCAGCAACAACAACAACCACAATAGCAACTATTGCAACAACAACATCAGCGGATAGAGCGAGCAGCCAGGCACAACATCGATAGACATCGATTAACGGTGAGTAATCGTGAGTAATTAAAAAATCGATTTCACAGGCGTTTCACGATCAATTTCATGGAATTTTAAATTCTGCCAATAATAATTATCAGCAACTATATAAGGCCATCTGCTATAGTCCAAATATTTTATATTTGTTTATTAGAATCTTGAATTCTTAAAAGCTAAACGATCTTTCCGATGAATTCTTACAATTAGCACACACTGGAATTCTGGAAAACAATAGAGTTATTTATGTTAAATCAAACAGGCTAATAATCTCAGATCCTATTTTGGACTAATCTTCCGAGCTAAGCAATTCATTTACTTATTTTTCATCGGAATATTTTTACAAACCCACATTTGGGTTTCCCATCGATTGCCATTTAATGTAGCATATCAAAATGGGCAATTTACGCTGCATGAGAAAGAGACTTTAGAAATCAATTGTGTCTTTCGCATGTATTTCAATATTTGAATAAGCTAGAAAAGTGTGAACTGTGAGCAGCAGTGGGCGACTTGATGAACTTGGCTCGATTATGTCATGCCTCCTTGGTCCTTGGTGAAAATCCCAGTTAACCAGGCCCGACCTCAAGACCATATCAATGGGGTATCTGCGCCCCTTTTTGTCCCGCCCACTGGCACGCCCCTTTGCTTTTGGGCTACAACCTTTTGCTGGCTTTTGGAGGGCAAACTTTCAGCTGCCACAAAACACAAAAAAGAACAGAACAGAACCGACGAGAGAAAAAAATGAATGGTGGTGGTGGAGAGGGGGACTTCCTAACGGAATTCCTTTGCTCACGCACACATGGAAAGGAGGTTCGTTAAGAGAGAAGGGAACCCAAAAATGTATTGTTGTAGTCCGTGTTTGTTGGCGGCAAACACAAAAGAGAGCAAGAAGGAGAGAGCGCTGGAGCACTGGCTCTCTCGGCGCAGGCAGGAAGAGAGTGAGAGTCCTGGTTCTCTCTCTCGCCAGCCCATTGCGCTCTCCCATGCAAAATTCATTGACTAACAACATGCAAACTTCGTTCAGTTTTTTGCTGTTTGTTTTTTGGCTTTGTTAGTCCTTTTCTTCCATTCGAATTTTGTTCAACAATTAATAAGCTAACAGATATTCTGTGTTCCATTGCCAAATCGATACCTTGGTGGGCTAAGGAAAACTGCACTGCGTTTCGCTCATGTGCTTGCCATGTGTCATTTGCATATTGACACAAATTCCGGCTCGGGTTTCTTTTTTTATACTTCAATTTTTGTTTGCGGTTTTCCGCATGACTCATCGAGCCAGCGAATGGCCAAAAATTAATTCGGCAAACAGGATTTTGCGAGTGTCATGAATGGAAACAGACACACATAAATATATGCTCCTATTGGCACATCCACTGCTTCTCTGTGTGTGTGTGAGAACGCTTCCCTATGCTTCATGCCTCTGTGTCTGTGTGTGTGCGTGTGAGTGAGTGTGGCGAAATATCGAACTGACCTACTTTTATGCTCGATACACACACACACACTGGCGCGCACACACACACACGCAGCCGGATTGGCAAATCGAAAAAGAGTGCTTTGACCTTAGCGGAGGCTGCTTATGTAAGTCCAATACCCGAATACCGCAGGACCATCCGTAACCGAATCTAGATCCCATTGGGTTCTATTACCATATCTCGCGTTTTCTGTGCGAAGCTAGAGTTAGACTCTAAATATTATGAAACATGTATTTCATATTATTTGTATTATTCCTTTGAAAGTAAAATGAAATCTAAAACAAGTGAGCGGCGTAAATAAAGTCATAAGTATGAAGGGTAAATTTACTTCATCCTTTTTTTTCTCAACTCCGAGCCTAAAAGTCTCCCGTAGTTTAAATGCTGCATAAACGTAGCGGTATCAAAAAACGCAGGTGTGTATGTGTGTGTGCGTGTGCGTGTTGGCGTTTATTGATTGGCCATTGTTTTTGTTTGTTGCATTTCACTTTTGATTGCATTTCATTTAATGCGAATCGCCGCCTGCGGTAATCCAATTAGTCAGCTGTTGAGGTTTCGACATCCACTCTCCACTCTCCAGCGCGGGATCAATGTGCTATGTAGCTTCAGGTCGCAACCTTTGCGCTAATCTATAACTAACTTTTAATAGCGTGGCCCTAACTAATGCGTTTAATTTCCCCATTACTTACTTGCAGCATCGTGCTAAGCGGCGGGCGCTAATCGAACATGGCGCCTCGGATATAGTTGTAGCTTTAATGTAGCAGGCGACATCCATGTGCCTCATGTAAGTAAACCGCATGTATACCCTATAGAAGTAGTTGTAACTATTACTTATATGAATTTATATAAATTACGCATTTAATGCATAGAAGTTTTTATTATTTAATAATATTTAATATTTAATGTAAGATACTATTAATGAAGTAATATCTAATGAGTGATATTTTCCCCCTATTCTTTTACAGGCCTTGGAAATCTAAGGCTCTCATCGTTGGCCGCATAGACAATGACAGAAGATTCCGACTCGATATCTGAGGAAGAACGCAGTTTGTTCCGTCCCTTTACCCGCGAATCATTGGTGCAAATCGAACAACGCATTGCCGCTGAACATGAAAAGCAGAAGGAGCTGGAAAGAAAGAGAGCCGAGGGAGAGGTGGTAATTATTTCTAGCTGAATGTGCTTAGCTTTCTCCATTTTGTGTGCCTACTCTACTACTACTACTACTTTTTCTGTATCTGTATCAGTATCTGTATCCGTATCCGTATCCGTATCAGTATCAATATGTGTATCTCTCTCTACGTCTAAGTGAATTGACTTCCAATTGAGATCGAATGCCAAACGGTCGATGCTGATTGCAGATCGATTTAAGATCAGTGATCAGTGATCAGTGATCAGCGATCAGCGATGGCCGATAACCAATAACCGATAACCGATTGCCGCTACTGTGCGCTTTTGTTCGTGCTTCAACTTAAGCCTGAACGTCTATTTTATATAATATATTTATACCAAATACTCGAATATGTTCTACTTACTAACCCCATACACACATATCCACCCGAAGTTATCAACATGAAAAGAAAGCATCCAACTCACAAGCAGTCATCCTCCGTATACGTATCTGTATATCGAATGCCTCTGTGTCTACAGTTCTCTTTATACTCGTATATCCCATTAAACCCCTTCAGTATCTCATATCCGCCTCTGTAAATGCAGCTACTACCCATCGAATCCATATCGTTATACGTATCTCAGAGTCACGTCACCCCAATCCACTGTGCTTGAGCCCCGCCATCCAATCCGTAAACCCAAATGAAAACCAAGCAGATCTTATGTATCTCTCTCTGACCCATCTACCTGGACCTCTACTATTAACTGCCAACTGTATACTGTATACTGTCTACTGTTTTCCGTAATCTCAGCCATCATTTCACCCACTGTTATCGTAGCTAAGACCCCATTACAACTGAACTCAAGTACGTGAACATAGAACAGCATAAGTCCACCCACCGAACTTCGTTTCGACTCTAAGTTCATTTTCTTCATTTTTATTTTCAACAAAATTCCAAAACGTAAAAGTGTCTAAAAGAATAGTACAGTGATTTCTGATTTACTTCTTTGGTTGTATGTACTCGTATTTTGTATTCAGCATAATATAACCCAAAAATCTACCCCGAATCCAACCACCTATATGCTCTGTACGTACCGATATCGTAACGTATTACTATCGAATCTGTAAAATTCTTTCCTGCCATAATCGTTGTATGTGTTTGTTCGTTTGTTGGTTTGTTTACTTGTTTTATCTATTTGAGAGTAAGAACTGTGTTTTCTGTAACCCATTGGCTTCGTAATGTGTTCTAATGTGTATCCTAATTACGATTACAATTGTTTTGTATTATTGCGTAAACATATATCATTTTCAATGCCAGCAACCCCAAAACGATTTTACATTATCATTGTCGTATCGTTAACGTTATCGTATTCTACTTGTCGACGGCTAAAAATTCTTTAGTTATATTTTTCATTTTCGTTTAATTTCGATTTCTTTCGATTTCATTTAACCAGCTTCAACGGCTTGGGTATAGAAACCACTGGCCAAGTCTACGTCCATGTCCATGAAACCCATGTCCTCCTTGTCTCAGCACACTCAGCAAATCTTCTGGTATCCTGTCCTGTAAATAGTCTACTCGCCTGTGAATACGTGTACCACTCATTAGTGCCAGTATTCAGTTTCAATATCAGACCATCAACAATCGAATCATCAAAAACTCAACAAATGGAGTCGACAATGAAATATATACTGATGTATAGACTAATGCTATTATAATGGAGGCTGGCAAGAAATCGAATGCCGCTTGGAAGTGAATAAATAATAAATAACTTAAAGCAAGGATTCTATTTGCTGCAGTACTCATAGCAGAAAGCAAAGGACCAATATTCCATGAAACAGAAAATCGAAAAGCCAACTTTCCAAGTTGAAGGTCCACCATTGCCAACGAGGATTTGTGCCATCATGGATCCATTATAAACTATAGCTTCATCGACCCAAACTGATCGTAGCCGCAAGTTGCCGGCTATGAAATCTTGTAAAAACCATTCAAGCGCATTGTCATAAGCCACCCACACATAGAAAAGCCACGACTTAGCCCATGCGCACCTCAACTAACTTTCCACTTTCAACTTTTAACGTTCAATCCTAAGTCTAGTTCTGTCTCTGTCTCTATCTCTATCGCTGTCCCCCTCCGACCTCTGAGCACCCATTAAAAAAAAAACACGCAGTCACAAAACGCAACACAGACTCAACCACACTAGCTATAGAAATATAGAAATCAATGGAGAATCAATACAGAAAACACATGATATACAGATAAACATGATCCTTGATTTTTGCATTGCGAGGATGCGCAAATGAAATTGTTAGGGGTAGTCGATATTGCACTCCAATATCGTATACGATATCCCATATGTATTATCCCTGACATAATGCTGAAAACTGTAAACTGAAAACTGAAAACTGCTCGCCTACATAACCACTTTCTACCGTTTGTTTTTTCTTTCGTGTACTCTTCTTCCGTTTCATTTACAACTTTCTCTCTACTTTTTGAACGCTCTCTCTCAACGAAACTTTTGCGCGCCGCTGTCTGGACCAAAAATGAATATTACCATGTTTATAAATATCAATAAACTGTATAAAAACGATCAATAATGAATGACGAAATGCGAATTCGGCGCTTGCATAATGCAATCAAAAACAAATTACGAAATACCAAATCAAAATCTAAATCAAAATCTAAATCCAAATCGAACATGAATGTGAACTTTACTCTACTACTACGCTACTTTTTACTTGAACTTGATAATGCTCGTAATGAATGCCCTAAACCAAATACCAAATCCGAATCTTCTTTCAGCCGCAATATGGTCGCAAGAAAAAACAAAAAGAAGTAAGATTTTGCTCAGAACAAAAAAACTAGAAACCACCCAAATAAAAAACCCAAACCAACCCACCCACCAATTTTCCACCCAACACTCCCAGACCTTTGAGAACACACCCACACCCACACACACACATATGCCTCGGGAGAGAATCTCAATCTCAATCTTAATCTGAATCGAAGGAAAAGTTTATGATTTCACCTTATTTTGGTGCCTTTTCAGTTCAGACTTTATTGCCACAAATCGTTTTCCTTTAGCCGAACCATTTTCCGTTGCCATTTTCCGTTGTTGTTGTTGCCTCGTTTTCTTTGTGCAACTGCTGCAACTTACCAATCAAGCCAGCCAATCCACGCCACTTAGCCCAGTTTGATCCAGACCAACCCCGCCCCCCGCCCTCCGTCCCGCCACCACACACCACACACACACCGGTGTGTGTTCCCCAGATTCAATATAAATGTATCTGTATATTACCAATTTCGTACCCAGTATCTACAACTTATGTATCTTTGTATCCGTTCTATAAGTGTAGCCTATCTATGTATGTATATCGTACTATCGCAAGCTCGTACTATATCTTTGCCGTACTATATCTTTACCACCGCCCGGGAAACCGCTTAATGCAAATCAAATAATGCCAAACGAAAGAAAACCCAAAAGCTCACCCTTAAATAGACCAACCAGATACCCGTGCAGCTGGAAATACGCTTTCAACTTTATTGCTTTTCACAGCTTTTGCTTGTGGATCCTTGCAGGAGCTCTATTCCTTGTTCATAGCATTGGCAGTCCGATAATTGTGCTTTTGTGCAACCTCTTAGCTTGATTATTGCCCAGGATCTAATAATAATAAGGGAAATGCGTCAAGCTTACTTGTATATAATGAAGATCTGATTTGATTATAACCGCTAACCTAGAGCAAAAACCGCGCAAGGACCTTCATTGTACTTCGGCTGGCCGATGAGGAGCTTCAACTTTTTTCCTTTACGTTTACCTATTGCTGTTACATATACCGCTTCAGGATACATGTGTATATATATATCCCTTTGTCTTTCGCCGCCTGCCATTTGGCATTGCCATAGTTATTGACACTGCCCGGCGGCTTCAATTACTTATCAAGGTGGAGCCCCCGAAATGACTGAGTGCCTCGAGTGGCTAAGCAGCTTAGCGAATCGGGCCGAATGGCCTGGGCCCCAAGGCAGGAATCAAAGCCGCTAACACACAAACACACACATAAATACACACACGGAGAAGACACCAACACACACGCATAGATACGGCATGATGTCCTGGCTTGGGTGCATCGAGAAGTATTAATGGCAAAACAAGGTCCCCTGCCCCCCAAAAAAACCGAAACAGAGTAGCCCAACTAGGTGTATCCGTAACCGTATCTACTATGTATATGTGTATCTGTATATGTTTTTGCCGGCTAATACTTGAGTAATTTGTGTGTGTATGCGTACTATTTGATGTTCTCAATGTGAGCAGATGTAAGACATATATGCCTATATACTCGTCTATATATACACTTAACCACCCGATCCCAAAGCCACAAGCAGTTCAAAACCCTTTGATTAAATGCTAGGTGCTAGTTGCTAGTTGCTAGGTGCTAGGGACCAAAATGCAGGGCTAGGAACTCGTTTCTTTTGACCATACTATGCAGATGTCTGATGATTTCCAATGCGGCGAGCAATACGCAAAGATTTCCCTGACGCGCAAATTTTTGCATTGCCCCGCATCCAACGAACCGACGTTCGACATTCGACGTGTTGAGAAATTCGTATATAAATTCCGAACGATAGAAACGATTACATGAAAACCAATTAAAAACAAAACAGAAACTAAAACTAAAACGCAGGAGAAGTCAAGCAAACAGATGAGTCACCCAATGGCCAGCGTACTGTACTGTAAGTTGTGGGAGGTGAATCGAGTAAGTGCCAGACAAAGTATCTCAAAGTAACTAAAAGTATGTCAAAGTATCTCACAGCAACTCAAAGTAACTAAAAGTATCTCATCCAAGGACAGCCACAGCCTGATTCCTTCGGTTGCGTATCGGAGCTAGGGCCATAAACAACCCACCCCCCAAATATTGCTGGGATTAAAAACCGAAAACACAAAACCCAAACCGATCACAAAGCATGTAGTTCAATACAATAGCCCCATTTTCCCAGCAATATCTTGGGGCCTGGCCTTTTGCGTTAGTTATTTCCTAGCGTTAGATGAATATCATTATCAAAGGTTTATCAGCTTCGGTTACATTTCGGTTTGAACTATCATTTGTAGTTGGCTTCAGACATACTGTAGAATGAACCCTGAACTCCCCAGCAATCCAGCTCCAAATCCAGAATACCTCTCTACTCCAAAAACCCCACTTGATATCTCTCGGTAAAGGTGTGCCTGGGTGTATGTGTACACACATATGTATGTACGTGTGTGTGAAAGTGCGTGTGCTTAAGGAGTGTGCATGTCGTTGTCGTTGTGGTTGTGGTTGACGTTGCATGGCGCATGAAAAACTTTCTCTCTCATAGCTACTTTCTCTAATTCCTTTATTTCCCTCCCACGCAACGAATCCTTTTCTACTCCCACTCTTCCAATTGAAAATCGTTATGTATCTAAACGTGCTGTACCTAAGCTACCGATAATATCCTGATTCTATTTTGAATATCCGTTTATTTATTATTTGTTTGTTTATAACGCCTTGGCTTGTAATATAACCTAGCAAATCCCGAGTTTCCTAATCTTATTTCTATGGATCCTAACTTAAATAACTAATCCCAGCTCCATGATGTGTGATTACCTAGTGGAACTACTATTCCTAAGTCCGAAAAACGTTCCGTTCCGAGAGTAACTCTTCCAAAATGTATCTTGTTGGGCAAGATAACCGCCACCAGCTAGGCAAACCATAACCAAGCGGTTAGTTAACCGCAACCTAACCTAACCTCAATGGCCGACCATTGCGTCCACGGAATGCGTCATAAATTTGTAATCGGTACGCGGAATGGCGAAAGCGCGAGGACGACTTGTGTCCGGTGGAAACCGGCTGCTATAGCTGCTATATCCAACCATCTGCCTCTCTGTCGCTCCAGTTTGCGGCTTGCCTTTTATTAGTTTAAATATAGACTCCAGTTGGCTGTTTAAAGAGGCCCGCCCGCCACCCGCCGCCCGCCGTCCGCCGCCCATCGAACCACCAACTCCGTGTCCGTGTGTCGTCCGGGTTTTGGTGTCGTAGTGAGTGCCGCAATTGCGTCAAAGCCACGGCTCCACCACACACACACACACACACACTACTGCGACCCACACACACACACACAGACAATCTAATTGTCACGCCAAGCCAACTATTATGGAATTTTTCCTTTAGTTTTCCTTTTGTGGCTCACTCTCGCTCTCCTGCTCCCTCTCGCTTTCTGGCCTGCCCCTCCTTCTCCTGCCTGTGGCATATAGCTGGCATAGCTGGCTATATGCATAGTATATGTTTTATACATATGGACAGAGCGAGAGGGCGAATCGAACGATACGTACATATACGATACGTTTCATAAAGTGACGTTAGAGTTCTTGTGCTTTTGGCTCTGGACTCTTTAATATTGCTTTTGGCACTGCACGTGTCCGCGTCCGTGGAAAGTAAAACTGGTACGTTTCAGTTGCGACTTAGCGCGTCTGACCGAAATCGATAGAGAGGTATATGGATGCCATGGTATGCCATGGTATGACATGGTATGGTATCGTATGGTAACCCACGAACCCAAGGCAGTCGTCACTGGGGCCAAATATTGTCATACTGGGGCAATTAAAAGTTGCCAGAACATGCACGAATAATGTTTGTCTGGGCAATCAGAAATTGGGAAATCGGAATTGGGAAAACCCAATACGACATTGAGTACCATCCAACCTAGAATCCTGCTTGTGATCCTCGATGTAACCCATTCCCAATCCCAATCCGTAAAACGTAGAACGTAAATCGTAGCATAGCCTAGTGTTTTCGCACTCTAGCTAATCGTTTTCCCACACTGGACACACCTTTTAGTTCCTAAAGGGCATGCCACATATGTATTTCCACACACACACACACACATGGAAAAGGACCTTGTCCAACACTGGTTACCTTAGTTTCTTTTTCCGTTTCCATGAACATTTCCGTTTCCGTTCCGTTTTATTTCCGTTACTTTGAACCTGACAAAAAACAAAACAATGATGAATCGGAATGAAGATGAAACGATTCAAATGGCGAAGCGCCCAAAAATGTGTAACCCAGATATATTGGTCGAAGCGACTTGGTGTTACTTTTGCATACCAACCCAATCTGCTGAACCCTTCCATCCTTTTGCTTTCTCTATCACCGTGTATATATACTTTATACATACCCTTTATAGCATATATGTATATAAATATTTATGTATAGAAACAAAGCAAATGATATGCAAAACTGAAACCATCACGAAATTTTTCAATTCGAATCTAAAGCGCTTGAAATTGATGTTGCCCACCTATGTACTTATGATTTTCGATACTTTCAATTCCGTTTTTGAGTTTTGAGTTTTCAATTCGGGGCTCAGTCGTGCCGCGTGATAATGGTGTTTTTGCGCATTTTATACGAAAGTCCTTGCTAATGTATTGTTGCCCAAACCATTCTGTGCAGATCCGATATGATGACGAGGACGAGGATGAAGGTCCACAACCGGATCCTACACTTGAACAGGGTGTGCCAATACCTGTTCGATTGCAGGGCAGCTTCCCGCCGGAATTGGCCTCCACTCCTCTCGAGGATATCGATCCCTACTACAGCAATGTACTGGTAAGTTTCCGCACTCCAATCCGATCCTGATCGTATTCGTGATCGTGATCTGATAGATTCCCCAAGCGTAACCCAGCGATATTGACCCCATGCAATATATCAACGCTCTCTTGCAGACATTCGTAGTTGTAAGCAAAGGAAAAGATATTTTTCGCTTTTCTGCATCAAAAGCAATGTGGCTGCTCGATCCATTCAATCCGATACGTCGTGTGGCCATTTACATTCTAGTGCATCCATTATTTTCCCTATTCATCATCACCACAATTCTCGTCAACTGCATCCTGATGATAATGCCGACAACGCCCACGGTTGAGTCCACTGAGTAAGTACTCCCAGCCAGTCAGCCGCCCTATATGCATACCAACCATATATCTAATTTATCTAACCACATACTATATACAATGTATAAGTGTAATTCCCAACCGAAGACACTTGATTTGGTTCCCTTTCCCTAGATACATTTGATTTTCGAAACTTATTTCGTTTGATTTCTGATTTCCGTTTTTCTCTTTTTTGTTTCATCTTTCGTTTATGAATCTTTTATAATTAATGTTATTATACGCTGTACTAGTCATATAAGTATATAAACATCTATATACCTATGTGCTATATAATCGACATACCTAACTATATTTAAACGATATATTATACAAGAATATATATGTAACTTTTTCGATATTTATGGAGATGTGTATTTAGGTGAAACTTGAATTTCTTTCCTCTATGATTTCAACAAAAGCCAAACGAAAAGAAATCGAAAAACAGCAACAAACCAAAGTGCAATCGATATGCAAACCTATGTACTATAACTATATGTAAAACAAAAACCTAACCAAACCATTTAACTGTCTAATCAATCTTTATGACCCACGCAGGCGAAGGTAACGATGTCGAGTAAAGTAAAGTTCCTAGGTAGCTAAAGCCATTTCCAGTAAGAGAACCTTGACATCATGATGCATTCTAGTAGTGGTACGAACACTCGACGATGACCATTGGTTCATTGGGAACCGAGATCTGTTGAGTGCATCCGCTCTTGTATGATATGACACCACTATCGCATCAAACTGCATTCATTCCTAACTTCAGTCTACTAACTATTTATATACTATACATACAAAATCGATGTATATGCTCATATCCGTACTCGTTTCTGTCGTGCGTAACTTTGCGTAACAATATTCGATCGTTCGATAACTATTCGATAACTCGATCATAGAGCCACCACTCGCGTCCCAACAGTAACAATCTCAGATCCATTCAAATGATTCATTCCAACTGTAAATTCGCCTCGCTAGTCCATCCGCGGTTGGGCATCCAAATCGAAATCGAAATCCCTCCGAGAACCGATAACCGATAACCGACTATCCTGATCCCGATGATGATACCCGATCATCGGGTACTCGTAGAGGTCCAGCTGGGACCGAACCAGTCGAGCTGGTTGGTTTTGGTTTGTTCACGTTTCGAATTAAATTCAATCGTTATATCATTTGTAAATGAAGTAACTTTGCTCCGTAGTTAACTCCTAGCTACCTAGTTTATTAATATTTACCCTATACACACACACGCTTAGATCATACAACTTGAATTTATATTTATATCCATAGATAGAACTTATGTAAATTGCTCAAAAATATGTATTAAGTATACCCTATTGTAAACTAAACACCCTTAAAAGATCCCAACTAGCAAACGAACTTAGTTCATTTCGACCATCGTATCTATGTAAATCATTGTTAACTTAGAACTATATAAAGTTAGTTAAGATCCCCCGTATAATCGAATTTAGTTCTAGAGAATATATACCATTTTGTATAAGGGGTTCGTATCGTACTTTTTGCAAATCGCTCTGGGGTAAAAGTAAAGTAGACTTTTGTGTGGTAATTAGCTGACTTAGAAAACTCATATCCTTAGAACAGTTGATATATATAAATAGATATATAAATAGATAGAACTACCATGTTTCGACAGGACATTTGTCTCTCTCTATTCACTTAGTCGACTCCCAATCGATTTGACATTTAGCTAGAATCGATTCGATTAGTGCTCATCTAGAAGTCGTTTATCATAGAACAACAATTGAAAAGCATTGCGTATACGTAGCCGTAACTTGTACATAGGTAAACTATATTAGTAAACTCTAGCGAACCATTTAAGGAAAGCCAAGCGAGCAAAAATGCTTTGATGAGAGCGCACAGCGCCAATCAAGCAATATGTAAAGTGAAAAGAGTTACGTCATTTTTCTAGCTGATATCAAAGTTATTGTCGCAGATTTGGTATCAGAATCGAGCACCCTAAGATAGAGAGAGACTAAGGACTGAAGCCAGGCCAGGAATAGCTTTAAGCATAGGCATAGGAATAAAGAGCAGCAGATGGCTGCCAGATAGCAGATAGCCAGATAGCAGATAGCCAGATGGAAGTGCAAGCGGAAACGCCACTTGAACTTGGCTAGGGGCTGCACGCACTGGAGGGTTCAGGAAATAGGGGATGAGATAGGATGGTATTGTATGGTATGGTATGGTATGCGATGGGCGCCTAAACAGCAGGTGCTGCATAACTTGCAACACACACAGAAACACACACACACCGGGAAAAGGGAAAGTATGAATGTGCGGAACCACCAGAGAAAGGAAAGGAAAGGAAAGCCAGAGGACCCTCCTCAAAGTGGGTCGAGAGAGTGGGAGCGAGACAGCGAGACAGAGAGAAAGAGAAAGATAGAGAGAGAGTGATGCAGAGAGAGAAATACATGCCGGAACTAGCAGCAGTGTATTTGCAAACCCATGTATCAGATTCCCATACATCAGATGGAATAAGAAGGAAATACATAGAAAATGCTGTTTTCAGAAGAAGATAGAAAGAGTTATTCAAATTAAAGCCGAATTTTTGCAGATCCATTTCCTATTCTATGGCTACCCCACTGATTGAATACCATTTGCGCCATTGTTTTCTACGGTGCAGGGGTCACACTTGTGCAGGCCCCTAAGAAAGACATAATACCTGCAATTAAAACACAGCTCAAGTGTCCTTCACAGGCATTGGGGCCTAGGTCAGACGCATTCCCAGCACCCCCCACCCCCCAAAACCCGAGCCCAAACCTCCCAGCAACCACCCCCTGCAGCGACTTTAAACTAGTTGCGGCGCCCAAAGGACAACGAGCACTGTCTGAAATGCTGGCTGAAATCTGTCAAATGGCTAACCGGGCAGCGGGGCGCATAACAGCAGGGGGTGAGGGTGAGGCTGAGGCTGGGGGGGATGGAGATGGTGAGGTGAGGTGGCCAGTTGGCCGAAGGTCGGCCTATTGATCTGACGCCCACACACGAAGAGCATCGCCCACGAACACACACAGCATCGCACACAGGGAGACAAAGGCAGCGGCAAGCGGTTGGTGGTTAAGTATTAACCATTATTGACATTGACAATTGTCTATCTGCATCTGCAATTCAGTAATTAGGACGCTCGAGCACTTGCCAAGTGTCCTTTTGATGTGGAATGCTAGGCATTTCTTTCAGTACCTGTGCACCTGTGCACCCAGGCAATGCCGCTGTGATTATGGAATATAATGGGTTAATTTCAATCACTGGGACTACTTCTCATAACTCAATTAGCAAAGTTTCGTTTTTGGAAGTTTGAGTAGCAGATGCAATTTATTAAAGTAAGGAGACAATTGTGTTTAAGTCATTATCGAAGGTACAACAACTTGTTAACCACCTGTAAGTGCATTTTCTAGTTACTTAGCTAAAGTTTTTGAATAAGTATGGATATAACTTGTTGAGATACATTTTCCTGGTGTGTGTGTGTGTGTTGACTCCTTGGACTGCTAGGTGAGTGAACGTGACTGTTGTGGTGGTGGCACAGCACATAAATCTAGGACAAAAGCAAGGGCAATTTGTGAGTCTCAAATGCAGATACTATCTGGTTGAGGTTGTGGCATCATTCACACTCACACAACCTGATGCAAATGGTTAGGCTAATCACTTAAGTTAGTTTTAACGAGTACGTGTAACAATGAAGTTTCGGTAAATCCTTGGACTACGACAACGATCCGAAATGCAAATGGTAAAACGACGTTGGATGCAATTGTGGAGAGCACCGAAATTGGGAGCCAGTCGAAGTGTAGCCTACTTTTAAGCGCAACTTGTCCACCACTTGCAAACTACTTTTATTTCTATTTTCTTGGTCAACCTTTAACAATTGGTTTTAGTTTTTGTGTGTCTGTTGTTCACGTTCTTTTTTTTGTGTCATTAATTGTGTTGGTGACCCTTCATCTAAGGCTCTAAGGCAGTCTAACCAAAAAAATCAACATTTCAAGCTACATTTGAAGTGCATAAAAGCCAAGAAGACAACAACAAATTGCATTTCGAAATTCAATTCGTTTTTAGGGTGATATTCACCGGAATCTACACATTTGAATCAGCTGTTAAAGTGATGGCACGAGGTTTCATTTTATGCCCGTTTACGTATCTTAGAGATGCATGGAATTGGCTGGACTTCGTAGTAATAGCTTTAGCGTGAGTTATATAAACCTATATATAATACTATATACTACTTAATTCAATTGAATAATAAATTATCATCCATTCGTATATCACGCTTACAATTATCCATTGCATACTGCCTAGGCACCAACAAAATATGGAAATACAATTGAAATGCTAACCATTTTCAATCCGTGAAGTAGTGAATAAAAAGTTATTGTAAATAAAGTTATTTTGTTGGTGCCCAGCCGTATCTTTCGCACCAATGTATCATCTATAAGGACCAGCTCTTCTTTTTTGCGTTGCCTTTGACTTACGATTTGCTTTCGTATTGGTATCGTAACTGAATCATTCATCGTATGAGCCGTAGTCACACGAATCTGAATAGCAGGCCTACAACCCAACCACCCACCCAAAACGAGACACCCACTCAACCCGAATTTTCTTCCCATTTTCCCACGCCATGTTTTCTGTTCTATGAATTTTTATTTCATTTTCTGTTCCAAGTTTACAGTCAGTTGACTTCTGATTACAAATTAGCGCTATTTGCTTATAATATTTATTATTATTATCAATTTATGCAAACCATTCACACACCCACACGTGCACACTTCATTAACATAATCGTGTCCGTACTACCAACACATACACATGCACATACATATACACATGCACAAGTGTGCGTGGGAGTCGGGCAATTAGCAGCATCCAGCTGAGTCAATCAATGAAAGCGAAAAATACATAAAAAACAAGGCGGAATGCGGCGTTAAGCGATTTACAGGCATTTACAGACATTTACTGACATTTGCATACATGCACATGCTTCTGGCCCATTAAATGCAATCAAAGGGACTGCTGTGTGTTCTATCAGCATCTGTAATGCCAGAAATGAGCTCAAACTGCGCCAACGGCACAGTTCAAAATCGTAAAGAACTCATGGGGCATAAAAAAGTGCATATGCATTTATACCTGGGGACAATGAATGTCAGCTTAAAATTTATAAAGTTCATGCATTTTTTATTCAACAAATTTAAATGATAGAACCATCAATGGCACCATGCAAAGTAAACTGCATTTCCATATTGTTAGCGCAACAATTACTGGCTGACTTGGCAATAATAAAATGAATTAATATGAATACACAGGTACATGTACGGGGGAATTTTCCGAATTAATCAAAGCGTAGAGGCCAACGGAAGTATTCAAAAGTAGAACTCGAGCCGAATTAAAATGAACGGGGCCACAGGACCAAAGAGCAAATGGAATTACATTCATTAGAGTCAGCAGTTGGAAAATAATAAAAACGGCAAAACAAAAAAAAACAAAAAAAAAAGGAAAAAGAAGGGGCAGCCACAAGAAAAGCAGCTATGGCCATAGAAATTCTATAGAATTATACGTTACACGCGATGGGGGGAAACAAAAAAAGTCGTGTTAACGGAGCATTTTTATTGATTTATTTTTGCCGTTTCTAATGACGCGCCCAACCATACACATACTTCTACAAATACACTCACACTTACACTCATACAATGGCACATGACAGGATTTTCTGCGATTATTTCCCAGGCACACTCACACTCCCACTCGCAGTTACACTCACACACACGCACACATAAAAATGCCATAAACAAATTTTTGGTCGCTCAAGTTAATTTTTGTTCCATTTCCCAGCTTTTGGTTTATATTTCTCTTCTCTTCTTTTCTTTTTTTTCTTTTTCTCCTCTTTGTATTTGGGATTGCCGCTTTGCCTTGTTCTTTTTGTCGTTTCGTGACAATTCCATTTCATTGCTTTCTGCTTCATTTTAAGCATTTATTGGAGCTGTCTATTTGCCATACTTTTTTCCTTTTCTTATTTTCTTTTTTTTTTTCGTATTTTTTCGTACTTTTCTGGGTGGCCAACGAGGGGAGCGAGGGAGGGGGCGACTATGTCGTGCGGCACATTTGGCTGGTGGCGCCGCCAGGACGCGCAGCCTTGGCTCGTCAATGCCAGGCACGACATTTTAAAGCTCCCGGCTTAAAGCATTCTGCATTTCCCATTTTCCATTTTCCCCCTTTTCGGTTCGCGGAGAGCCAGAGTTTGCGAATGCAGGCCACTTTCCGCGAAAGCCCAGGATTCGGCCAGAAATAGGGTTTCAAGCTCGTTAAATCGAACTGTCTATCCAATTAGCAGCTATCCGACCACGCTGCGTATACGTGTTATTGCATCTCAAAACATGGCCAACATGGCGTATACGCAATTTGGTACAATTACTTAAATATTACTTATACGCAAGGGGATGACGACTTATGTGTAATGCTTGAAAGTAAAGCTACTTAAAATACAAGCGATCTGAAACAAATTAAAGCCATGTTAATGGGCTAAAATTTCGAAATTAATCTTTAGATGCAATCGAAAGATCTGTGAACTTTTTCATTACTTTTTGGCCGTTTGCCCACCGTATTTATCCGAAAAAAAAAATGTTCAATTATACGACAGCACTGCACGCAATGGCAGACAAATCGATAAATATTCATGAAAAATAAATGGAACCACTGTTGCTAGTGGCACTCTCCGTAGGTGTGTGGTGCACAAGCCACCCACTAACCCACCCACCTACTCACCCACTAACCCACCCACCTCCAGCTAGCAACGAGAATTCCCAAAGGATGACGTACGACGGGTCACTGGGAAGCACTTTCTGGTCGGGGGCTAAGCAGGCTCTATTAATATGCTTTTTTATGGCCAGCCACGGAGAAGGAAAATTGATCGCTGGACATGGCTAGTGGGAAATGGAAAGTGGGAAATGGACAGTGGGAAATGAGAAGTGGGAAGTGGGCCAGGTGAAGCTAATTTACAAAATGTGTAATAAACGTGGCCGGGTCGCAGCTTTATTTATTTTAGTACCTATGCTTAGAGGCATATGTCAAAGTTCGCATTCATTTGGGCTTTTTATGGCATACAAACATACTCGCACATACATGGCTTTCATTCATACAAACACAGACACACACACGCACACACTCAATCGTTTGATTTAAGTTAATTGCTTTGTAAAGAACAACGAAAGAATAATGAACCCACAACATTTGTAATCTATATCGAATGCAATATCGAATCAAATCGAATCGAATCGAAGCAAATTCTATAAATAAACTGAATAAACTAATTGCATGCCTATAGCACTCTAATTACTAATACTCGATGACATTCTGTGTGTATATCCGTATCTGTATCCGAACCTGTATCTGCTGCCCCAACAAATCAACGATCTATATCCGATCCGATCCGATCCGATCCGCAGTTATGTGACCATGGGTATAGATTTAGGTAATCTAGCAGCCCTGCGAACGTTTAGGGTGCTGCGAGCGCTTAAAACCGTAGCCATTGTGCCAGGTATGGAATCTGCATATGAGCGACCTATTAACTAGCTTATAACTACTCATGATTAATTAATCATATGTAATCAAATGTATGTATGTATGATACCATCATCCAATGAAATATCCCACAAACAGGCTTGAAGACCATCGTCGGCGCCGTCATCGAATCGGTGAAGAATCTGCGCGATGTGATAATCCTGACCATGTTCTCCCTGTCGGTGTTCGCGTTGATGGGCCTGCAGATCTACATGGGCGTGCTCACGCAGAAGTGCATCAAGAAGTTCCCGCTGGACGGCTCCTGGGGCAATCTGACCGACGAGAACTGGGACTATCACAATCGCAATAGCTCCAATTGGTACTCCGAGGACGAGGGCATCTCATTTCCGTTGTGCGGCAATATATCCGGTGCGGGGTAAGTGCATTATCGTTAAGGATGGATGTCCTTAGTTAGTCAGTTAGTTAGTTATCAATTCTAATTCTAAACACCTTTTGTGATCTTCCTTTCCATGCGATCCCATGCGATACCAGGCAATGCGACGACGACTACGTGTGCCTGCAGGGGTTTGGTCCGAATCCGAATTATGGCTACACCAGCTTCGATTCGTTCGGATGGGCATTCCTGTCCGCGTTCCGGCTGATGACACAGGACTTTTGGGAGGACCTGTACCAGCTGGTGTTGCGCGCCGCCGGACCATGGCACATGCTGTTCTTTATAGTCATCATCTTCCTAGGTTCATTCTATCTTGTGAATTTGATTTTGGCCATTGTTGCCATGTCGTATGACGAATTGCAAAAGAAGGCCGAAGAAGAGGAGGCTGCCGAAGAGGAGGCGATACGTGTAAGTAGACACCCAGACCAGCTGCCCCAGACAACTGCAACAGCAACAGCAACTGCAGCTGCAACTGCCACTGCAACTGCAGCAGCAAGTGCCAAGCAGTGGGACAAGAACAGACACAAGTACAGTACAGAACCGCTAACTACTACCATACTACCAAACTACCGTACTAAATACCACACTTACACAACTACAACAGCTGCGGTAGATAATTTCAATTTCGATTGCTGCCGGAACTCGATCGAATATTGAGAATATCTACCCGTACCAATGACTCGAAAACAGCAGCAACCACAACAGACTTGCTTTTTTCTTTTGTATGTACCATGTGAATATGAATATGAATATCAATATCAATATCAATATCAGTATCAATATGATTATGAGTATGAATATGAACTTGAATCGACTACTCGTATGTATATCGTGTATCGTATATCGTATATCGTATGCCCTAATATCGTATGCTTTAGCTAACTGTCTATGAAACTTAATCAACTAATCAAAACTATCGCAACATCTTATCAAAACTACTCTGTCTATCCTGTACTTTTCAATCATTGTGCATAAAATGTCGAGCTCGGTTCCGTCTGATACTGACTCATCCAGTAACTGTTATAGGACCTGGTCCTAATCACGAACCATTTAGCTTTCAAAGTTCCTGGAACTTGACCTTTTCTATCTCTCCATGTATACTTATATATGCTATCTTGTATGTAAACTCTTTGGAGATGTACTCGTACTTACTTATGATTTTAGTGCACCATTAGTTCCGATCCTGTCACTAATCACAAAACGATTAACGGAAATAACAAAAGAAGAAATCAAATTACTCACAACCTATACTTACTATCTCTCTCTGTCTCTCTATATATATATATAAATATCCATATAAATATGTATCAAATAAGCTCCAGCCCTGAAACCAAAATCCTGACACCTCAACCCATCCCATACCGAATCCTAAACAAAAACTAAACCCAGCACAGCACCTTACTGTATGATTTCTTTTGATCTGTGTACCTATGTATCAACCATAACCGATCAAAGTAGCGTTGTAGTTTTGCTTTTCGTAATGTACCAGTTCCGAAACCCCAATTGAGAAATCCCATTCCTAACCTGAAAATAACCCCCAACCAATCCTCCAATCCTCCGGATGTGTGAGACTGCGGAGTGATGGGACTGTACATAATCGCTAATTGCCATACCACAATTGTTGTAGGAAGCGGAAGAAGCTGCCGCCGCCAAAGCGGCCAAGCTGGAGGAGCGGGCCAATGCGCAGGCTCAGGCAGCAGCGGATGCGGCTGCCGCCGAAGAGGCTGCACTGCATCCGGAGATGGCCAAGAGTCCGACGTATTCTTGCATCAGCTATGAGCTATTTGTTGGCGGCGAGAAGGGCAACGATGACAACAACAAAGAGAAGATGTCCATTCGGAGCGTCGAGGTGGAGTCGGAGTCGGTGAGCGTTATACAAAGACAACCAGCACCTACCACAGCACACCAAGCTACCAAAGTTCGTAAAGTGAGCACGGTAAGTATTCCGAGCGCAGGCGCAGCATTTTTCTTTACCTTCCTTTCCATTCCAGTCTTTTGTGTTCCGTTCCATTCCGTACCGTTCCGTTTCGTTTCGTTCCGTTAACCTTCTTTTGCGTTCGATTCCATTTGACGAGCTTCCGTTTACGTTTATAGTTTTCCTATTCCGTTTCTCCATACAAATCCTATTCGTTTCGATACTGCTTTCGGTTCCTTTCAGTTTCCGTTTAGCTTTTTGCGTTTTGGGCTCTACTGTACCCAGTGTCGTTAGACCTAGATGTGTTAACTGTACTTGAATTGTGTTTGGTTGGCCCGACGGCCCATCGATTATTATATACATACATATGTGCATATATGTTGGCTTGAGTTGCTTTCGGCCTCGGTTAGGTTGCTTTTCCGTTGCGTTTTCTTTATTCTAATCGATTCCCCTGCAAGGATCTTGTCTTCCGATCGCTGCCTATCGATCACCGATCACTGGGCTCCACTTACAGCTTGCGTTGCAGCCTCGAGTCCCTCCAAGAGCTATCGATTAATTGCGTCGCCCCGCTACCGATAAAGTTAGAGCTACAGTAAAAGCTACAGTTATAGTTACCGTTACCGCTATCGTTACATTGCCATTGCATTGTTATCGAACCTGAGTTATCCAGTTATCGCCTATCATTTTGTTTCTCGTTTCTCGTCGATTTTTGTTGGATTAGTTTGATCATTTTGTTGGATCTCTCCCTCTTTTGATTGGATCGTACATTTCGTGCCTTATATGCTGTAAAAATTTACCCGTATGATCATGCAACTAGATATTGAATCCTTTCATACCTGTATATGGAAATAGTGTTAGTGCGTGTCGATATGTATGTATGTACTCTGACCTTTTTACTTATCTCTATCTATCTATAACTCTATCTTTACCGCTAACTCCTTAATCATTCTTCGGTTTTAGTTTCCCATCATGATTTCCGTTCGTTATGTGCATGCGAGTGCCTGTGTGTGCGTGAGTGTCGGTGGGATATACATAGATTCCCAGACAGTTTTCAAGTTCTATTGTAGGAGCTTTTGACAATGATTTTCCATTTGCGTAGCTTCAAATTTAAATTTGAATTTGTTTAAGTTTTGTCCTTACTTTCCAGTGATTTCGTACTTTCCTTATCATTTTTGTTTCGATCTTGGTTGGGTCATTGCTCGGAATGCATTAGGTAAAATGGAAAACTCCTTATCAAAGTACTTACATATATTATGGATGCTTTGACAATTGGCTTCGTACCGCATTCTGCAACGCTAAGAGAACCAATAAAAATCATAAGCTTCAGATTCGTCAGCTTGGCTTGACTATTGGACCTGCGCTTAACGGCTTTGAACCCATACAAAAACCACCGTGCTTTTTCGGTTTTTGATTTGACTTGATTTTCGACTATTGTTTTGGATTCGCTTTCGGTTGTACTGCATACTATCCTCGATCCCTGGCTAAGGAGCCACCGATCAATGGTTTCTTTGAGTTGATTTTGAGTTCCTGTACCAATATAAATTTTTGTTTAACGTTCCATTATGATATTGTACGATAGAGTTTCGGATTTGATAATTTCTGTGGCTGCATAACCATTGCATGTATTGATCGAACGTTACATTTCCCGTTATAGCATCTATAAATGTATAACAATTATAACAGTTGACACACGCCACAATCAAATTCCGATGATTAGAATCCATTGATTGGAGAAAAGTTGCCACTTGTGCTCGTAGCACCAGATTGAATAGACTAAAATTGAATCAAAACGAATCGAGTCCAATCGATCACAATACCTATCGGGCGAGCGATAACCAATTGCGATAACCATAGATTTTTCTCTTCATCGCTAAGCTAGTTATGTACCTCTCACGAAACACGGACTTTTTGGCATATGGCAAGCGTTTGCTTTTCAGCACAGCTACACTTACACAAAACACGCGCGCAATTGGAGGATATCCGCGATAACCGATAGCCAATAACCGATAGTAAGCGGTTCCCTTTATCTTGTCGAGCGTCAAACGCTCGGGTGCTCAAAAAATAAAGTTTTCGGCTTTTCCGTTTGAGTTATGAACCCGCTAACACAGCAATGAACCGCCTTGAATACCTATGAAATGAAAACACTATTTCACACGATATATATGTACCTAACCGATATACTGATTGATAACTCGCTATCGCTATCTCGCTCTCGCTCGCTCGCTAGCTCGTTCTTGCCAACCATCAATTTTGCTCAGGGCAGCCTCAGATAGTTTTCGATGAGAGCAGAAACTATTTGGGATTGACCGTTGATCGTATATCGATAAGTCCCCAGTTGCCTCAGGTAGGTTGCTCTCTCTCTCTCTCTCGCTCCTACTCTCTTTCTCTCTCTCCCACACACACACACTCTTTCTCTCTCCAACTCTCTCTCTCTGTCTGGCTCTGTTAAACGAACCAAAGCGAACTCACACAGACAAGAAACAAGACACGCATACACAGCCAAAAACTAAAATCAAAGTCTGATTAGGACTCAAGGCAGAGCCTGGTTCGATGAAATCCGTCCAGACATACCGTGTAGATGATATATATCCATATGCCCATTTTCGATCCGTTAGCCGCCCCTTTTGCCATGCCCCCCGCTGAGTATGCAACGAAAAAAGAGATCGAAAGCGCAGTAGAGTTGTGATTTGAAACTAGAAATGCATCCGTACGAAGTTTGGAAGAGATTTGCCTAGAGTTGATTGTAGAACTTACCGATTAACACTTGTTTCTGATTATGGATTATTGGTTTCGTATGGTTTTCATTATTGAGCCGGCTTTTCCGCCAGTGGGACCGATTTTCCCGATCAACGTTTATACAAATCTTTTCGTTTTTCGTATTGTTCCATTGAAGTTTTCTCTTTTGTTGGTTGATATGATTCTTGATCTAAGAACTGTATAAGTATATAACCCTGTTTGGAACATTTTAGTTATTTAGTTCTCCAAACCCCGACCCTTAAATATCTAGCTAAACGAAGCAACTTTTTAATCAAACGCTACGCTGAAGTAGAACCGAAATCACACCACAAATTTTAAACTCAAATCAACCGTTCACCAAACTACAAAATGTAAAATAGTTGCTATCTTATCATGTTAAAAGGAACACACACATATGAACACAATATGTACACATACTGAAACACAATCACATACAAAACACACGTTATTCTCACAACTAAACGCTCCAAGTAATAACTTTTCCTTTAAATCGTAGACAACCAAACCAAATAATTTATGCCAAACCCAAAAACGAAGAAATGTTTTTGTACAAAATATAAATATACATTTATCCATAGATAATAAAATCGCAATCGAGAAATATATATATTTTATTTGATTCATTTTTCTTTTTCTTCTTCTATTTATACTTTGTTTGTACAACAAATGAAAAATGAAAACGAACCGAAAAAAAAACAAAACTTAGACATCCTTATCCTTACCTGGTTCACCGTTTAACATACGCAGGGGATCACGTAGTTCTCACAAGGTAAGCGCCCAACACACACACACACACACTCGAACGCCCCACACCCACACCACCTCACACAGATACACCGTCCACGAACACAGACACGGATTTGCGTTACACACATACACCCCACATCATCGGCCATGCGGATCTTCGATCCGAAACCGTGGAATTGGCCATAGATCATCAGAGATCAGAGTTCACAGCTCACAAATCACGAATCACAACAGTCACACTCGTCGATCATCTGAGACTGAAAGTCACCGTCTTAGTCTTAGCCAAGTAATCGTATCTCGTAGGCAGTTGCTACCGTACAGCGTTTAGAACATACTCGTACATATCTATAGTTTTCGGTATCGGTTTCCATTCAGCACTGAACGATGTCCTTGGTTCATCAAACCCAACAACCCAACAACATTAAAGCGACTAGTTAGCGTAGCATCCGATCTGAAACATCTGTAATACCCGATCATCTTTGGATACGAGAGTCATATGTGGCACTAACCATATCGATAGGCTTTCGCATTTGCATTACCATATAGCCATACATAGCCATACTCACATAGTCATGCTCACCTAATCGTCTATTACTATCTACATGTTTCTATTGTTTTCTACTCTTCGATAATTGTGTTTCCTTGTTTGGCCTTGTTTTGTGTATCGCTGTATCTTCATATCCCTCAATATATATATACTGTTATATATGTATACTATCGTGCATATCCATCTATAACGTATAGTCGTCTAACTAACTGTACTGCTCTTAACTGTACTCGGTTGTAAGTGTGTCTGTCTCTGTGTACCTGTCCTCTGTACCTCCTCTGTACAACTGTACCATGTACCATTGTACAATTGTACACCTGTACACCTGTACACCTTTAAACCTGATTAGCTTGATCTCAGCAGTGGGCTTCGAAGGGAACAGTTCTCGTCCGGATGTCACTCATCTCGCGGTCACTGTTACGCGGTCACTGCCACAATCGCAACCACTGTCACCGCTCACTGTCACTTTCGCTGTCACTGTCACTGTCACGATCACCCTCACTGTCATGTCTCGATGTGCATTTTTTTGATCGTTTTGCCCCTTGATTTATTATCTTGTCAGTTTTCTCAGTTGTCTTTTTGTTCTTGTTTTGGTTCTCTGTAAGTATTACGTCTATGTATACGCAAAACCACAATAAAATAACTATAAAGCAACCAATGGCACAGTAATCCTCTGAAGTCTGACTGTGGTCCGTTCTCACTCTACGTTCTTTACCAAACCTAAAATATCCGAAATCAGCTCAGATATGGCAATGTGAATTGATTTCGTGGCCAAATCAGTTGATTTGTTCTTCCGCTCTTGATTTATTATTGTTGTCTATAATTGTTCATTTCAATCACATCGATAACGAGTCTAGTATGGCGAAGAATACCCCGCGTCATAACTCTCACCACTCTCGGCAAATACCACCTAATACCTACTCCTACTACTGCTCTCTGCCGTATAACTACTTTGTAATAACTCTATATATCAATTTATATATAAATATATATATATATATTATACATTGCTGTGTGGCTTCACTGAATGCGCGAGTGGGTGCGTGTGTGTGCGAGTGTGCAAGTGGATGCCATAGGGCCAAAGCAGATGAACTAACCTAACCCAATTCCATGTCCATGTAACCATGTCCAGTACACGATACGGAACGGGCGTGGCCGCTTTGGTATACCCGGTAGCGATCGTAAGCCATTGGTATTGTCAACATATCAGGATGCCCAGCAGCACTTGCCCTATGCCGACGACTCGAATGCCGTCACCCCGATGTCCGAAGAGAATGGGGCCATCATAGTGCCCGTGTACTATGGCAATCTAGGTGAGTAGATGTGCTGTTCTCCCTTAAAGGCATGACAGTAACATGATTTTCTTTCAGGCTCTCGGCACTCATCGTACACCTCGCATCAGTCCCGAATATCGTATACCTCACATGGCGATCTACTCGGCGGCATGGCCGTCATGGGCGTCAGCACAATGACCAAGGAGAGCAAATTGCGCAACCGCAACACACGCAATCAATCAGTGGGCGCCACCAATGGCGGCACCACCTGCCTGGACACCAATCACAAGCTCGATCATCGCGACTACGTAAGCCTCTTTAGCCCCACTTACACACAATTGATTGTTATCGATTTCAACAACCGATTATTTCGATAATTTCAGGAAATTGGCCTGGAGTGCACGGACGAAGCTGGCAAGATTAAACATCATGACAATCCTTTTATCGAGCCCGTCCAGACACAAACGGTGGTTGACATGAAAGGTAGGATATGCTCGATATACACACCTGTTTTTTGGTAAACACAATTCGGATGGAAATTTAATTACGAATTTAACGAGATATGACATTCCATACTTGGACCAATATTTCGAATGTTCTGATCAAAATACTGATATTTAAATCGCAAAAAAACAGAAAATCCATTTTCGGCCAAAATCCAAATATCATCATCAAAAATTGGAAAAAATTTGAAAAAAAAATTAAATTTTTTCTGTAAACACAGTTCGATTGGAAATTTAATTACGAATTCAACGAGATATGACATTCCATATTCGGACTAATATTTTGAATGTTCTGATCAAAATACTGCTATTTAAATCGCAAAAACACAGAAAATCAATTTTCGGCCAAAATCGAAATATCATCATCAAAAATTGGAAAAAATTTGAAAAAAAAATTAAATTTTTTCTGTAAACACAGTTCGATTGGAAATTTAATTACGAATTCAACGAGATATGACATTCCATATTCGGACTAATATTTTGAATGTTCTGATCAAAATACTGCTATTTAAATCGCAAAAAAGCAGAAAATCAATTTTCGGCCAAAATCCAAATATCATCATCAAAAATTGGAAAAAATTTGAAAAAAAAATTAAATTTTTTCTGTAAACACAGTTCGATTGGAAATTTAATTACGAATTCAACGAGATATGACATTTCATATTTGGACCAATATTTCGAATGTTCTGATCAAAATACTTTTATTTAAATCGCAAAAACACAGAAAATCACTTTTCGGCCAAAATCCAAATATCATCATCAAAAATTGGAAAAAATTTGAAAAAAAAATTAAATTTTTTCTGTAAACACAGTTCGATTGGAAATTTAATTACGAATTCAACGAGATATGACATTCCATATTTTGACCAATATTTCGAATGTTCTGATCAAAATACTGATATTTAAATCGCAAAAACACAGAAAATCAATTTTCGGCCAAAATCGAAATATCATCATCAAAAATTGGAAAAAATTTGAAAAAAAAATTAAATTTTTTCTGTAAACACAGTTCGATTGGAAATTTAATTACGAATTCAACGAGATATGACATTCCATATTCGGACTAATATTTTGAATGTTCTGATCAAAATACTGCTATTTAAATCGCAAAAAAGCAGAAAATCAATTTTCGGCCAAAATCCAAATATCATCATCAAAAATTGGAAAAAATTTGAAAAAAAAATTAAATTTTTTCTGTAAACACAGTTCGATTGGAAATTTAATTACGAATTCAACGAGATATGACATTTCATATTTGGACCAATATTTCGAATGTTCTGATCAAAATACTGATATTTAAATCGCAAAAAAACAGAAAATCCATTTTCGGCCAAAATCCAAATATCATCATCAAAAATTGGAAAAAATTTGAAAAAAAAATTAAATTTTTTCTGTAAACACAGTTCGATTGGAAATTTAATTACGAATTCAACGAGATATGACATTCCATATTTTGACCAATATTTCGAATGTTCTGATCAAAATACTGATATTTAAATCGCAAAAACACAGAAAATCACTTTTCGGCCAAAATCCAGAAACCATCATCAAAAATTGGAAAAAATTTGAAAAAAAAATTAATTTTTTTTGGTAAACACAGTTTGATTGGAAATTTAATTACGAATTCAACGAGATATGACATTCCATATTTTGACCAATATTTCGAATGTTCTAATCAAAATACTGATATTTAAATCGCAAAAACACAGAAAATCCATTTTCGGCCTAAATCCAATATCATCATCAAAAATTGGAAAAAATTTGAAAAAAAAATATTTTTTTTTTGGTAAACACAGTTTGATTGGAAATTTAATTACGAATTCAACGAGATATGACATTCCATATTTGGACCAATATTTCGAATGTTCTGATCAAAATACTGATATTTAAATCGCAAAAACACAGAAAATCACTTTTCGGCCAAAATCCAAAAACCATTATCAAAAATTGGAAAAAATTTGGAAAAAAAATTAAATTTTTTCTGTAAACACAGTTCGATTGGAAATTTAATTACGAATTCAACGAGATATGACATTCCATATTTGGACCAATATTTCGAATGTTCTGATCAAAATACTGATATTTAAATCGCAAAAACACAGAAAATCAATTTTCGGCCAAAATCCAAAAATCATCATCAAAAATTTGAAAAAAAAAAAAAAAAATTATTTTTTTTGGTAAACACAGTTCGATTGGATTTACTAATTCAACGAATTCATATAACGAATATGTATATGCGATAAATATTATGTTTCGAAATATATGTATATATTTAATCTTTTATTTTCTTAAAGGTAATATCGATTTCATATTTTAGATGCCCTTAAATCTTTTCAATGCTTAACGATCCAAGTGGATAAATGCAATTTCATCGATTATTCCGATTACACACACGATAACCCCCCATTGCCTTCTGCTCCTTTCAGATGTGATGGTCCTGAATGACATAATCGAACAGGCCGCTGGTCGGCACAGTCGGGCAAGCGATCGCGGTGGTAAGTGGATTGATACAAGCTTACCGATATCTGTAATTGTTGACTATCGATTAATATCCATTCCGTTCATTCTGTACATTCTTGCATCCCAATCGATATCGATCGTCGTCTCTTTTGTGTTAACCTTACATGTGCATTGTTCGATTTGGTTTTCGTTTCCGTTTCCTGTTTCGTTATCATGTAAATACAATACTGTAAACCAGCCTTGCGAGAGCGCGGGGAATAAAGATTGCCAGTCGATTTTCCCCGACAATCTCTTTTCTCTTTTCAACAATTTAAATTTTTGGCTTTACAAAAAAACAGCATAATAGCTTAAGATCATCTCCAGACAAATTTCTTATAAAAAATAAATAGAAAAAAAAAACAAATGGAGTGACAGTTTCATTGACCTGGCCATCATGGCAGTCCTGACAAAGATTTAATTTAATTTGCCCTCATGTTTTATGCATTTCATTTTGCATTTTGATTGCAGTCATGTTTTGATTTTATCGGTTCGCATGCGTTTTGTGACCCCGCCTGGCCGAGTCCTTTGGCCGGTTGATTGATTGATTGATTGATTGGTCGATTGACTGCTGACTGAAGCGAATGTGCCAGTGTGTCCTGCTCCTAGAGCTCGCATGCGGCCTGCATCGTGTGCATCCCTCCATTGATAACTGATAGCCGATAACCAATAACCATTAACCGATAGTCCCACTTCCGCCGGCGAAGAGCGAACGATGCGTTGCCTTTGTTTATCTATATTTTATTATCCTTTGTGTTCTGTTCTGCATTCAAACTCTTCCTCGCGTGCATACCTATATATATATAAATATTTTTGATTTCCTTTTTAATTCCTCTGTTCTAAGCTGAAAAAAAACAAGCAACTTATTTTATATATATACCTATGCATATATATCCAAACATATATATATATATATACTCCAATGAATGACTTCTTTGACTCGTCCATTTTATTTAATGCCGTTGATGCTAACAGAAGAAAGCGAACAAGCAAAAATGACAAAACCAATACAACAAATGTTTAAAAACAAACAAAAACAACAGTCCGTTCCAAAACTTTAAGAAGTGCAGTTAGCAAGCCACACTCACACAGCCAAACAGCCACACACCCATATTTAATTAGAGTTATTTCCTCACACACACACACACACACGCGTACTGCGGAAGAGCAGGCGCTCTCTTAAGCCTTTCTCCGCTTTCTCTCTCTCTCTCTCTCTCAGAAACGTAAAGAATTCGCATTTCGCACGCTGCTGCCGCTCTCACCCACACACAGACAATTAACACACACACACACACTGAGCAGCCGGAGAGGTGACGAAATCTCCTTTCCTGCCAGTCACGACAGTGTGTCGTCACGAAGGCTGCTCTTTCAAGAGGCTCAATTAGACAAAAAGTTTCAAAAATATTCTTATAAAATTAAAGTAAATCAAGTAAATCGCAAAATTCGATTTTCTTCTCTTGTTGGTTACAATGCTAAATGTTTTACCTTTCGTTACCTATTTTTTTAATGCATGCCTAAACTAGTTACTTGTATATTTTAGAGAATTGCCTAACTAAGTAAATAATTATATTTTTTAAGTACATTTTGTCGTATTTGGTAGTTATTTTGAATTTTGGCGTAATAGAGTACATAAGAAACAACGGTATATTTGTTAATACAAGAGCATGCTTTCGTTGATCAGTTCGTAGATCATTATTTAGTCCAATCACATTCACTCTTATCTAATGATTTCATGATTATAAACAATATGCTTAGAACTAATTTAACTGGTAATTGAAGCGCCGAACCACGATTGTATTGGAATATGATTCGAGTAGTATTTTATTAGTGAATTTTCCAAGTGTCCGTATGGATTCCTATGAAGAGGAAATAACCTATCCCAGCTGAAAGTCAAACAGTAGTTAGTTACCAGAATTGGCCGCATATAGATCTCGATCAGCTTTTAATAGAGAAGTGCCGACATGAAAATCTTCGGGTGCCGAAGTCAAGATAGTATTCCTAAAGTAAAGGTGGCAAAAGGTCGAAATATATTAGTTTTAATGTAGTAATTTTACATTGATAGATTTTGTTGAAATAAATTTCTATAAAAAATGTGTTGTATCAAAAAAGCTGGAAGGATAGTATATTTTTGTTATATAGTAGTTGTTGATAGCTTGCCAGCTCTACAAATGAATATCTATCATTCACAGCCAAGTAGTTCAGTTAAGTTAATACCTATATAGTACCTCTAAAATGTAATCAAATTCGCAATCCTACGTACAAACTTTTCGTTTTCGCAATGTGCAATGTGCAAAGCAAGAATTGAGCATCAGTATCTCAAAGCCAAAGCCTCTCTTTCACACAAGACACAAACTTTGAACCGTTTGAACCGCTTAACGAATAATATCCAATGCAATGAGCTTCAACAAACTAAAACAGCAATACAATAAATTAAAAACAAAAAAAAGCAAAAAACAAAAAACCAAAAAATGAAAACGAATGAAAACTATCCAAAGTAAAAGCAATCTGGCTGAGTCAAAGTTGGTCAAATCACCACTAATAACAAATTTTTGTATGGTTCAGTCTCCGTTTACTATTTCCCAACAGAGGACGATGACGAGGATGGGCCGACGTTCAAAGACAAGGCACTCGAAGTGATCCTCAAAGGCATCGATGTGTTTTGTGTGTGGGACTGTTGCTGGGTTTGGTTGAAATTTCAGGAGTGGGTATCGCTCATCGTCTTCGATCCCTTCGTCGAGCTCTTCATCACGCTGTGCATTGTGGTCAACACGATGTTCATGGCGATGGATCACCACGATATGAACAAGGAGATGGAGCGCGTGCTCAAGAGTGGCAACTATGTGAGTACTATCTTACATCATTTACATATATGATATAATTACAACATCCATGCCATTCTTCCAGTTCTTCACGGCCACCTTCGCCATCGAGGCCACCATGAAGCTGATGGCCATGAGCCCCAAGTACTATTTCCAGGAGGGCTGGAACATCTTCGACTTCATCATCGTGGCCCTATCGCTCTTGGAGCTGGGACTCGAGGGTGTCCAGGGTCTGTCCGTCTTGCGTTCCTTTCGATTGGTAAGCCTCGTTTCGTTACTCTCGCTGCAAGTCTATTAGTCTAGTGCTAGGTTAGTTAGTAAGTTACTACGACTCTAATCTCGAACTTTAGCAGGCGAAAACTGTTGTGATATGCGCGCTAATCGAATCGTAATTAACTCGTACTCGTGCTCGTATAAAAACCCCTTTTTGCTTTCCCTTTTCGACCCGCCAATTTGCAGCTGCGTGTTTTCAAGCTGGCCAAATCGTGGCCGACACTGAATTTGCTCATATCGATTATGGGCCGCACTGTCGGCGCCCTCGGCAATCTGACCTTCGTCCTGTGCATTATTATCTTCATATTCGCGGTCATGGGCATGCAGCTGTTTGGCAAGAACTACACAGGTACTTTGGGAGAACCTTCAGAGTCTCCAGAACCTCCTGATCCTAAACCAGATCCAACCATCCAACCATCCAACTATCCCAACTCCCACATCCAAAATCGATAACCAAAAGGCCTCGAATTCAAAAAGCAAAGTTCTAGCGTGCAATGAAACTATTTTCTTAGTGCAACCTTTCTCCAACTTTTTGCCTCCAACTTTTTCAACTTACATACGTTTTTTGACTCTATATATGCTCCTAATCTATACTAATTCTTAGCCATAGTCTTGAAAATACACCTACGTAAGATCAAGAATTCGCCAAATCCGAGAACACGTTTAGAGAGCCACGCTTTGGGCACGGTTTTATCTTAAGTTTACCACACTTCAGTTTGATTTTAGTCAATACTTTTACGATTCTGCTTTTGCTGCCAATCAAAAATTATCAAGAAATTCTAGATTTTCTAGGAAAATCATGCCCGGACTATGTCTGCTTTAGCATTTTTTCCTAGAGAGATCCTTAACGCATTTTTAAGCGAATGTTACGCCATAAGACTCCTTTTATAGGGCTGGAAATGAACTCGTAATACCCTAAGTAAGAACCATATTTCGTGTATACATATATAGCAAGTACTTAAGCGTTTATGGGGTTCAAAAATATCATTGATATCGGTGATATAAATTGATATTTTACTTTAATATTTAAAGCGATTGTTTTTTGGATTAATTCTATATAACCTAAATACGATTTTTTTTCCACTATATTTTCCTAATGCTTTGCCCGGCTTTCAAAACAAAACAAAACCAATCGAATCGAACCAAATCCTAACTAAATAAACAACATAATCGATTAACCAATCTGATTGAATCAACTTTCCATACACCAATTGCCAATTGAACTGTGAATGATCCCCCAAAAATAAACCAAATCAAATCGAATCCAATCGAATCGAAATCAATTCGCAAACTGCAGCTGCGTGTATTTAAATTGGCCAAGTCTTGGCCAACACTTAATTTACTCATTTCGATTATGGGACGCACCATGGGCGCTTTGGGTAATCTGACATTTGTACTTTGCATTATCATCTTCATCTTTGCGGTGATGGGAATGCAACTGTTCGGAAAGAATTATCATGGTAAGTTAAAGATCGATCGCATCCCCAACTACCAACTATCATACCAGACTTTATTCGATTTGTGTGTTATGTGTGTTTCTGTTCACTAAATGTACGTATTCGTATTCGTATTCGTATCCGTTATCGTAATCGTATTCGTGTCTATGTGTCATGGGAGCCATTAATCCCAGTAATCCCCAATTATTTAGACCCACCTGTCTATCGTCTGTATGTACTGCTACTGCGTTGTTTGTGCCCACCAAACTGGGGGAATCCAAATATATTGGGACAACAGAAAGCTACACCATCCATTTGGATTCCTTCGGGAGATATATAAGCAATATCATCGTACCATGCCACCTTATAATTTATTCCACACCCAATGAGTTTTCGTTACCTTTGCGGCCTGCTTAGCTCATCAGTCCGTGTATCCGAATACAAACCAAGCCCCATCCTAAGCAATCCAGCATAGTCGTTCTCTAGCGACTATAAGAATGATTTATGATTTACTTGGAGCTTAAGATCTTAAGATCATTGAGTGCCCGTGTCCTCCGTAAGTACTCCTGCCAGCGAAAGTGCGACAACTATCTTTTCTCCTAGCTAATTTACTCCAAGCTCGTCTATTTGATTTTTTCCTTCCTAAGCATTATGTATATGCGATCGCAAGCGTAACCTTTGTATAGCTACACACTTTCGTAGCTCTAGCCTGACTCAAAACAAAACAACTCAAAAACTCAATAAAATCAAATGATGTTGATGGAGATGAGGCGTGCGTTACTTTTCGGTTTCCTACTTTTTCGTTTTGTGTACGATTTTACTGGCATTTTTACCTTGTACCACACCGTTTTTTGTGAGTGCCCGCTGCGCTGAACACTTTTTGCACACGCTTCTGTATGTGGCTTGACACCAAACCAAAACCAAACAAAACCAATGCAAATCCAAATAAAATAAAGAACACCAATTGAAACTGTGTCCAACTATCCAAATATCCAAACATAAACTATAGAAAGCAAAACGAGTGAGTAACTGTTGCTAATTCATCCCAAAACCATCAACAGATCACAAGGACCGCTTTCCGGATGGCGACCTGCCGCGCTGGAACTTCACCGACTTCATGCACAGCTTCATGATCGTGTTCCGGGTGCTCTGCGGAGAGTGGATCGAGTCCATGTGGGACTGCATGTACGTGGGCGACGTCTCGTGCATTCCCTTCTTCTTGGCCACCGTTGTCATCGGCAATCTTGTGGTGAGTACTCGAGAAAGCTGCTTGTAAACGATGCAGCAGCTTGCTTTCTGATAAAGGAATAATGCTGCTTCATCGCCTAACTATGGCTTAGAGCATCGCATTAAGCAGATAACTAATTGAGGTCGTATACTTGCAGGTACTTAACCTTTTCTTAGCCTTGCTTTTGTCCAATTTTGGCTCATCTAGCTTATCAGCGCCGACTGCCGATAACGATACGAATAAAATAGCCGAGGCCTTCAATCGAATTGGCCGATTTAAAAGTTGGGTTAAGCGTAATATTGCTGATTGTTTCAAGTTAATACGTAACAAATTGACAAATCAAATAAGTGATCAACCATCAGGTGAGAGGACCAACCAGATCAGTTGGATTTGGAGCGAAGGTTTTTATCCACTTGTTTTCCAATTACTAAACTACTTTTAATTATATGATAATCGTAATACTCGTATATTGCCAACGATATAATTGCGTATACCGTTAACGTTAACTTCAACTCACTATTGGCCAGTAATTGAATTGTGTAATCGATCTAAAACCAATATCAGTATCTAAATCAATTAACAAATACCAAAAATCAAATCAAACCCAATTCGCATTCTGTATACTAATTGTAAAAGGAGAAATCCCCAAACTAAAAATACGTTCTTAGCTGACAATTTGCAAATTCTCTTTAGTTAGTTTCAAGTATACCTCTCCCACCCCCCTCTAGACCTAGACCTTTAACCTCGACCTCGACCTCAGCCTCAGACTCAGACTCAGATTCAGCCATTCAAACCACTCACCGGAACATGTATCTGTATCTGTATCTGTAAAGCCAAAAAACCAAAAGACTCATCCTGGTATTCATGTCGATCGAGAGATTGCTTCCATTTCTTTGGTTTGTTTGTATCGGTTCCCGTTCGATTTGAACCTAAGTGTTGTTGTTCTTCAGCCGGTCACTGATCCTGCGACCTCTGACCTCTGACCTCAGACATCCTCTGACCAATGTGAGTCGCGCTGAGGGAACTGTGCCGTGCCGTGCCATTTCCGATCACATCATACCCAACAAACAACTAAAACAAATCGTAACCGTAACCGTAACCGTATCCGTCATAATCTGTAGCATTACTTAGATAGTCTGTATTTAGCTGAACCGAAAGTAACAGTATCAGTATCAGTATCAGTACCAGTAATCCAAAAACCAAAAGTATATTGTTCTCTAATACGTATTTTCCTTAGATACATATTATTCAAGTTTCTAAACATTTTATAAACTAGTTTGATCCTCGTCGTCAATACTGTTAGCAATTGAGTATTTATGACTTTGGTTGAGTTCTTTGAATCTAGCTTAAAATTACTAAGCCTTGTTTAACATCACCCTTTTGATTTCGGACCTAGGTTAATGGTTTTGGTTTTGGTTTTGGTTTCACAACAACCACTTCCCCACATCCTTGTACATTTGCATTTTCAATATTCCTCGCTGCTGCGGCAGCGCAAGCGGAGATTAATTGGCCGAGTCGAAACAAAGACAAGATTTTAATATTTCGAATAAAAAGCAACTCCCACATGGCAAATTGAATTATGTGTCTAGCTGACATTACCGAAAACGAAACATAAATAAGCGAAAACAGTATTAGACTCGCATTGTAATGTGGAATTATATAAATTGAAAGTAAAACAGTGGATTTGATCCTTCATAGTGTTATGAACTTTTCTTACTCTCGTTATTCGATTTATTATTTGTTCGATTTACTGTCTATGTATTAGTAATATGTATGGATTTTTGTTTAAACCTTAGCAACTCGAATCATCCGTCACCTTAAGTTGCATCCACCGACTGCCGCACAGTGGAAACAGTATGTCTCCACTGATGTCAGCTGGTGGAAACACTTTGGTTATGTACGGCTCACCAGCTTATTAAATTAATTGATCAGTTACGTTCCTTAGTTGGCATCTTTGGTGCGGTTGCGGTGGAAACACCCCAGCTGCCCAGTGTTGCCGAGTAGTGGAAACACCTTAGTTCAATTCTCAACAGCGATGCGGCAAGCAGTGGGTAAAATGCACTGCTTGCCCATTGATGCTGGCTAGTGGAAGCGCCTTAGTTACGTATTGCTCACTAGTTTATTGAGTTCATTGATCATTTTGCGATTTGTGTTGTTCGCTGTTGTGTTGTGAGCGTTCCACCTCCTCCGTTCGTTTCCAGACACTAACATCAACCCAACCAATCACACGACACCTTATACGAAACAAGATCCATTCAATGGGATCCACTGACACCGCCACGAACCACTAAAACGAACCGCGAAGACGCTGATTAAGTGTGTGTTTTGTGTTCCTTTTCTGTGCCCTTATCGATTTAACAAATTGATCCCAAAATTAAGTATTAATCGTAATATCTATCTTCATTCTTTTCATTTAAAATGGCTTGTCATGATTTCCCATAAAACATCAAATTCAAAAATTCAAAAAATCAACCCAAATTTGAATCGGCCGACGTAACGAACAACGCTTAAACCAAATCGAATCTCGACTCATCCCAAATCGACTTTAATCAATTCAATTCAAATCAAATCAAATTGAAATATTCAAATCAACCAAAAACGATCGACAAACAACCAACAACAACAACAACAACTTTAATGCGAACGGCAACTGCTTGTATGAATTATGAATTCGTTTCGCTCTTTATGATTTCCCAACATCGACAATCGATAACCGATCAACAATCGTCATTGCCCATCCGTACAACTCAATAACAACATATATATATATACATATATATCTATATAAATGCCATACCTCTGTTACGTTACATATGTATATATCGAACCGATTATGTAAACACACTATCTATAAACCTATTACGATCGAATATGGGATACGAAAGGCAAAGGCGTTTGTCGTTGTATATCTGCAGAGCATGGTGATAACGAACTGGAGCTGGGCCACGACGAGATCCTCGCCGACGGCCTGATCAAGAAGGGGATCAAGGAGCAGACGCAACTGGAGGTGGCCATCGGGGATGGCATGGAGTTCACGATACACGGCGACATGAAGAACAACAAGCCGAAGAAATCCAAATATCTAAATAACGCAACGGTAAATACAATCCTTTCGAGCGCGAATCGCCTATCGAAATTATCGAATTTCAATTTCGACTGGAACTTGAGCTTGGGTCACTTTCTTTAATTTATTTATTTATTAATTATTATTATTTATTATTATTATTAATGGTACACAAGCTCAAGTGCGCATTCTCCTATTTGCGATTACTAACCAACCCGAATCCCATACACAATTGAGTAATAATATGTAAAACTCCAAGTACTGCCCCTACTACTCCTCCCAGAAATACTTTCTTGTCGAATATTTCGTAGAACATTTTCGTGACGACAAGAAATTGATTTACATTATTTGTTTTATTTCTCTTTTTCGTTCATTAAATTGACACTTTTTCTGTCTATATGTGTTTTCAACCTCCCAATCACAAAACAAATATATATGATAAAAACTCAAACAAACAACCCAACTGAAAACAAAATAACGAAACACATGAACTGAAATCTCGCTAAAAAACAAAAAAAACAAATACCAAAAATATCTATACCGATATATATAAATATATATATGTATAACTATAACTATAACTATACAGATGATTGGCAACTCAATTAACCACCAAGACAATAGACTGGAACACGAGCTAAACCATAGAGGTTTGTCCTTACAGGACGACGACACTGCCAGCATTAACTCATATGGTAGCCATAAGAATCGACCATTCAAGGACGAGAGCCACAAGGGCAGCGCCGAGACGATGGAGGGCGAGGAGAAGCGCGACGCCAGCAAGGAGGATTTAGGTCTCGACGAGGAACTGGACGAGGAGGGCGAATGCGAGGAGGGCCCGCTCGACGGTGATATCATTATTCATGCACACGACGAGGATATACTCGATGAATATCCAGCTGATTGCTGCCCCGATTCGTACTATAAGAAATTTCCGATCTTAGCCGGTGACGATGACTCGCCGTTCTGGCAAGGATGGGGCAATTTACGACTGAAAACTTTTCAATTAATTGAAAATAAATATTTTGAAACAGCTGTTATCACTATGATTTTAATGAGTAGCTTAGCTTTGGTAAGTCAACTACAAAATTAAATTAAATTAAATTAAATTAAATTTATCGAGAAAAAGAAAACCTTTAAAGAAAATTACTATTAATCCAAATGACTCCAAAGCAGACTCAAAACTCTTGTTTGCCATTTCGATTGTTGCAAATTTGTGTCATTTGCTTTTTTAAAATGCTAAAAACGCAAATCGTAGCTTGCAACAGATCACTAAATTTACCAATTTAATTCAAAATTCAAAATGCATTCAAAATAAGCAAAACAATTGAATATGTAGTTAATCAAGCCATGCTTAAACTTTACCAAAGTTGATTGCTTCATTCAAAACAAAACTCCCCAACCGACCCAATTTTTGAGTTCGATCCCAGTATCCACCCAGTATAGCATAGTTATAGCGTAGACCTTTTCCCGATTTGATCTGATTTTTCTGTTCCAAGTATTCAAAAACCGATGGCATTTCTTGCTCGGCCTCGCAATACAGAGCTGATCAAGATTTTCCATCGGCATTAACCGTAAATTAAATATTATTCCCCACTATCCACAACTGAGAGAAGATACTATTGTATTTTGTTAGCTTTAATGGTTTGCCTCTTATGCCTAGGCACATTCCTGTCAAACGGCTTGTGTCTCCGCGTGAGATCGCAAACCTTGGTCAGAGATCTACTGGATTATCTTGTAGATCGGCTAGTGTTAGTTGTAGATGTTCCTGTTTACCTAGATATTCGATATAGAACTAGATGTAGACGCTTTGTGCGTATCATTTCAAGAATTTTGTCTTCAATTTCTTTGAAAATTTTTCTTTAATTGCGTTTGACTTTAATTTGTCCGCCCAAGAAGAAGATCAGAAAAAAGAGGCAAAAGCCAAAAAAAAAAGAAAATGAAAAAGAAAAAGAGGAACACCAAGAAGGAAAAGCCGACTGTTGTACAGCAATGCAGCAACGCTTTGAATACCATTTTAATACTCATTAATGTTATATAGCTTCTTATACTGCTTCTAGATAATTGTTAAACTCGTTCTCGTCTAATGTTACCTCATACTCACCTAACCTCTCTATAACGCCAATGTAAATGTCCATGTGTTTCTTCTATGAATACGCAACACCAACGAATCACCAACGAATCAACGTACCACCGACTCTTCGATACTCTACGAATACTATGAATACGACGAAATTCCTCTTCGAACTGGAACAGGCATTAGAAGATGTACATCTGCCACAAAGACCCATACTGCAGGATATTTTATACTATATGGACAGAATATTTACGGTTATATTCTTCTTGGAAATGTTAATCAAGTGGTTGGCGCTCGGCTTCAAAGTGTACTTCACCAACGCGTGGTGTTGGCTCGATTTCGTGATTGTCATGGTAAGTCCACCGGTTACCCAAGTAGATCGCTCCCCAATCAGCTTTCGGACCACTATATATTTTGTTTGCCCGAACGTATCGAAACCGTATCGAAAACTTTACCAACCAACCAACCACAAGACCCTGGACCGAAATGAATTGAGTTACTTGATGACGATTTAAGACTTTTCGGTTGAGCCTTTAGTCTGTATGCCTCATCCCTGTCCCGAAATCGCTGTCTACTGCCTAAGGCAGCAAGACAGAACGCTCCTGAGAAACCAGCTCATACCGAGTTTGTATCTAAACTGTATATTGAGAACCGTTGTATGATATAAAGCCAAAGAACAAGTAACCAGTAACTAGTAACGAGTAACAAGTAACTAGTAACTAGTAAACAGTAAAGAGTAAACTTAAACAATTTGTTTGATATTAGCATAGGCTAGCATAGTTAAACACATTAGCTTAGTACGATAAGTCCCCTCCATACATACAACATAGATCATCCCTATAGACATAGCTTATCCAACTTTGAGTTTCGTTTTGAGTTACCCGCCAATCTAAATCGCCCATCTAGCTGTCGCTAATTAATTTGGCCGCGGTCTGGTCCGGGGCCGATGATGTGCCCGCCTTTCGCTCGATGCGAACTCTGCGCGCCCTGCGACCTCTGCGGGCAGTTTCGCGCTGGGAGGGCATGAAAGTAAGTAGCGTCCACCACAGCCTCTCTATCTCTCTCTCTCTCTCTGTCTCTCTCTCTCTCGCTGTCTCTGTGTGTCTCTCTCGCTCTTTCTCCTCCTTAAAAGTTCTAATCTAATCTAATGTCAGAATAAATTCCTATATATGTTTCTCGCTGTGTAACTTTCCCTCATTCGCATTCACTGTTGTCTCCATGTGTGTGCGAGTGGGTATGTGTGCGTGCGTGCGTGTATGTGTGTGTGTGCTAAATATACAACTAATACAATATTCAATAGCTATATACATTCGTTAAATGTTGTTGCTTCACTAACAAACTGAGTTCCCTTCTTGCGGTCTATCTAAATGGCGAGCTCTACAATCTTCAATCACATATCTATTGAAAACTGTTATACCTCAACCGCTACGATCTTCAGCTGGTTGTACACGGCGCAGCGGCTATTTAAATAGATGCAAAGCCCGTTTACAACTAACACAGTGCGGTTGGAAGCTTTTGGGAACCCACATTGATCGCAACTTCGTTGGCAAAGCGCTTAAATCCTCGCCTCCTAAACTGTTATACACACACTGAATACATGTTCGAGCAATGTTATCAATCACAGTCAATTCTCAATTTTGTGTTCTGAGCATACATACATATATCGATATTTAAGCCATCTATGTGCGTGTGTATCTATGGGTGTACGTGGATTTCTTTCGCTCAATATGTGTGTGTTATACGCTACTATCCGTCCAAGCCGAATCGCTCACATTGCGCCCAGGGCAGCGCCATGCTAAGTGTTATACCGGCCAGTTCTGTACATTTTCTGCTGCCTGTTAATGTTGATGTAATTACTCCTACATACATATGTTTGTCCCTACCTACCAAATATATATACATACATATATAATTATACCATTGCCCCTATACTCGTATACCCATATTGTTGCGTAAATATAAATATAAAGTTAATGTAAAATGTACAAGCCAAACCAGCTCAACCGCAATATATCAATATCTTTAAGAAGCTTTGTAGGCAATGTATTCCATTGCTGCCGTCGCGCGCTTCAGCTTAGCTGCATACGGTTATAGTTTAAAGAAGTAATCTAGGACCATTGATACATACATACGTAGGTCAGTCATAGCTTTTAAACTGTACTATATATATAATATTCCTACGTATTTATTGAAATTAGCGATAGGAACAATACATGTAACACGATTGGTCAGCTGACGTAGCTGTTATACGAGTACAAGCGTATAACAACTTGTGTATAAGTAGTTTGGTTCAATAACTAGCCATAGCTTAGCCATTGGTAGCGATACCCCTCCCCCCAGTACCTCGAAACCCCCTGTACACTCCCAGTTGCCAAGTCCGAACCCCTAGATCGTTTTGGTTGTCTTAGACAGTTAGTCCTAGTTAAATCCCATCTCCAATGCCACGTCCACATGAACACAACGAATTTGAACCGGAACTGGACCCCCTCCCCTTGCCACGGCCTCCAACTTAGCGGCACAAAACTATAAACTATACAAAAATATATCCATCTGTATAGGTGTATGTACATACCAAATGTATATCCCCATATAATTGTTGCAAGCGAACTACGCAAAAGGGCCACAACTGCACTGAATTGTACAAACAAGAAGTAAAACCAAACAAAACTTCACGACGCTCAGTCGTTAGTGTATAGATATCGAAATCGTTTACTCGTATATGTATATATACTGTATATTCAACCACAATCAGTACAATCAGAACAACCAGATGTCGAGTATTCGATAAATCGCTCATACGCAGTGGTGGCAGTGTTTTACTTACAACAAACAAAGACGCTCCAGTCGCGTCCCGTCTCACACTGATATCAACTGATATCGCTTGGTCTGGGCTAACTTAACTGAGCTCTCTTTCCATCTGGGGCTAAACTACTACACCCCAATGACTAACTCTAGTCCAGTGCAAACTGGGATCCACAATACCCAATCGAGTCCGGCAGCAAAGTTTGAGCAAAAATGTGTCAACATAGAGACAGATCAAGACAGATCAAAACCAAAAGCCGAAAGCCATAAGCCATTTTTCAATGAGAACCTAGTGATGAGGTCGCACGACTGCACAATGGACTCATTGAGGTTCCTGCCTACGCCGCGACCAACACCAAATTCGTCATTAAGTAATGTCTGTATATATTAGAAGAATCCGTCGAATCATGGAACATCCATTCTCGAACATCCATGGCGTATGCATGCCGAGTTGGTCCATTGTGGAGTGTGGTGCGGCTGGTGGTGCAAACAAGCGTTGTAGGAAACAATCGATCTAGACAGAGCTAGCTTAGATCCCAAAGTCATAACTCTCTCTCTAACTTCTGTATCTCTCTGGATGTGCCGTCCCCACCCCCCGAAGACCCATTGATATTATAAAAAAGGACCTCCCCGATTTCAGTAATCCGTATCTAACCAAACACACACACACACTCAGCTCTCGTCTCTCTCTATGTGTCTCTCACCCAGAGCAGTTATCGTATACCTACTAATATACCCTTGGATTGAACCGAAACTACTTCCAATACACATCGAACCAATCCGAAAACCAATCGTAAACGAACCTAAGCGAACCCACAGTAATCTACATATACGTACTTTATATGCATATGTGTTAACCCGTTTTTGTGTGTATGTGTCTACGTCTATAAGTGTTACCATCTATGTATTTGCCAGAATATATACATATAATCGTACCAACTATATAATGTATCAACTATCGTACTACACTAGGCTATTGTTTAAGAACATGTTTTGTCTAAGTCAGATCAGCGCATTGGTAATATGCAAGTAAGTTCGGCGAACCCATAGGGCCCCTGTCACGCCACGCCACGCCCCGTCCCGCCCCCTTTTTGTCGAGCAGCAGCTGCAGCAACAAATAAAACAACAACGGCGCGGATCAACCTCTTTAAAGCTTCTTTTCGTTAGACAGACAGAAACAAAAACCAAAAACCAAAAACTTAAAACTTAAAAAGAACCAAAACCTGATACCAAACCGAACAAAGTACCGAAAAATGAAAGATCAATCACTTTTGCTTTATTTACAAAGAATCTCTAAGTATGCAACTAAATATGTTAAACTTGGCACTATTCGAACTATATCGAAACTAGGTATCGCTTATCAACTTCGTTGCTTCACTTGTTGGAGCTGGTGGTATTCAAGCCTTCAAGACTATGCGAACGTTAAGAGCACTGAGACCACTACGTGCCATGTCCCGTATGCAGGGCATGAGGGTACGTACTTTCCATACATACTCGTAACAACCCAATACCAAACCAATATCAGTATCAATACCAAAATCAAATCAAATCAAATCGAAACCAATTACCACAACAAAAATACTTACCTACAAACAAACAAACAACTCCATCAATCAGTATCAGTAACAGTATCAGTATCAGTATCAGTATCAGTATCAGTATCAGTATCAGTATCAGTATCAGTATCAGTATCAGTATCAGTATCAGTATCAGTATCAGTATCAGTATCAGTATCTGCATATCGTAAATCGTATCTCAATCCAGCAAATAGCGCCAAATCTCATCATAACTAATACTGGCGACTCCTTTACGCCGTCTTAACCTCTCTACTCGAACTCGTTAACACACCAGCCATTCATTCCAAACTAACAGCAACCGATCGGAATTGTGTAGCTAGATAAATTGAAACGTACATAGCTTTACAGTTAACCATTTGGAAATAATGGCCTCATAACCATGTTAATCTGCACCAGTGCAGCAGTTGAATTCATTTGTTGCATCCGTAATTTGTAAACCTAATGAAATTATCAACATAAATCGTAATTGATTGACTGATTAGATGCTACTTACTACCCAACAACTTACTCAAATCTCTCTCTCTCATCGATCAGCCGAACACAAAAACCACACTTCAAGTACTAGAGTTAATCTTAGCTATCGTTAATCGTTACTCTTATATACTTACTTATGCATATCGTTATAAATACTTAGACAACTGTTTTGCCTTGCCTTCTCTCTCACACAAGTTGCGTCTTGCTCGAACTCTTTTTCGCTCTCGCTAGCTCGCTCTGTCTATCTCTCTTTCTCTCTCTCTCTCTTTTTTTTTTTTTTGTCCTATTATCCACATCCTTAATTGATTGTCCACTCGATTCACACTTAGAAAATAATTGGCTAATCAGAATAAATAAATAAATTCGCTTAACCAGCTTCAATCGACGACAATCGGTCGAGTCTTATGCCTGCCAAATACCGTAGAAGCGATCGAACTTATAACTAGAATTATCATCGTCTTATGTACCAACCACACCACTTTTGATTCTACTCGTACTTAAACCATCTCATCTAGTCACGTACTTAGACTCTAGGTTAGGTTAATTCTTAGCTAATTTTCTCGTATATAATTAACAATTTCAATTTGGACATGTGCTTGCTTGTTCGCCAATGAACCGTTATGCTGTTGCCCGTTATGCTTAACTGTTATATATGTAGTGTTGTAAAGTAAACGGCTGCCTTGGCTTGGCTCAGTGTTGAGAAACGCACGCCGCCTGCAAGTAGTGTTAGTCAACACACCGCGAGAATCTCCATTGCACTCACACACACTCGCACGCTTTCATCTCATACACAATGAGAAAATAAAAAACAGCAATTCATCTATACAGCAATACACTCATTCACAAACAATCATGTACACGCAATAACACACATCTGTACATCAACATCATTATTCTTAAGTCTGATACTAACTTGAACTAGTGTATACTGATAAATATATCTATATATTCCCAACTGACTAAATAACTCTCTGCATTTATTGTATTATATTCTATCCCCTCTCCCCGCCCTCGCCTCGCCTTGCCTCGCATCACCCACACACCCATGTATCCCAACTACTACAACAACCAATAAAACAACCAACCAACCAACCAATCCATCGATAACTCAACTCCCAATCATCATCGACGTTGCCAACGACGACCAAATCGGTTAACGATCGAATGATTGATCAATCAATCAACGAAATCTACAAATCAAAAAACCAAACCAAACCAAATTCAGGTCGTCGTTAATGCGCTGGTACAAGCTATACCGTCCATCTTCAATGTGCTATTGGTGTGTCTAATATTTTGGCTAATTTTTGCCATAATGGGTGTACAGCTTTTTGCTGGAAAATATTTTAAGGTACGTGCCAAATGTTTCAAACTAAAACCTGAACCAAAACCAGAAACCAAGCCAAAACCAAAACCAAAACCAAAAACTGAAACCGAAACCGAAACATATTCAAACAGGCCAAACTTTGAAGGTAAAATGAACACAAGTTACATACTTGTGCTCACTTTGCCTGCAAATGGCTGAAGTTCAATAAGAGAATACAATTCCAAGCAGCATTCCATAATTAGCAATGATCAATTTAATCGACCTATTGAATCAATCTTGAAAGAAATGCGTATCTTTGCATCTATTTTTCGTAAATAGTTGAGTTTAAAGTAATGTTTAAAAGTAACGAGCGAAGGGCTTGTCCATAAAATGCAGAGACAAGCCCTAGCAGACTGTACATAAAATCAGATCAGAATTCATTCAAATGCAAGTCCTGAGCGATAACCAGAATCGGAATCAAAATCAAAATCGCAACCAGATGCAGAATCCGATTCAGCTTGGGCATGCTTATCGAACGTTATATAACTATACGAGTATGCGACCTTGCGAAAGTTGCTGCACTAAATCCGTTTCTTAGAACACTCCTTAGTATTAGCCTTAGTTTGTACTTGCCTTTTGCACCGAAAATTAACAATAAAAAGCAGATCTTTTTAAAAATTACCAAATATAAACCTATTCAAATCAATTAAATTCAAGCTGAGCTTTTCAAATATCGTATAGTCAAGAGGCCAAGCTAATTAGCTGCTCAAACACTTACACACACACTTCCAGAGCCACTGACACTATTACAAATTTAGTTAGCATCTATGTATAGCTGTTTCCTTATGTAATCTGCCCCGTCCATATAACTATCTGTTACTCTCTATATATCCTATATATATCTATATCTGAATGTAAAATCCCGCATAACTGAAATACATTTTTCCGAAATCAACTCGATAAACAAAACCAAACCCATCGACGCCAACCACCGATGAACGCCGATCCGATAACCACGATCGATAAACAACAGTGCGAGGACATGAACGGCACGAAGCTCAGCCACGAGATCATACCAAATCGCAATGCCTGCGAGAGCGAGAACTACACGTGGGTGAATTCAGCAATGAATTTCGATCATGTAGGTAACGCGTATCTGTGCCTTTTCCAAGTGGCCACCTTCAAAGGCTGGATACAAATCATGAACGATGCTATCGATTCACGAGAGGTAATGTACCACCGTTTCAATCCATATCTCACCACAGACACCCACAACCACATCAGACTGCATTTATGTTTGCCAATGCGCTTTGCCAACCACAAAACAAAAAACCAGTTAACCGATAAGTCAATAATTGAACACGCAATATAGAGCAGAAAGCCGCTATGTCAAAGCTACATACATATGTTGCAAACGAATAGCTAGTTTATCCATACATACTTGTAAATGTAAAGAAATGTCTATAATATATACCTAAGTCCAGTCTATGATACTTTTTATTAATCAACCAATTTTATCTATAACTTTTTCTCTTTTTTATATATGATCGACAAATCTACAACTACAACAACACTCGACACTATAACAACATCTACAAACAACAACAAATATGGTCACACCACCTCCAAAACAAAACTCTGGCCACACCCACTCTACAACAACCACACGAGCAACACTAAAAATGATCCATTCACCAAAAAAAAATTAAATGAAAACCGAAACTGAAACCAAAACTAAAACTGAAACCAACGATGCCATTCTACTAAATTTCCACGCAAAACACAAAATTCAACAACGATTCCTGCTGCTATCGATTGACTTCGAACTGGCCAAATGATCGATAACAGGTGGACAAGCAACCAATTCGTGAAACGAACATCTACATGTATTTATATTTCGTATTCTTCATCATATTTGGATCATTTTTCACACTCAATCTGTTCATTGGTGTTATCATTGATAATTTTAATGAGCAAAAGAAAAAAGCAGGTGGATCATTAGAAATGTTCATGACAGAAGATCAGAAAAAGTACTATAATGCTATGAAAAAGATGGGCTCTAAAAAACCATTAAAAGCCATTCCAAGACCAAGGGTAAGACAACAACAAATACAACAAAATAATAATAACAAATTGCCATAATTTAAAAACCCGAATACCTATAATCAATAAATAAGCTGAAACAAATTTAACTTGATATAAAACAATAAGAATGAGAAAAAAAAACATTTAATACATTAAAATGAAGTCAAAAATCTCTTGACAGGGGTCATCAAAGCTCATAGTGTGCATTTGAAGAAGTGCCAATTTTTTATCCAAGTCAAATACTTGCCAAGTTCTCAAACATTCCGCTTTCAGCCGATTTCAAGTCACTTGATGCCCCACAAGCGAAATCAAACTCAAACCCTATATAAAGTTAACTATGAATCAATAAGTAATATAACATATCAAATAAAAATCAGAACAATAAGAGAAACAAGCTTTTGATCGCGTAATCTGTGCCAATCGTATCTGTATTGTATATATAACATTTTGTATATATGATAAACTTTTTTCTATGTTAACTTGTATTAAAGAAACGGCGAACTGTGCTACTGAAACACACTGTTAAACGAGACTGTTGTTAGACTGTTAAATGAAAATCTATAAATTTCGATATTCATTTCTGTATTCTGTATTCTTTCGATTAATATTCGATGAAATACCAACGAGAGACAAACTGTTATACGGACTGGGACGTCGACGAAAAACCCTTGCAATCCGTTGAGTATATTTATGTACTAAACACATATTTACTTACGCGCGTATGTACGTATGTGAAAGGCCCTGTTCTCTAGCAATATTTTGTCAAGTTAATTGACGGATCTGTGAAACAAGAAAAACAACAAGAGAAACATTACGAAAACGAAAAGAACAAGAAGATGAAGGCAGCGCACCAAGTCGAGTCTCTGGAATGGCTGCCGTGGTGCTAGAGAGAGACAACGCCACTGTTGCCATTGAGCGACTCCTGTGTGCGACTGCGAGTGCGAGTGCGACGACGATATGGTCGCAACATACCGTTTTCTTTTCTACTCTAATACTTAATTTCCACTAGCTGTATTTAAGTATTGTGTCCGTTTGGTTCGTCTGTACTTAAACATTTTTATGTCTGCCATTTATCAGCTGGACGTTCGTTCTATCAAATTTAAAATTCCAAAAGCAAAGCAAAACTACAATCTATCTATATATGTATATACCTACCTATCTATGATACCCCACTCGCAACACTCCTAACTTAGATATGGCAACCAATGCATGTTTCTTTACTACTCTCGTACAACTACTACTTACTACTCCTAATCTGGATGTGTACATAGCATACATCTTGGCACGTCTCTCTTTTATCTCTACTCTACAATACTCTGGGCATGTTTAGTGATAGTCACAGAACGATAACAAATAGCCGATAATCGATAAAAGAAAAAAATAAACCAAAAACTAAATCGAAAGTTATATCACAATCGAAGAAGAACAAATTAGAAGGGCGAGGCAACGGCTAGAGTCTAGCATGCTGACGGAGAATAGAGACGGACTGACTGACTGCACGTTTCTGCCATCTCTCTCTCTCTAATCATAGCTCTGTAAATGTATCCGTCTCTGTCTCGCGTAGTGTGCTCTGGCCATAACATAAACGTTAACTATTAACTTTTAACCGATGCATTGAATGAATGTTACTAGCACACTGAGTCACTGTTTAACAATGTTACCTTACCCAACTGTTCTACTGTTATACGCCAACTCTGTACGTCTGCAGGTGCGGTCTACGATCCACAGAAGATCACATCATGGAAAAAAGTTTGCAATTGGCACAGATCTACAACCGTTATGTAATACTGAAAATAACCAACATATAACCGCCATAACCGAATAACATATATAAAGCGATCAACTGAGCTGAAAACTCTTATAGCTATATACATACAAATAACTAATAAGCAAATGCGACGTATTTCAACAAATGTACTTATACAAAACTCTTCTATTCCTTTTCTCTCTTCTCTCCAATGTGTTATGTCGGTGTCCAACGATTGATAAACCTCTTTTGTTCTTACCTTTCATTATCATTTCCCTTTTGATTTCCGTGTTGATCTTTGGTTGACTTCTTTTACCATTCCAGTGGCGACCACAAGCAATAGTCTTTGAAATAGTAACCGATAAGAAATTCGATATAATCATTATGTTATTCATTGGTCTGAACATGTTCACCATGACCCTCGATCGTTACGATGCGTCGGACACGTATAACGCGGTCCTAGACTATCTCAATGCGATATTCGTAGTTATTTTCAGTTCCGAATGTCTATTAAAAATATTCGCTTTACGATATCACTATTTTATTGAGCCATGGAATTTATTTGATGTAGTAGTTGTCATTTTATCCATCTTAGGTAAGTAAAACCGAAAATCAATTTCCAAATTAACCCAACCAACCACCACCCAACCGCCAAACCAAATAGCCAAAGTATGCAAACCAAATCGAACCCAAAGCTCTAAAATCCTTAAGAAAAACACTTCTTCTTAATTCAGGATCAGTTCTGTGATTCTTGAGTCGTAAACTCACTCCCCCACCTCTATCTATGTGCATTTATTTGATGTAAAATGTAAAATCCTGTCTGTCTTTGCTACAGTACGCTCCTCTCTCTTTACGTATTGTACTTTCTAATAACTGTTGCTAATTTGTTGTCGTATTTATAATGCGTATTTCCATTGTTCGATGTTGATTCGTATTGAACTTCCCCAGTCCCAGCTATAGAAAAAAGCAATGTAATTATCCCTCCTAACCGATTTGTTGTGTACAAAAACTTGTTGTATCGCGAGTGCTCATATTGAGATGTGATTCCAACTGTTATACTAATGCTTATGACGGTATCAAATTCACTTTATGAGCAGCTCCATGTTGTTGTGCTTAACGTATTCCAAATAATATTTTCGTTTTTGCTTTCGACGCACTTGCCATTTGCATAATTAGCTGGAGAAGAAATAATGCTTAATAAATTTACTTTCAAAAGAAAAACTTCTGAGCTATTTAAACCTCAAGACTGTTATACAAATCTTTTGCTATACAAGCTACGATTTGCTAATAAATTGTGTAACCGTTCAAACTTAACAGTTTTCTTACAGCTGTCATATACTCCAATAACATAATTTATAAAGGTTTCAAAACTGTTATACATGCTTAAATGTATTTTGCAATATTTTTGTTTGGCTTTGCCGCTTTAAAGCTTTACAGAATCTCAGCTAATATGGCAAATGCGTAATCGATCAATTTATGTGATAAATACTTTAATTGTTGTTGTTGTTATTGCCAAATTTGTATGTATAAGATAAGTAAATTAATGTTGAATTTTTATTTAAGCCTAAGTTGAAACGTAAACGTAATATTGGTGTTATTTTGATTGTATTTTCCAAGTACTTGTTGTCGTTTGTAGCTGGCGTTAAATTCTAAATATTTGTATTTGACCATAAACTTGATATATTTTTTCGTTGTCAAACTAAAAATACTACAAATTGGCAGATTTCCTCTGAAGTTTGTCGAATAAATATTTATATTTTTTTCAAGCTTTAAGGGTACGATTACCCGTTCCCGAATATGTATTTTATTTATATTTTTATTTCTATTTTATTTAACATCAAACTACAATTAATAGCCCGAAAAGTTGCGTATACGTAAGCACAAAAAAGAACGAACAAATGGAAGAGCTAAGGCTAATGATTTCCCACTGAAAATGGGTCCAATTATATACTGAAAATCAAATAGGTATTGGCTTTTGGATAAAACGAGAAACGAGCACGATAAACTATACAAAAGATGGCTTAAAATATGCTTTACTACATTGACCAATGCAACAGGGAGCTTCCTTTTTAGTGCCCGAGTGCGTTGAAAAGGATGCTTTCAAACGATCTGTTGCTGTCGAAGGTGTTACCCCGATTCGAAATGCGCCCAAAAAAATATTTTGTCTAGCGAAAGTCCCCGAAACTTCCCCCCCAAAACCAGAAAACCAGAAACCCAAAACCCCGAACCCCTCTATCCAACTCCAAGCCAGAACCGAACCAAAACCAGTAACCCCAATGAAAAAATCGGAACCTAAACAAACCGATCGTATTGTGTTTTACTCCCTACATCTACAAGCTTTTCGTTTCACTTTAGAAATACGTATAGTTTGTGCGAGGGAGGCTTCAAGTAAACCCTTACTATTTAAGAGCTGCCAAACTTTAAATGTTGCTTACGCTTCCTTTATCTCATATGTATCTATATCTGTATTTGTTTACTACTACTCGCAAGAGACTCACGCGCCCCAAACTTGTTCTCAAGCGCACTTTCCAAGAACCAAAATAAGCAAAAAAAAAACAAAACAAAACGATACTTTAATGCTTACAACTTTTTCGAACGCTCTAAAGTATGCTTCATTATTTGGCTTCGATGTTGCGACAGACGCAAAGTGATATCCTTATAGACGAATATATTAATACACGCTTAAGGCAAACGAAAACAATCCACAAAAAAAAAAAGAATAAAACAAAAACAGAAAACGACGTACGAGCTTTTGTAAATGCAAATTCTTTAAATAACAAAATAACATGAATAACAATAAAAAATCAATAAACGAAAGCAATTGCTAACACACCTTTACACACATACACTCACACACACACACCTACACCACTACTTGAACACGTTAAATGGCTTGCACAAAAAGAACGCATAAAAAAATATAAAAAAAAACGAAACGAAATGAAATGAAAGTGAATATCAAGATAAACTCAATCCAATCACACAAGATTCATTCAGAGTTAGGTGTCAATGGGCATTCCACTCTGTGCGATTGTCGGTTGCATAACTCTGTTAGCTACTGCATATGGTATCCATACCGCATTCCAGCTGGGTATCCACTGGGTATTCCTTTTCCAAGCGGATTCAATCCCCCAGCAATCCAAGAGCCACTGGCTCTGAGGGCGGGGCCCCAGCCAGGACAGCGGCCATGCGGACTGTCTTAGCGCGCAGATCCTGCAAGGCCGTTGAACTGGATCGGACCGGACCCAACGGCAATCCAACCCAGCCCGAATCGAGCAACCCCACAAAGCACCCGTATTCCGAGCCCCGTTGTCATACATAGTTTGTAGCCGCCCATGCCGGAGGGTTCCGCCCACAATTTGGCCCACTATCTCGGCAATTTTCGATTCGCAAATCAAAATGCGTTTTCCAAAAAATGAGAAAGCAAAGCAAAAAGGATGGATAACCGTAGCAATAGCCTGAATCTTCTTAATGGTTTTGGTCCAATCTACGATGGAGATTATGTACTTTACTATGAACGTAGTAAAAAGCATATAACTTTGTATAATCTATAGATGAGTACCCCTCCAAATGGTTCCCAAGCCATTCCCTCCTAGTGCGGGACTTGAATAACCACCAACCGACCCTGCCGACATCCCCCACATATATTATTCCCCACAATCCAATACCCTATTCTTACTTTCTACAACTCTTTTCGTCCCTAGCTATAAGAAGCTTTTCCCTACTTACTACTCTTACTTTTTTTCGAGATCGCTGTAATTTCGCTCTCAGCTCAATCAATCTAAATTCAGAAAAGTCCTGCAAATAGTTCGTTCCGCCACGCCCCCTTCCAAACGCCCTTTATGCCATTGCTAGCGCCATCAAACGGAGACAAAACAAAATGAAACGAAACAAAATTAGAACCAATGAACATTTTGATCGACCGGGCAGCGAACGAACTTTGCAGTGTACGAGTATAGTATTTGGCACATATAAAATATGCTGCGGATTATCGCTAAAGAAAACGTAACCACGCATTCAAAACCGAAACAAATTTGATTAATTTTTTAATATCGATAACGGTATACTGGGAGACGTATGCCGGGCTCCAAGATTTTGTTTTCATGCTAATTTCGCTGTCGCTGCTTAAACCAACGCCAAAGATCGCCTGCTCCTGCGCCAGCTGCTCGCTAACAGCCGAAGGATATCGACTACCAAGCAAAGCTGCTTAACCGTTTACTGTTAACCGTTAACCGTTTGCCGTTAAGCGTTCAGCGTTTCACCGTTTACTCTAACCGTAACTCCTTTTGTTTGAATCTTTTGTTGTTTATTGTTTCGTTTTTTAATCGTTTTTCTCTCTCTACGTTTTGATTTTTGCGCAGCAATCTCTCTCTCTCTCTCTAATTTGTTCTAGGCCAGCTGTAAAGTCGTTATAATACTTTGTGTTAACTCTAACTGTACTGCTAATTTGTATACGTAACAAGTAACTGTACCTTGAACTGTATATGTACATGTTTATGTTGTATATGTAATTGTAATCTATTTGTAACATATTCGCTCCATGACGATTGAAGTTGCTCTTCAATTGTTCGGTTGCCCTGTTATTATTTCCCATATCCGTTCGGCCAGTTTATGTTTTGTCCCAACTGTACATATACGATTTTTGCGTTCATTTATGTATTCCTAACCCAACTGAGTGTGTGCGTATATGTTATGTATGTCTGTCTGTAAATGTTTACTGACGTTGGAGAATATGAAGGAGCGGAGCGTGCCCGACAACCTAATGCTTTCCATATTTCAGCTATGTCAAGTGTTTATGTCTCGAGCTCCAGGAGCTTTAGTCGCCAGCAAAAGAAACCCAATCCGCAATATCCCCCAAAGATTCCCAAAGATCCCCCAAGATTCCCCAAAGATCCCCCAAGATTCCCAACCACGATCCCCACTTTGACTCTCTGATCATTACTCAACTGATTTCTCTTCACAAACTCAATCCCCCATCCGCTGCCAAATGTTCGCCGCAGGTCTCGTACTTAGCGATATTATCGAGAAGTACTTCGTGTCGCCGACCCTGCTCCGAGTGGTGCGTGTGGCGAAGGTGGGCCGTGTCCTTCGACTGGTGAAGGGAGCCAAGGGCATTCGGACACTGCTCTTCGCGTTGGCCATGTCGCTGCCGGCCCTGTTCAACATCTGCCTGCTGCTGTTTCTGGTCATGTTCATCTTTGCCATCTTCGGCATGTCGTTCTTCATGCACGTGAAGGAGAAGAGCGGCATCAACGACGTCTACAACTTCAAGACCTTTGGCCAGAGCATGATCCTGCTCTTTCAGGTAAGAGGCCCAGCCACAATTCCGTTGACGGTTTATGTTGTCTATTGTTGTTGTCGTTGGGTGATGTTGCCACAACCCACTGCTGAAATCGAAATCGAAAACGAAATCGAAATCGAAAAACTACTAGAATCGAGAACAACTACGAGAAGCGGATAGCAAAGCCCATACCACTCTGACCATCGATCGGCGGCGCTCTATCGCTGGAGTTTGGGCGTCGATCGATGGCCGGAAACGGAAGTGGGGCCGCCATTTGTGGCGGCCATTATGCGTTCAGTCTAGTGGCAACATCACAATGTTGATTAAAGCTGCGGTAGTTGTTGGTAAAAGCTAAATTAGTGCGATTTTTTGATTAACCTACGATTTCATTTATAAATTTGTTTAAATCCTTTGTCTATCTGTCTGCCTATCGGTTAACCAGTTTACTCTTTTACGTTCTCTGTACAAAGTACGCCAACGATCTAAACGATTCACCCTTTTACCTTCTTACTTTGCACCATGACCCTACTTAAGGGCCAAAAGTGATTTGGTCCCACGCCAGAGTCATGTTAAAACGGCTTTCAATTATCGTTTTGCGCTTCTTTTTCTTTCAATCGACTTGTACGTAACATATACGCTTCTCTGTATTTAATAATTTGAGTAAATTGTACAAAAAACAAATCTAATTCAGCTCTTTCAACAAACACCAAATGAAATGTTAAGTTTCCTCAAGACACCCCCGTCCCGTCCAGAAAACCAACAATACCACCCCCCAAAGTCTCGCCACCTACTATATATACATACATATGTAGCTACTTATATGCAAAATAAAACTAAAGGCAAACCGAAACAATAGATTCGATCTTAAGATCCAGGCTACACAGCCCCACACCTATCTCTATATATCTTTATTCCGCGCTCTCCATATCTATCTCTTTTTAACTATCATACTATTGCAACTGCTTTAAGTAACATATCCAACTCCTTCAATCCAATAACCCCATTGGGTATAGGGAGTCTACCGACTGCCCGAGCTGCTACAAAATGCTTGCCACGCTTACCGCTTTGAATCCCTTTAGTTTTGGGGCTAGAGTCGCCCGCAACTCTGCCCTTCCAGCCACGCCCCTGATCGCCCCTTCGACTGGGCAGAGGGGATTTCATGTGGCTTGCCACCAGCTTGCCTCGTTTTCGGGGCTGGATCAAAGCAAAGCAGCCAATTATCCGTTTAGTAACCGCAAAACCGATTACACACTCAATGTATAACTACTAACTATAGCCGTAACTGTACTAACCACCTACCGTATGCCATAACTAGTTTGCTTAGACCAGTGATCCCGGTGCCGAACGTTTGACTAATAATGACTCTTCTTGTTATTGTATCTTCTGTCTTAAACTTCTCTCTCTCTCCCACCGCCCACATACGAACACTCCGATAAAAAACACACCACGAACGAACGACCTGACATGCATCGATAAATATCGATCTATAAATATCGATGCATCGAACCATGCCCAACCGATCGCACAACTGCCAATCCCATCCACTAAATTTGTATTCGATTGCGAATCGAACATCCTCCTGATCCAAAATTCAAAAACTCTTGATTCAAATATCAATGATCCTGAAACGCACTCAATGCAAATCCTAATCCCAAACCGATTCGATAATACCAAATCCCACTTCCCACATCCATATCCTTTTAAAACTGGCAGATGTCGACGTCAGCCGGTTGGGATGGTGTACTGGACGCCATTATCAATGAGGAAGCATGCGATCCACCCGACAACGACAAAGGCTATCCGGGCAATTGTGGTTCAGCGACCGTTGGAATAACGTTTCTCCTCTCATACCTAGTTATAAGCTTTTTGATAGTTATTAATATGTACATTGCTGTCATTCTCGAGAACTATAGTCAGGCCACCGAGGACGTGCAAGAGGGTCTGACCGACGACGACTACGACATGTACTATGAGATCTGGCAGCAATTCGATCCGGAGGGCACCCAGTACATACGCTATGATCAGCTGTCCGAATTCCTGGACGTACTGGAGCCCCCGCTGCAGATCCACAAACCGAACAAGTACAAGATCATATCGATGGACATACCCATCTGTCGCGGCGACCTCATGTACTGCGTCGACATCCTCGACGCCCTTACGAAAGACTTCTTTGCGCGCAAGGGCAATCCGATAGAGGAGACGGGTGAGATCGGTGAGATAGCGGCCCGACCGGATACGGAGGGCTACGAGCCCGTCTCATCAACGCTGTGGCGTCAGCGTGAGGAGTACTGTGCCCGGCTCATCCAGCACGCCTGGCGCAAGCACAAGGCGCGCGGCGAGGGAGGTGGCTCCTTCGAGCCGGATGCGGATCAGGGCGATGGCGGCGGTGATCCGGATGCCGGTGACCCGGCGCCCGATGACCAAACGGACGGCGATGCGCCCGCTGGAGGAGATGGTAGTGTTAACGGTACTGCAGATGGAGCTGCCGATGCCGACGAGAATAATGTAAATAGTCCGGGAGAGGATGCAGCGGCGGCAGCAGCAGCAGCAGCAGCGGCGGCGGCGGGTACAACGACGGCGGGAAGTCCCGGAGCGGGTAGCGCCGGACGACAGACCGCCGTTCTCGTGGAGAGCGACGGGTTCGTGACGAAGAACGGCCACAAGGTGGTCATCCACTCGCGATCGCCGAGCATCACGTCGCGCACGGCGGATGTCTGAGCCAGGCCTCGCCCCCCCCTCCAAGATGCACGCGAGTATTAGCATGAGTACGTGTTGGATGTTGCACGTTGCATCGGCACATGCAGCAGCGTTGCAGCGTTGCAGCGACAACAGTGAGCTAACAACAACAGCAACAAGGCGAACAACAAGCATAATTTTCTGCTATATAATGAAAGAACACCATACAAAACAAATACAACAACAATAACAGAAACAAACAAACAAACAAACAACATCAGAAGAACAAGTAAAAACAACAACAAACCCGATGATATAACGAAGAAGATGAACAACAACAACAACAACAAGAAGAACACCAGTGTAACATCTTTGATTTGAAACATACATATTTGTATACCCGCATTATTCAGTTAACGAGTCAGCAACCAACAACAATCATACTTAAGCTAAACCGAAATGTCTAATTAATTTGTAAGCAGCTCGTAGTCCAATCCATATAGGCGTTTTGTCCAAACAACTATTTGCCTAAGCAGGTGGATGAATAAACAGAAGAAGAATCCCATAAACACACACACAAATACAGCACATCACACACAAACACACACGCACACTCCCACTCACACATCAACAGGACCATAAACAATTATAATCCCAAAAACCAAAAAAAAAAACCAACACTGATAACAAAATTGAAGAACGACGAACAAGCTCTACAAATTGTATTTGCCAGTAGTGAGAGAACCCAAAAAAACACGCTTTATTTAATTACCTACTTGCGAAACTTAAAAGCAAATACCAAATAACAAAAGAGGAGAATGGCGACCAAAAGATGGTAAAGGTTAGGAAGCAGAAGCAAATCCAGAAGAACAAAATAATCAATCCCCCAAAGCAACATTCTATAACGAACAAGATGAACCCTTTTAACTTATTCTAAACGAGATGAGAACAACACCAATTTGCATAGTTTGTATTGTATGTACATTTATCCAGCTAAATAATGAAAAGCCAAATGGTTGAAATCAAAAGCGGACCCAAAACAACTAGAAACTAAAGCGACACCAATATATAAACAAATACCGCCTGAACTGCCATTGAAAGCAATACGAACCAAAAACTAATGAGAACAACCAAGAGAGGCAAACAATAGCGAAAGCTGCTAGATGTCAAAGTATAATCACACAACATCCAAACACCATCCACTCACACCAACACCCGCTCACACACACCCACACACAAACACACACACAGAAGGAGGGGAAAAGGTCACCAGGAGAGTAAAAAGCAGACAGAGTTACTTCACATTCAGATACGATCGAACTAAATAATCGGACATTCCCTTTGCAGTTTCGATCCCAATGGGTCAGCAAGAAAGTTCAAAGCAAACATTGTAACATTTTAACCATAGCGATCGCACATTTGAGGTTATGTCTCATTTTGAGGTTATGTCCTCGCCTTGAGGTTATGTTCTCACTTTGAGGTTATGTCCTCAACTACATACACACCCACACACACACCCGAAACACCGACACAAAGCGACAACAGTACCGAACAAATCCTTGGAGTTGGGGCGCATGGAGCCGCAGAAAGTGAGACAAAGACGAGTGAAACCTTCAACGAAGACCTTAGCAATTCAAATTTGAATTCGATCAGTCAAAAATCGATTAACAAAAACAATTAACAAAGAACGCTGAACGAAGAATGAAGAACGAAGAACGAAGAAAACGCGCAAGAAGTGAATATATGAAACGAACAATGCCGAGAATGTGAAGTGAAAGAGAACCCAGTAACGAAACAAGTTTAAAGCGAGGCGAACCAAGTGCTAAAAGACGAGAAAATAAAAACAATTCGGAAAATAGCAGAAGAAGCGTTTGTGCCTAGCACGAAATAAAAAAAATATTGCAAATAGAGATACGAAAACGAGTGAACAATTTGAACAAGTTTTTGTTTTCAAAGTGCTCTATTTTCACATACTTCTTTTTTATCTTTAACCTACAAGTAGAATCGAGCAAAGACCGAGATTAATGGTTAATTACACAATGAGCAAGGAGAGTAAATACCAAAACGAATATATATTACACATAATTATAACATAACTAATTTAACTAAAATACGATATTAATACTGAATTGAATTCAAACAAAGTTTTAGCCCGACCGCTTAAAAGCGTAGCATACTTTTCAGCGCCAGTCGCCTTCGCATTCGCTTTCATTTCCGTATCCGCCGCAATCGCGTTATAACGATAGACGATGGAGATGTAAGCAAACCGAAAATCGATAACTGATAAACAACCAAAATATGAAGAGAAAAAAACAAAAAAAAAGAAAGTATTTCGATCAGTTGTGCCCAATTTTGCTAAGCTAAGCTTTGTTTGAAACAGCTTTACTGCATATGATTTCTTTGGTTTCTCTGTCGTATGATTTACTAGCTAGCAATGCCTTTTTCGCCGCTGTTCAGTTATGTATCGACAAACAAACGATAACTGATACCGATTACGATAACGTTCAATAAAACTCCATCGAATGGCCCCGCTACACTGATGGTTGTGGAGTAGTTCGACCACAGTGAAAATTATATGTGAGGTTCCATTGCGCACACAGTACACAGTACAGTGCAGTACATTACAGTACAGTACACACTCGTCACATTGCCCGAACTCACACTCACCCAACATATAGACTCTCAGATACATGTAAATGCTTTGCTTTTGCTTTGAAATTGCTGCAATCGTAGGAGGTGAATGAGAAACGAATACTTTGGGATCAATGCGTTTTTTAGTTTTAACAATAAAACAACAACCAATTCACCCACTGACACTACTCACGTTTTTGAGAAAACACACACAATTACAGACTTGGGCATTGAAAGAAGAAACTTCTTTCAGTGACGAAACGATCCTCTTCTCGCTGACTTGCTCTCACTCGTTCTCCAACACAACACGAATTGAAACTGTTATACGAAACATGCTTTCACACACCGCTTGACTTCTAACTATCTGTTAAATCAAATACAAATGCGGAACTTGTTCTAAGCACATCCACATCTACCCACTGAAAGGTAAACAGCATCGTACAAAATTAATCAACATTGGGAATTGACAAATGACCCTCGGCCAACCAATGCCTTGATTTGGACCCTTTGGACATATGAAATTCTGTTCCATTAAGTTTTGTTTCTTAGTAGATGCCAATTTCCGGTTCACAGTTCTTTTCATTTAGTGGCCAGAGTGTTTATATTTACTTTCTGTGTTGGATACCTGTAGTAAATGTATAACAGTATTATAACCGTTACATGACAGCCCTACATCAGAAACTTAACACGCTTATAACAGTTTAATCTCTGTCATACTGAGGTGATAAGTCAATCGTAAGGCACTTGTATAACGGTTTTATGCCACTGTATGGCAGCTGTATAACATCTTTGACCAGTTTTTAAGTCCAGTTACATTTGGCAACTTTACATCGATCAGCTGTCTTAATTTGTTCGCAAAAACGAGTAATATAGAAAAAATATAGAAAGTATTCCGCAATAGCTTCCCAATACTAGACCGTTCCTAATTCACAACGCGATCAATCACTATTTATCCTAGCCAACACAAAGAAGTAACGCAAACAACAAAAATTGTAGAGTAATAACTTGTGTACATTATGGGGACCAGTTTAAGCGTTGCCTTAAAGCCCAAAAATTAAGTGTTTATTTATTTGCGCACGCTTTTACCAAAGAGCTTTGTCGTTTAGATCAGATTGACCCCGTGACCCCTTGACCCCGTGACCGCCTAACCCCTTACCAAACCTTACCTAGACGCAACGCAACCCGACTCGAACAGACTCCGATTTGGTTCGTCTTACAATCATCGTATTACGTATTTGTATTTTAATCCCACATTGATTTAACGCTTGCCGATTGCCAATTTTGTAACGACTTGAATGTAGCTTCATTATTATATACATTTTGTTGGCTGTTTGACAAATAATACGAGTACCCACATTGATGAATAATAGATCACATGGAAATAACGCAAAACGATAAATCGCTTAGTCGAGAATAATAAACGAAACATGCTATAAACTAATAACAGAAAATTAAGTTTGAAAATTCCGTACAAAATGCATAAGTTTAACGAAAAAAGCATATAATACTGAGAGAACTTAACGCATAATATATCTACTTATACTGAGTGCACTGTTATAAACGAGGGGCGGGGCGAGATTAAATAAACAACAAGAACAACAACAACAACAACAAAAAGAAAAACGAATCAAACGAAAAAGAAAAAGAAAAACAAAAGAAAACAAAACATTATAATGGTATATACTTCAAGATATTATACTATCTATGTGTGAATAACATCATATGCAAAACAACAGCCACACATGAAGCTTATGCGACAAGCAAACCGATGAAAAGAAACAAAAAACTTAGCAAGAAGTCGAGAAAGAGATACTATACTATAATATACGTGTAAATTTACAATAATAAAAGCCGAGAGAGGGATATGAATTTTAGCAAGCGGTAAATTCAAAACGAAACCGAAACGCAAATCGAAATCGAAAAGTTGCAAATTATATATGAGAACTCGATGACGAAAAGGACGAAAAGGACGACGTCGTGAAGGGATGATAACGATGTTGATAAGGAAATCTATTTCATATTTTTAGCATACGTGTAAACATATTTTTTGTGCCGAAGTTACGTTCGAAGCAACACGCGCATCATTGCCATTAGACAAAATAAAATTAATTATATATACAATATGCCTAAAAATAATACAAAAAAAAAATAAAAACGAAAACAAAAACAAAACTACCACTAATAATTATAAAAAGGAAACAAAACAAAACAACTGCATATTTTGTGCTGCTGAAGAAAGTCACAACGCAACAAAAAACATGATAACAATAAAACATATATAAATTTCTAACAATTTTTGAGCAATAAAACCACACTCACACACACATACCCTCACCCAGACACACACACACACATACGCTCATCACAGAAGTTTGGCGAATATTTGCACCGCCACTGTAAGCCCTGTAAGCGTGCGAAAGAGAGCGAGATGGGGCTTAACCGCGCTCCGCACTGCTCTCGCACACTTCGCACAGTGGCGTCGCAAAGTATGCAACCAGGAAACTGACAGCAGCATTCTCGAATACCAAATACAAATGCAAGTGGAATGGCAAATGCTAGGAGATGTTGCGGATACAGAAAGCGATTAAACATTTTTAGATACACTTCAAAAATCAAAGCGTGGAAATTTCTATATTAGTTAATAATAAATTCCTTTTTTGTTAACTCACTATATTAAAATGAAAACAAAGATGGACAAAAACTTTAGCTTTATACTCGTACATTTGTAATATATTACATAAGTCTAGATAATTACATAAAAACAAAGGAAAAATAGAAAATATATTATAAATTATAATTATACAAAAGCAAAACCGAAAAAAATTTTACAAATAAAAAAAACGCAAAAAAAAAATCAATAAAACCCAAATCAAACGAAGCATAGCAAATGAAATTCAAAGTAAATTCATAAATAGCGTACAAAAATCGAAACAAAACAAAAAAAAAATGAAGAAACCCCAAAACGAACTGTAAAAAAAGAGAAAACATTTAAATGTAAAACAGCCAGTTATTATGCATAGCTAATAAAATTCAAAATACAGAGCAGGAGCAGGAAATAAGAACAATTATTGCAATTAGATATTCTACATAAAAAATTCGAGATCTTTAGTAAAACATAGGTTGCATACGCAACCACACACAAGCAAAACACACACACACATGCGCATTCCCGAATACATCCGTATGTAAGTACAATTTGATTTCCGGCGACCTGTGAATAGGTCGTTATCCTGATTTCGAGTGCTATCAGTTGCCAACCCAGCCATTCAGCCACATAGACAGACGCCATCAAGGACCCACACGAGACACATTACCAGACAGACCCCGGATAAGAGGAAAACCACGCCAAGCAGCAGAGATTAAGATACCAATCCAAGCCTATACGATACCGATACCGATACCGAAACCGAAACCAATCCAAACAGAACACAAGAACACACAATTACGAAAGTTGCCATCCAGCGAAGTATTTGCAATTTATATTGAGAGCAAGAGTTAATAGCCGTTTATATAAAGCCCGTTGAACACGAAAACAAAACGAAAAAAAAAGAGAAGAAAACCAAAAACAGACTGAAGAAAATGAGAATTATTTAACAAGAAAATTTATATATATGTAATGATAGCCAATAGAGACAAGTGCATCCAAGCTATATGAACAGAATCACAAATTGCCAAGCTGCTTTTACATGCATCCAGAGCTGAGCCCCATCCACTCACTCGCACACACACACACACACAGGGGGCCGGATATCCTGCCACGCCCCACACGACCGCCCACCCACGACACTCAGATACACGGACACACTAACACTCACACTCACACACTGGCGATTGAGTAGCTCATGAATAGATTGAGATGTGAGGGAAATATGTATTTATATTTATACACCAGCAAGTTAGCAAAAATGGATACATGATACTAATGAGAAGCATAAGTTAAATATACATATTAAAGGACGTCTTAAACTAAAGCAACAGCAGAAACTGACAAATGCAAATATTAGCGAGATTACAATGAAAACGTTTGCGAGGAGGAGACACAGGCACAGTTAGCATATTTTTTTTATACAAATACAATTTAAGCAAACGAATACGAAAATCAACAAATTGAAGTAATTTATTAGTGAGAAACCGAAGCAACTGATGATGTCTTTGTAAAGACTTTATATATGCCTGCCATATGCCTACATCTGCCTAGCTGTCTGACTCTAACACAAACACTGAGACACGAACACAACACTTTCTCCCTCCCCTACTTTCTCCCACTCTCTCTCTCTCCCTCTCTCGCTCTCGCTTGTGCAGACACGACACAGACACAGACAGACAGACAAACTCCTGAGTAAGTCCATTCACATCATCCGGAACAAGGACCGACTTGCCCTCGATGAGAAGCGCGGAGAGAGGCGCACTGTGGACTGGTTGTAAACGATGCAGCGGTTGCACGTACCGGCCGAAGAAAGTGTTCAGGCTTCTTCTTGCCCTTGTATGCTTTGTATTCCATTAGCCCATCCTGATTTCTTAGCCAGTTTTTTTGGGGGAGCCTGCGTTGTGTCGTTGGCTCCCCCCAACCTCCTAGATCCCCCAAACCCGAGCCAGAGCCGTTGTTGAGCAACTCTATTTGATAGCAACTTCCCCGGCTACAAATTCTTAGTGGTTCAGATGGCTATAGGACAACCGGACACACGTACATACATACATACATACATACATACAAGCACACACACACACGCCCACACAGACACTGAAATTCTGTCCCTTTAAAGATGATAAAGATATATACATATGAATATGTATATGTATAGAATATATATGTGCGATCAAGTAAAAGCAGCTAGAAAAAGTACCGAAAAACCAAATAAGAAATTGCTAAAAATTAATGACACCCGCCACTTTTCTACTAAAAAGAAATCGACTGTATATATATATACAAATATATATATATGATAATATGAGTATATTTATGTAGCAGTATAACAGTATGTGTAGTATAACACTTTGTCCATTTGCTTGACAAACAGAACCATACACACAGACACCACACACACACACACACACACACACACACACAGACAGGCACACGATCTGCATTTTGTTTTCTAGTTTTTTAAAGGGACATTAACTTGTACTAGCGATACTCTTAATAACTAAATCTTGCAAAATAATACGAATAGGGACATCGCTGTCATACATTGTAATGTTTTCGCCGGCACAACCTTCGATTTTCGATTGAAGCCAGCCTCTTGTTATCAATTTTTGTCGATAGAATACGTGTATTTACTACCAACCACAGATGATAATCCATTAAGTTTGCCCAGAAACACACATATTAATATAAATATACCTGCATATATATTTTTTTTATAACAACATATGGTAAATCTGTATGGGACAAATGAAACACAACAACAAATTTTGTATGTATTCATTTTTATTAAAAAGAAAAGAGGGAAAAACAAATGGGAAAATACAAACCGGAAACCAAAAGAAAACAAATAACACTCGTAAAACACACGGACAGACGAAAATTGTTTTTATAAAGATATATTCGATTAATATATTTAAAATAAAGTAAAACAAAAAACAAAACGAAACAAAAATAAAACAAAACAAACAAACGCCTGAATTAGTTTATTACGCAAAAGAAAAGAATTATAATTAGTTAATTCCAAATAAAATAAAACAAAAAAAAAGCAACCATACCCAAAAAAAAACAAAAAAGGAAACCAAAACTGCACAATAACATCTAAATGTAAAAATATGAACTAAAAGAAAGCAAATACAAAGGAAAGCCCAAAGAAAATGAGATAAAAGTAAACGATTTTTATTTTCATTATATATAAATAATTAACGCTTTTTTAGTTCTTAAACAAGTTGCATAATTTATGTATAATTTATAAAAAAAACCGAACATTTAAAATAATGCAAACCAAAATAAATCAAATTAATAAAGGGGCAACCTAAAAATATTGTAATTTAATAAATTAAAACAAAAAAAAAACCAATACAAAAACAAAAGGATATATATATAAATTAAAAGCGAAATTTTTTCACACTTTAGCTTAATAAATTGTAAAAAATACAAAAAAACAAACAAACAAAACTGAAATAAAATGAGATTTAATTGAATTTGTTATGCAAATGAAAATCTGTTCGTGTTTTATTTGCTAGCTGAATACTCGAATTATTCCCTAATTTCCCTTGGAAATAATCAAAACGAGATGGTGAGTTGTATTATATTTTGTTTTATTTATTTATTTAGTTATGTGTATATATATGTATATATACGTATCGTACAAAATGTTCAAACAACAAAAAATATATATATTTATATATTTCGTTATAATGTTGTGTGTGAATTATTTGTTTAGCGTTCGTTCATTATTCACTTAATTAAACATGTTGTTGTCTGTAGATTTGACTTTGTTGATTTGTTTATATTAATTTCTTGTTATGTAAGTTACATGAAGTTAGCATTTTGCGATTTCTGCTGATGTTGGTAATTGGTAAAAATGTATATAATTCGTTCACGTCTACGATTGTTTCCTCTAACTGCTTGCTAATTTCGGTTAGTTTTCCATTTGTGTATTTTGTTTTAATTTATTGCGGTTGCTAAGAGTAGAATTGCTATTTAATCCTGGCTTACTCGATCAGTTTCGTCATTAATCATAGCACAATCGTATATTTATTTATAATCTGTGTATATATAGATGTTTTATGATGTACGTTAATGTCTAACTCTTGCTTTGTATAAATTCTCGTTTTAGTGTTACTTTGCTTTTGGTTTAATCGTAATTTAAACAATTCTTTGTCTTTGTCTTTATGGGCGTTTTAAAATGCATATCAAAGTTCTTAATTAGGTATAGAGCAGCAATTAATTAAGTTGTCAACTCGATCAAGTTATTTATTCATTTACTTTCAATTATTTTTTCTGGTTTTTCTTTTCTTTCGTTTCGTTTTGTTTTGTTTTTTGTTTTATTTTTTTTTTGAGGAGTTACAAATATTGTTTGTCCGCTTTCGTTAGTGTAAATCATTGACTGCTTACGGTATTGGTGCTAAAAATTATATATTTTAAGTTTATCTTTAGCTTTAAAGGTATATTAAACGTAATTTACTTTACTTTAACTGCTACACACACTCTGATCTGTATTCCTATTTGCTTCTTTGCTGCGCCTGCTGGTCGCAGTTAGCTCTTGTTTAACTGGTCAAGTCGGTTAAGTCGGTCCTGTGTTTCTGGGATATTGAATTGAACTGGACTGGATTAGATTAGATTTGATTCGATTAAATTGGATTGGATTGGGCAGGGCTTGGTATCGGAATCCGGAGCAGGACATGGCCGATTCGGACTGGACTACACAACAGTGGTTACTTCCGGCAACGGGGTAAGATTTGATTATTTTGTATATACAAAGTGCTGAGCCTTTAACTTTTGAGCCGCACTCCGAAAAAATCGAATTCCGAAATGTCCGAAGGAAAACACCAAACCGATACGGTACATTCTTATTTAATTTTTTTCGCTTTATTTTCAAATTAATTTACAATTCGCGATTAATCAGCTCTTGCAAGGTACCAAAAAAAAAATTGTTTAAAAAAACTGGTGATGAAACAAAGAAGAGGTCGTTAAGAAGGGAAAAACGCTTTTTACTTATGCAAATAATAATTGAAACACACAAACAACAATAAAATGTATACATTGCTTTCCATAATTTTTTCGACTTATATCAAGGGTATCTACAAAGAAATCAGATCCTATGTGCACGACAATTCAATATTAGAAAAGTAAATGTACAAATGTAGGCAAAGAAATATTTGAACCGAAGGTAGTTGTAAATAAATTTTGACATAAATGGTTAAAGTGTATAATGGGTGGATATCAAAATAATATTTGCATAGTTTGGTCTGCTTAGACTTTAACTTTATCTTCAGCTACATACGACCTATGTAGTTGATTGCTTTTCGGTAGCTATATAAAGTTTCTGCGCATTTCATCTAGTAGATCTTCAACGATTACTTTTCCGTTCTTTTTTTTTGTATTTTACGTACGTAGTTGATGTTCTGCTTTTCTGCGATTTGTTTTGTAAGATCTGTTGTTGGTGTTTTAAATTTCATAAGGTATATATGTTCAATAATTGTTTTCGTTATGTTTTTTTTTTGGGTTTTTCGTTTTTTTTTCATCTTTTTTTTTTGCTATATAAACTGTATAAATTGCCTGCCTGCTACGCTGAACGTTTTGTCAAAAAGTTTTTGTTTTCGATTTTTGCTTTGTTTTTCGAGTTTTTTGCTTTTTTTGTTTTGTATTCTTTTCATTTTTTTGTTTTGTTTTACTTGTTTTTTGTTTACTATTTATACCTTAATGGTAGAACTTTTCTTTTGTTTTGTTTTGTTTTGTTGGTTTATATGCATCACTTAACTAACAAATAGCAGCGTGCATACAGCTGCTGTACACGAATCGCACATAACCGTATATATACTATATATAGGCCATATGCACGAGACTAAAGTTTATCGCTGCTTAAGGACTAACATTTATAGACTTTCCATTGCTGTTGCGGATGTTTTTTGTTGTTGCAAAGAGTTAGAATGGTTGCATAATTGCTGCTTGGCTTTGTTGCTGATGTTGCATGGTGCATGTTGCATGTTGCATGTTGCATGTTGCATGTTGATTGTTGCTGTGCTGATGTTACTGCTGTTGCTGTTGCTCTTGCTGCTGTTAAGTTGCTTGCTTGCTTGCTGACTGACACTGGACACTGACACAGAGACACAGAGGCCAGCCTGTTGTTTCATCTTCGATCTTGTAATGTAGTACATATCTTTCGTATATAATAGGTATGTAGCGTAGTGTTATTAATTAATGTATGTGTTTATATATGCATGCTGCTGATGCTCCTTCTTGTCATCATCCTCCTCCTCCTCCTTGTTCTCCTTCTCCTTCTCCTCCTCCTCATACTCCTCCATATTCTCTCCTTCTCTCGCTCTATCTCGGTTTCCCTCGTTCTCGCACACCAAAATATCATATCAGGCATATTGTATTGCGGACCGACTCCTGCCCTCTAGTTATCGCCGTTGTGATTGACATTCTGCTGCAGCTCCTTCAGCTTCTCCTCGCGCGGCTTGGCGTTGCCAAAGATCGAGGCCGATTGCTTGGTCTCTGCCACCGCGTTTATGGGCGCGGCAATGGTCCGTGGCTTCAGCTGCAGACGTGGCCGCTCATTATCGTCTGCGGGAAAGGAACGGATAGGTTATTGGATAATGGATATTGGGTGAACGGTTGGGCAAACTTAATGCTCTTAAAACTCAATTAAATGCAATAAAGTACTTCCCAATTCTGCATTATTAATGGAACGTCTTTGATCTTGAACTAACTTACAGGTACATCAAATACACAATTTGGTAGGGGTAATTGTGGTATTCTTGATATTATTGATATTCAAACATTTGAAAATTATCTTGAAATCGGTATCTTGAAACAAATTAAATCGTCTGTGGACAAGGGTAAATAAATTACTGAACATTTAGATAACATAAAATGCTTTTAATGTTATATTTGTTTGCCTAACTTCCCTAATTCCAGCTATGTATTTATAGTTGCAACTCACCAATGGCGCCCATTGAGGAACCGCCGCCGCCGCCACCGCCAACGCCAAGGCCTCCCGATCCGCCGGAGCCGCCGCCGAGGCCGCTCATGCCGCCACTGGGACGTTCGCTCTGCTGGTTGGGATTGTAGTGGGTGCGCTCGCGGTCGCGGTGCCGGCTGAAGTTGTTGTAGCGATCGCCGTCGCGCGACTGATTGCCATAGCTTCCTTCCCGCTGTCCGCGATCCCGATCCTGGTTACGATCGAATGGTCGATCGTCGTTGTTGAAATTGCCGTACCGACCACGATTTGCCGGCCGATCTGCAACGGAAGCAACTGGATTAGTGTCTGTTGGTCATGATGAAACCTGCTTAAGATTAGGCTCAGCATGCTAGCTAAATGCAGTTGAAGGTAAAAAAGCGTGCGGGTGGAAAGTCGTTTCAAGTCTATCAATGTGTGTGCTTAGGCTACTGCTACAAGGGAGCTATACGGGGTGGACGTTTTCAATGGACGCAAACTAAGCTCAAAAGAAGGTAGGAAATAAGAGGTAACAGCTAGCAGTCCAGGAGTAGTCAGTATGCAGCAAACCCACTTCAAAAGAAATTATCGGATTCCTATCAATCAATTCTTCAAATAACCAAGTTCCCAAAACAAAAGACAAACTATTCTATGTGCATCTATGCATAGAAAAGAAACATATGCATACTACTACTAAAAAAATGGAAATGAAAACACCGCTGCCTTTTACACCTTTCATAAGGATATGATACTATTCTTACTAATGGACAATGAATTGTATAGTTTGTCTTGTGGAAACTCTTTGATGAGCACACCAAAGAAATATAAAGCAAAACCAACTCAAGAACAGGATGTAGAACCGCAGGAGGATTCCAAAGGAGCAGAAACGAAAATCGAAACAGAACAGAAGGGGAGATTCTAGGATCACGTTCGAGGATTGATTGCAGCATGGATGTGTCTTCCAGCCATGCGACTGAATCGTAATCGTTATAAGTAATCAGAATCAACTGGTTTTTGGCGGCACTACGAGGGATGCAGCTACGTGTTGGTTGGTTGGTTGGTTGGACGGCAGATAAAAATGCTTTACCATTGTATCCTCTATTCATGCCACCGCCGGAGCCCGCGCCGCTGCCGCCGCCGCCGCGACTTCTATCATTGTGACCACCATAACTATCATTGTACGAACCTCTACTATCGCCGCGATTACCCGAACCGCCGCCGCCCTCCCGACCGCCGCCGCCAGTGCCAGGACCTCCCCGGCTGTAGGACTGACTGCTGCCGCCCTGGCGAGGTGGGCCGCGCTTCTGGAAACCGTCTCTGCCGCCGTCGCCGCGGGTCATGCCGCCGTTGCCGCCGCCAACACCGCCACCAGGGCTGTAAGAAAGTACAGAATACATAATATGGTTAGTCAAATGGTAAATGGGTATGGTAGTGGGTGTGGATCGAGTTCCAATCGATCCAATCTAAAGAATATATTATCTGGCCTCAACTCACCGATCATTTTTCCGCCGATCGGCAATATCGATCCTCAGCGGCGCCGAAAGATCGTCCAGTTTGATCCGACCATCGCACTCTAGCGCCCGCTCCAGATTGTCCAGCGTCTCGAACTCCACGTAGCAGAAGCCTTTGAACTGATCCGTTTCCCGGTCCTTCACCAGCCGCACGTACTTCACCTCAAAGTCCTGGAATATTTTGATCACATCGCCCTGCACAAGGCCTTGTGGCAGATTGCCGACGAATGCGATGAAGGGTGGTTCCGTGGGCAACTGCTTGGATGCCCGATCCCCACCGAATCCGCCTCTGAAATGGAGGAATGGAAATGGATAGTTAGTAGAGCACATCTTTGGTTTCTTGTACAAAGTATGTTCCGAAACTTCTCGGGAGTAAATAATACCCTTAAAGCTAAAGAACCCTGGAAATAAGCGATCTGAAGAAGGCAGGTATGTAGAGATTTGGCCAACCAAACCATCTGAATCGTGGACTCGATTCTGTGCTCCTGGTATCTGTTATGCCCCTTTGTTTGCCGGAGTACTCCGTGGCCAGGGAACCTTGACACCGAATCCAATTAATGGGGGTGTGTCTGTCTCTGCTTCTTCTTCTTTCTCCTCCTTCTTGAGGGCGAGGGGGAAGGGTGTGTGTGTGGCGCCACCCCTTGGGGCAAAACGCACATGGTTGCCGTTTATCTATGTAGGCGGGTAACGCTGGCTCGGATTCCCGGCGAACAGTCAACAGAGATGCAGGCACAAATAACAAAACCGAAGAACAACAAATGCAATGGGACAGGTGTCAAATGGTGAGGGGGGAAAAAAATCGCGCGCGCTTTTTGGCGAAAACTGCATTTTGCACGGAATTTGCAACTATTTTTGGGTTCATATTCTTTTCTCCTTTTCTTTTTTTTGTCGGGGTGGAGGGGGAATTTAATTTGAAATCTGCCGGTGTGCTGTTAGCGCCGCAGTCGACGTTGACGCAGACGCCGGCTGCAGCAGAGTTTTCCAAGAAAAACAACGCAGGCGATGAAAAGAATCGACAAAATAAAAACCGAAAAAGAATGTTAAGAAAAAAAAAAACACGCACACTGCCCCGCACACAGACGCACACGCACGCACGTACAAAGGCGGCGGCGACCAACGACCGACACGTACAATACACATGCACATATGGGTGTATGGGTGTGCGAGCGGCGAGGCGAGAGCGTGCGCGTGTGTTGGTGGGCTGGTGTTGCCTTTTTTTTTTGCCCAAACCCCAAAAACCGCGTGCATTATTACACATTTTGGGCAAATTGTCGGCACTCGCGTAATTCGATCGCATCGCGTCCACTTTCACAGGCACCGGCGCGTCGCGGTCAACGCGGAGCGTACGCGATTGTAAAAATAATTAATAATATTTACCTAGCGTGTTCATAACCACCTCTTCCAGCCATGTTTTATTTTTTTCAAATGAGCGAATTCGCTGCAAACCGCAGTGTGAACACACGGGCGAAAAATACTATCGCGGCGAATTTAGCCCGGCAGTGTCACCACACCAACTCACCGATTGCCGCATTTTTGGTATTTTTGTAGTTGGCGATACACCCTAATGCGTTAGCAGGGACTCATGCCCAATTGCAACCGATTTTAGATATCGATTGCTAAATTGGACGCTTTAGCATAGTGTAATAGTTATTTCTATAATAAAACATAGTTTAAGCTGAAATAAAATGTAATACATAAGTAGTAGTATAAACAAATTCAAATTTTTTGCTAAAAGAATATTATAGACTTTAGGACACAAATAGGTTTTTCTTTAATACTGAAACTGCATTTAGCGGTATTTATTTTTGGGCCTTAGGCTAGTTTTTATCGTTATCGACAGTGCACCTAATCAGCTGTGAAAGTACAAACTGCTATATTTAATATAGATTAAACTTAAAATTAAGTCATGGCGGACGACAACTGCATTTTCTGCCAAATATCCGACGGGCAGGACCCCAAAAGTGTTTTGGAAGTGGAAACCGATGAGTTTGTCATTTTCCAGGACATTAAACCCGCTTCCGAGCACCATTACTTGGCAGTGACCAAAAAACACTATGCCAGCCTCAAGGATCTAAACAAAACGCACGACCAACTGGGTAAGATTTGAATTTGCGCCAACCAAGCCATGTGCATACCTAATATATTTGGATACCTTGCAGTGCAGCGCATGGAGAGCGCCCTGAAGGAGTTCCTGGCGGGGAAGGGGATTCCTGTCGATGATGCCCTCTTCGGATTCCATCTGCCGCCGTTCATCACGGTGAAGCACCTTCACATGCACGCCATTGCCCCTCGAACCCAAATGAACTTCCTATCGAGATTGATCTTTAGACCCTCCGTTTGGTTCAAAACCGTACGTATTTGGCTATGCTGATTATGATTACATTACAGCTCCACTGCAGTTAATCTTATCTATTCAATTATAGGCGGACGAGGCGCGTTCTTACCTTTCTCAGAAGGAATAGATCGGGACTATCATAGACAATTGTTAGATAAACTACATATGTATGTACACATAACTAATAAACGGAGCCAACTAATACTGATATACATTGTTATTTAAATGTGAAGTGTAATTTATAATGAAATGAAATATTAAATATGCAAAATATTGATAAATAAATTACAAAAAATCAGAGGAATCTGATATTTTCAATCGGCGTTTTTGTCACAATTTGGCCAAAAATGGGCGCACAGCTAAAATGAAGACTGTTTTGTGCTGCTATTAAACATAACTAACTATGTGTGTTATTACTTTTTTGATTTTCGAAAAAACAAATTTTGACAAATTTTTGCATTTTTGATAAGGGGTACCATCATCAAAATTTGCAAAAAATGGCAAGAAATTATACTTATATTTTTTGAACACAGATGGATAGGGATTTTTATTACAAATTCAACGAGGTATGGCATTCCACTTTTGGACAACTATTTTTACTGCTATAAAAAAAAAACTGATTATTTTTAATCAAAAAATCAACAAACAAAAATTGTTAAAATCGCATATTTTCAATCGGCGTTTTCGCCACAACTTGGCCAAAAATTGGCGCACAGCTAAAATGAAGACTGTTTTGTGCTGCTATTAAACATAGCTAACTATGTGTGTTATTACTTTTTTGATTTTCGAAAAAACAAATTTTGACAAATTTTTGCATTTTTGATAAGGGGTACCATCATCAAAATTTGCAAAAAATGGCAAGAAATTATACTTATATTTTTTGAACACAGATGGATAGGGATTTTTATTACAAATTCAACGAGGTATGGCATTCCACTTTTGGACAACTATTTTTACTGCTATAAAAAAAAAACTGATTATTTTTAATCAAAAAATCAACAAACAAAAATTGTTAAAATCGCATATTTTCAATCGGCGTTTTCGCCACAACTTGGCCAAAAATTGGCGCACAGCTAAAATGAAGACTGTTTTGTGCTGCTATTAAACATAGCTAACTATGTGTGTTATTACTTTTTTGATTTTCGAAAAAACAAATTTTGACAAATTTTTGCATTTTTGATAAGGGGTACCATCATCAAAATTTGCAAAAAATGGCAAGAAATTATACTTATATTTTTTGAACACAGATGGATAGGGATTTTTATTACAAATTCAACGAGGTATGGCATTCCACTTTTGGACAACTATTTTTACTGCTATAAAAAAAAACTGATTATTTTTAATCAAAAAATCAACAAACAAAAATTGTTAAAATCGCATATTTTCAATCGGCGTTTTCGCCACAACTTGGCCAAAAATTGGCGCACAGCTAAAATGAAGACTGTTTTGTGCTGCTATTAAACATAGCTAACTATGTGTGTTATTACTTTTTTGATTTTCGAAAAAACAAATTTTGACAAATTTTTGCATTTTTGATAAGGGGTACCATCATCAAAATTTGCAAAAAAATGGCAAAAAATTATTTTTTTTTTTTTGAACACAGGTGGATAGGGAATTTTGTTACAAATTCAACGAGGTATGGCATTCCACTTTTGGATAACTATTTTTACTGATATCGAAAAAAAACGAATCATTTTTAATCAAAAAAATCAACAAAAAAAATTGTTGGATATTTTTTGCCCCACCTTTTCAGTGTGACCAGCAGCAAGCGTCTCCCGATGTATTGCCGGCTGCCGCAATCGATTATCGATATCACCACTGTCATACCGTACGCTTCTTCTTCTTACGCCCGCTCGGCAGAAATTGTACACGTTTTTCATTTCGAAAAGTGCGAATTCCCCATTTTTTTGGCCAGAGTCCACGGATTTGAACATGGCCCTCACGTCGCGCTTCTACAACGAGCGGTATCCGGAGATCGAGGATGTCGTTATGGTGAACGTACTGTCCATCGCCGAGATGGGCGCCTACGTTCATCTGCTGGAGTACAACAACATCGAGGGCATGATTCTCCTGTCGGAGCTGTCCCGCCGACGCATCCGCTCCATCAACAAGCTGATCCGTGTCGGCAAGACCGAGCCGGTGGTGGTCATCCGTGTGGACAAGGAGAAGGGCTACATCGATCTGTCGAAGCGGCGTGTTTCGCCCGAAGATGTCGAGAAGTGCACGGAGCGCTTCGCTAAGGCCAAGGCCATCAACTCATTGCTCCGCCATGTCGCCGACATACTTGGCTACGAGGGCAACGAGAAGCTGGAGGAGCTTTACCAGAAAACCGCCTGGCACTTCGAGAAGAAGTACAACAGCAAGACGGTCGCCTACGACATCTTTAAGCAATCGGTCACCGATCCCTCTGTCTTCGATGAGTGCAACCTGGACGCGGAGACCAAGGAGGTCCTCCTGAGCAACATCAAGCGCAAGCTGGTCTCGCCTACTGTCAAGATCCGTGCGGACATCGAGTGTTCCTGCTACGGTTACGAGGGCATCGACGCTGTCAAGGCATCGCTTACCAAGGGCTTGGAGCTGAGCACCGAGGAGCTGCCCATCCGCATCAACCTGATAGCACCGCCACTGTAAGTTGAATACGATTACCTAAGATAGTGTAGCTGTTTCACAACTTCTTGTGAAATAAAAATGTTTAAATTATTGGGGCGTAAAAGTAATCGTTCTCCACCCTAATCCTTTAAGCTATGTAATGACCACATCCACTACCAAGAAGACAGACGGTTTGAAGGCTCTGGAGGTGGCCATAGAGCACATTCGCGCCAAGATCATCGAGTACGAGGGAGAGTTCAAGGTGATCATGGCGCCCAAACTGGTTACGGCCATCGACGAAGCGGATCTGGCACGACGCCTGGAGCGCGCTGAGGCCGAGAACGCCCAGGTGGCTGGCGACGATGACGAGGAGGACGGTGCCGACCAGGAAGGCATGCAGTTCGATCCAGAGAAAGAGTTTAACCACAAGGGATCGGGGGCGGGTCGTGCGAACGAGGAGGATGATGAGGAAGAGGAAGAGGATTAGCGTAGCCACAGCATCAGACACAACTATAGCAACTGTAACAAACGATTAAACGAGTTTTGCAAAAATCAGAAGTTGTAATTTTATAATTTATATACATAACATATAACGAATGCTATTAAAGATTTATAAAAGTGAAAACAACGAGATGCCCAAGAAGACAAATCAAAATGCGCTTGTTCATCTTTCCTTTTCAAATCCAAAACAATACTATCGACCATTTATTATTGAACCCAATTCATTTTTGCTTGACAGACCCTTAATACTAGTTCAAATTGTGTATAATGTTTATATGTGTATAATTGTATTATTATTTAATAGTCAGGCGTTCTTATTTTCGTTTTTGTTTTGTAATTACTTGTTTAATATTTTCGTTGATGCGGCTTGGTTCCATCACCGTCCAGATTTCCATCCATTATACTTTGTTACTTTTGTCTTAAATTTTAGATTATATCGCTTTCTGTTCCATCTCTCAATATTCTCTAGAAAAAACCAACCCTGCTCTGCTTTAAAAATGATCCGGTGCTGGAGAGCACCATAATTAGATATTGTACATCGTAACAAACGATTTGTATAAAAAAAGTGACTTCAGTTTATAAAAATTTCACTAAATTAGAAAGGTTTTCGTTTCTGTTTTCATTGCTTTGTGGTTGTGTGTGTAGTCCTTACTATTTCTTATTTGACTTTATATGCGGCGTGGCGTACTTTTTTGGTATTGCTCGGAGTATTTCGTTGGAACGGCAACCAGTTAGTGGGGTCCAGTCTGTTCATCATCCTGTTGCAATCCGGTTTCTGGCTGTGGGGAGTTCGGCTTTAGGTGGTGTGAGCTGTGGGTCTAGCCGCGTTCAGCTGAGTTCGCCTCCCGAGGCGGCATCGTTGCGGTGGAGCAGCACGGAGCTGGCCGCCTGCTTATTACCGCCGCACAGCCGGAGCACGGTAAGCACATCGCTGCGAGGATAGCCCAGGGCCATGAGATCGGTGACGTCCTGTTCGGTGAATCGGTCTTGCGGATTAATCGTGTTGGGTCCGCCACCGGCGCCACTTCCGCCGCCACCGCTCTCCCGTTTACTTTGCTCGATTGCATTGGCAATTGCCTCCTGTTCCATCGACTCCTCCGAGTGTCCTGTGAGTCGGGCGCTGACCGGCAGCTCACTTTCCGGCAGAAAGGGTGTCGTTGTTCCCGTGGTGCCGATAATCAACAAATTTCGCTGCAAGTCAATCAGGCACTGGAACAACCAATTAATTAGCATTGACCTGATCCAAATTTATTCTTGACTGCTTTACCTGATGTCGCTTTAGCATGTCCAGACCAAGCAACATGTCCATGGGCTGCTGGCCCAGAACAGTAAAGCTGGACGTTAGGTGATCGTTCTCAATCTGCAACTGGACCATGTGTATTCTACCCAGAATGGGCTGCGTGCCAACACCCTTGGCCACACCGTTCCAGCGCGTGTCAATCAACCGGTTGACGTGGCACCGTTCGGCGCAGTCCTTGCTCATGATCGTCGTCTGGGCGCCAGAGTCCACAAAGGCCTTCACAGGAAACCCATTCACTTTGCAGTTAATATACCTAATGATGCACAAAAAGTGACTCATTCCAAATATATTAGTAAGTTGTTAAATTACTTACAGCATTGTAACCGTACCGAAGATCTCCGGATTGTATTCAATGGCTGCCGCCATGTTATCCTGGATATTTTTCTGCTTGATCTCCTCGGCAATCAGACGTTGCGTCTCCTCATCAAACGGATCGGCATTTAGCATGCGCATGCGGTGCTCGTTCCGCCTCTTCCGCTCCGTAATATGCTCTCGGAGCAGCCGGGCAAAGGTTTCCCTGTCGCCGGAATCGATGGCCTCCGCCAGACTTGGATTGTACTGCCGGAGGAGCGACAGCGTCTCGGGACTGGACAGGAACATCTGTCGCACTGTCTCTGGGTCGTCGTCGAAGTTTACATTGAACTCATCGGTCATGGGGATGTCTGTGAGGTTGTTGAACTGCGCCTGCTGCACTCCCTGCTGCTGCACACTCCTCGAAGGTGGACTGCCTCCGGAACTCGTGCCCGGCACGGCGATGCTGCTGAAGTCCAGCGTGCTGATCGCTGGATTTCCGCCACCTGAATTTATTGAAAGAAAGCAATCTGGTTAGGGGGATCCGACGATTGAGGTGGTTTCCAGGATTACTTTGCCCATATTTTACATAGTTTAAAGAATATATTATGATCAGTGTAGTTATCTGATACAAATCGAGACTATTATCAATAAATCTTAATAAATAAGAATTAATTCCCTAGAAGCGTTAAAATGGGGAAAACTCGAGAAAGAAAGAGCAAGCAATACCTTAAAAATATGTCTTAATTGTGAAATAAATTATTGCTAATTGTCATAAAAACTGTATGTATATGTATAAACGTTTGTCGTAGAGATTGATTAGGTCACTGTCATCCGATTTTGATTGATCCTAATTGATCTACAATCTATAATCTAATTTAAAATATTAGGCAAGCGAGAAAAAGACATGCAAGTGCAGCTGCGTTAACTAGTTAATACATATTTATATATAGATAATATATAGTCGGGCTCATTTATACTGAAATTAAGATTTGTACTCAAAAATGTGCTTGCTCTTATGCGAATCATGGAGTCCAAAGTGCTGTGCAATGGTAAATGAAATCGAAAATTGTTCACCGCCCACACCTGTCTGCAGTGGAAAAAAAATTGTGTATGTAAATACATGAGTGCAGAAATACCATGAATACAGATATATAGCAAAACATTTATATATGCTACGATCCCATTTCAATGGACAAACTGACAAGGCCAAATGCGCATTCAGGGGTCAACAAAACAGTGGGCCACAGTGGGCGGCCCAAGTGGGTGGATCCATGAGGCGGAGACGGTGGCAGAGGCAACGCACCTGCTGCTGCTTCTCTACTTCCATTGGAATTCCCATCCCGCTCCCCTGCTATTTGCGCTGCAGTGGAAACAGATAAGCCACTTCCAGAGTTCCCGTGTCTGTGTGCCGCTGTTATTTTGGAATTCGCAAAAAGAAAGTCAGACAAGGCAAGGCGTTTATTTTTAACACCAATTGCGCCGCAAAAAGATGAGCTGTGCTCGGTGCGCTTTTCCATAAAAATACAGAAACTAAAAAACGCAAGTATTTGCAAAAAAAATGTGCAGAGTTCAAATTTCACGTTGCAAAAGTGTTGTTAGCTTTTGATGCATACATTTTCCCCTTTACGTACTACGTAATTGGGGTTTCCCCCGTCCCAAATAGTATGTTGCTACAGTATTTAAATATTTAAGTGTTTAGGTATCATTATTATAATAATTATACAAATTCGAATTTTATTATTGTGTGAATTTGCGTTATCTGACCAATGAATCCCTTTCACCCTCCCCAAACTCCCCAAACCCGTACTCAAGATCCGTCCCTGCCCCCGCCCCCACAAGACCTGACCCACATAAGGATTAATGGCTCTCCTCTCGCTCATTCACTCCTCTCTGACAACTTCCCCTTTCCCTTCCCGTTCCTGTTCCAGGCCTCCCTCTCACCTGAGCGATTGGCGCTCCTGCGTCGTTCCAACATGATGAAGTCGCCATCGCCGACGCCGCACTGTTGCAGCGTCTGTTTGTCGCTGGAAAGCTCCCGCCCGTTGAATATGACCGCTATTTGGCCCACTTCTGCACCGATCTCCATCGCGCAGAGAGCCTTGAGATTCTCCAGCTCCAGATCCTGGGCCACGTCCAAGCAGAAGACCTTGTCATCGCTGGTCGTCACTGTGATTTTCATCGCCGATGTGTGCTGTGAGTGTGTGTGTGTTAGCGTTTTTGTTGTTGTTGTTTGCGTGGGTTCGGGGGATCGGATGAGTGGGCGCGGGTGTGTACTGCACTGGCGGGTGGCAAGGTAAGTCCCAATCTCTGCTGGCCTAGCCTTTTTCGCCTTTATCTTTGCTGGCTGGTTGGGAGGTGTGCTGATATTCTGCTGCTCGCGTATTGTTTTGACACAACAACGAAAACGCCGCCTCCACGCGGTTGCATGCGGCGCCTTATCGATACTATTCGCGGCTTGCCTATCGATGGTTGAATGGGATGGTTAGAGCATTACTTATATGAAGGTATTACGACAAATTTGGAGGGACTAATGATTTTTGATTTACCTAAGTTTGACATGTTATCCAAAGAAGACTATAATTACTAAAAAGAAACAGTTAAATGTCTTTATGATGAACGTTGGAATCTGTAGTCACTTTTTAAAGGGCACTTTTTTTGTCTTTCCAAAATAACACAAAGATATTACGCATTTGAAAAGGGAATGTAATAATAATACTGTAAGAAAATCTGGAAATAATAAGTTCCTCGATATCTGCCACCCACTATCAGTAAATAACAGCGATACTTATCGATGACTCATGTGCTGTCATCGAAAATTTATTGTATTTACTTTATTCAATTGGAGTCACTTGCAGCGTTTGGACACCAAGGAGCTTTTCGAGGTGCCTAGTGAGAAACCAGATAAGCCACCATGTCCACACAACCAGCGGAGAATGAGGAGAGTGCAGCGGCGAAGTCCAAGCGACCTTCAGGTAAAAACCCAGATTCATGCGAGCCACCCCCCCTTCAAACTTCCAAACCCCCAAAAACACACTCACCTACACTTACACGCGTAACAAGTGATAAGGAGGAGAATGACTAATATCCAATCGCAAATCGATTTTCGGGGCCCATCCTGGTTGCCCTGCATTAACCATGAGGTCACGCCTAGTCGCTCACGTTTTCCACTTTCCCCACCTGTTCACCCACAGATTCGGCCTTCAAGCAGCAGCGCCTGCCCGCTTGGCAGCCAGTCCTAACCGCCCGCACCGTACTGCCCACCTTCTTTGTGATCGGAGTTCTCTTCATACCCATCGGAGTGGTCCTGCTGCACCTGAGCAACACCGCAAACGAGCTGATCATCGACTACACCAAGTGTAGGAGCTCTGCCGGAAATACCACCTGTGCGGAGTATCTGGACGCCCACCCCGGCAGTAGTGATTGCACCTGCGAGGTGCCCTTCGTCCTGCCTTCGGACTTCAATGTGAGTTAAAGGGATCCAGATCTTAAGTAGCTGCTTAGCTTAAGTAATCAATAGAGAGTTAAGGTAGTTAAGTAGTTCACATCAAAAGCTATATGTGGCTTTTATAATCTAAAAAGTATTTATCAAGCAGATTGGCTTGAAAGAAATTTTGATAATTTTTGATAGTAAATATTAGTGGATTTGGATTTTTGAATACTTAAAATGTTACCAAACTAAACAGTGAATTTCATTTAAGTTATCGTTAACTTATTTTTTTTAAGGGTGTCGTATACATGTACTACGGGCTGACAAACTACTATCAGAACCATCGGCGCTATGTGAAATCACGGGACGACGAGCAGCTGCTGGGTCACCTATCGCAAACGCCCAGCACAGACTGTGCCCCCTTCGCCTATGATCCCGATTCTGGAAAGCCCATCGCGCCGTGCGGTGCCATTGCCAACTCGCTGTTCAATGGTGCGGTACGCAAACTACCTCGATTGCACGGCAACTAACCTTAATCTCTTCCAGACACGTTGACCCTGTTGCAGGGTGGCTCCGAGATCAACCTGCTGAAGACGGGCATAGCCTGGCCATCGGACAAGCGTGTCAAGTTCCGCAACCCAGAGGGTAACCTGAAAGTCGCCCTTGAGGGATTCTCACAGCCAATATTCTGGCAGAACGGTCTGGCCGACCTGGACCCGGAGAATCCGGAAAACAACGGCTTCCAGAACGAGGATCTGATTGTGTGGATGCGCACCGCCGCTCTGCCCAGCTTCCGGAAGCTTTACCGCCGGCTTAACCAAACGAACACCAACTATGCCAACGGCCTCAAGGCTGGCAATTATACACTTAACATTAAGTATCGTAAGTACCAATGGCTAGGATATCTTGAATGCCGAGTCTAATGTATTTTCGCTTTGCCTTTCAGATTACCCGGTAGTGTCGTTTGACGGCACTAAGCGAATGATCCTCACCACCACATCCGTGCTCGGTGGCAAGAACCCGTTCCTGGGCATTGCGTACATTGTGGTCGGCGCAATATGCATCACCCTGGGCCTGGCCCTGCTGTTTATCCATATGCGATGCAGTCGCAGGTGAGTTGCTGTCGCACATCATAAATTCATCCTCATTGTACCGATCATCATCCATCCTGCCCTTATCCCTACTCCCGCAGCATTATAGTCCATTAGGTCAGCTAAGAGTCGAGTATTTCATACCCCATTGAAGCCGAATCGTTTCTCATGGCCAAAATAGCTTTGCTCGGTGCGCGATAAGTATTGACAATTAAGTAGCGTTTGATAGTAGCTTTATACCTTATCGGGCACTGGCCAAATTGATTGACACCTTCTATGGGCTCTTGAACTAATCATGGTTTTATTTCTGTTTCTCCCGCAGCAACATGGAGATGATCAACGTGAATCCGCACACGCAGTACTCCTAGACCGAGCACCGTCAGTATTCCGGGCTGCTTCACTTAGCTTTAGTACATCCATCTGTTTAAGCCCTATCAGCATAAAGTAGTTTCTATTAACCAACTGGCACCGTGTTCTCGACTGCTCTATTCTTTATGTTTAACTGTGTGTTCTTGGCCATGCGAAGAGCTGGCCAAGTGCCTTTTGTTGATTCTGTTCGTCTTTGACTCTATATGTGTGCACCCAAATTGTGATTTTTTGTATAACTTATTCCGCACATCACACATAGCAAAAGTGGCCCCCTTCGCAACATCCACACGAATTTCCACCATTGCTTTACAAACTGCAAAGTAATACTTTGTGCCTGACTTAATCTGTATTGCCTTTTACTACGTTTATACGCGCAAATAAACATTGTTAATGGCATAGCTCCCTTGTTTTATTGGCAAGTAAATGGGGTCAACTTGAAATCGGAAAAGTTTCAGAGTTACAATGTTTATTCTTTGTTTATATGGGACCGTAATATTTAAGTTTAGGATTCTGTTTAAATTTTTCTAAATAGCCGTAAATATATTTGTGATTTCCTTCGCAAAGGTACAACCGTATTCATGTTAAACGAATAAAATTGGATGACAGTATGAACGTGTTGAACTCGTAATCACGTGGTTATCAGCGCTATTTAAGCATTTCCTGCTTGATATCAGATAAGGCCTTCAAAAGTGTGGTATCGGAATCTGCAAGCCCCACCAAAGAAAAATACTTTTAATTTCCTATATATATTTTTAGGTTTACATTTCTTTTATTACTTTCTTTTCGATTCTTCAACGCGTGAGGGACAAAAGTTTGCTTATATGATTCTGCATTTGTTTTAATTTATTTTGTACGTTTTAGACTACATTTCCAGTTACAGTTTAGAAGTTGCTTAAGCTAGTTTTACTTATAATGCCGCCATTATTAGTCCTGTCTATAAATGTTAAAGTTGTGTGCGCATGCGTGTGGGTGTATGGTGTGAAATATAAGTAATGTACATATTATGCTGAATCTTTATATAAGCCATATGAATGAATCTCAATCTATGTAAATACGGTTCTAAGTATGGATCCACTATTGACCTTGGTCTTCCGTGCACATCAACTTGATTTCGAATGCGTAGACGGTATATAAATTTCCAATACATCCGACCAAGAACTTATCTTCTGCTCTTGACAACGTGGTATAAAATGTAAAACAAAACAAAACTTTCTCAATGGATTAAAAATATTTGTAAGTTATTCAGAAATACGTATCGGAGAAAAAAAACTAGTTACATTTTCTTCATTTTGGTAAGAAGGCTAGTCACTGTTGCCCTGTCATAGAATTTCAGTGTTCAGACATCTATAAAAACTTACTGATAAGGAAATAAAAGTGTTATAATTCGAAGGTCCTCATGAAAGTTTTAAATTGAATTCAAAATTTTGGGAAGACCAAGGCTTAAATCTGAAAAAAAAAAAACGCCTCAACAACTGCCGCGTTGTGTTTGTGTGGCTGGGAGTGTCATGGTGTTGTGTGAAATACTTGAAAATCCTGATGGTTTTTACTAACTCTAACTGAGCGGTTTCCCTTGCGTTTTCTGTCGCTTGCTTTGGTGCGTCGTAAACTTTTTGCTTGTTAATTGATGTATAACATATTAAGACGTAGTTTTCTTTATGCTTAAGCCTACTATATCAATGTATTTATATATATATATATATAGTTTAATAGCGAAACTTAGCACTAAAGGGATGTGTATATAAATCCCATATTTTGCTTTGTGTGTGGGTGTGTGCGTGGTACATACTAGGTTAACATTTAAAAAAAAAAGTCTTATATATGATGTACATATATGTTAGTTAGTTTCTTAAGACTAGAAGCAAGAAAAAAGGTTTATATAACACACACGCACACACACGCATCTCGTGCTATACATAAACGTGGCTGATTTGTTGATGGAATGCGTTGCTGATGCTTATGTGGTTGCTGATGTATTCATTGTTCGAATGATTATGATGAGATGATGGCGGTGTCTGAGTGGATTGGCTTTGTACATTTCAAGTGATTTTGGATTGAGATGATGAGGTGTGGTAGTGGGAGTGGTAGTATGATCACTCAATTTGTCGCAGTTGCTGCAGCTGCCGCCGTGGCAGCAACAGTCTTACTGCTTGTCTTGCTATTGTTATTGTTGGCCAGCACCGCTGACTTGGAGTCAGGCTTCGTCTTGGCTGCCGTTACTAATGCGGTTGCCGTGCTGCTTGCTGTTGTTGCCGCTGCTGGCTGTGTGGCTGCTGCTGGCGCTGTTGAGAGCTTTGGCCCATTGAGGATATGACTTTTGATGTGGCTCTGGAGAAGCTCCTGAGAATCGAAACAAAGTTGACATAGATCACAGGTAAAGCCGGGATCATTCAACTGATCGTCGGCCTTCTTACGCCGCTCACCCGTTGAATGCGAATGCGAATTGGACGTGGTCGTTGTGGTAGACTCGCTCTCCGAAAAGGAGGCCGTCGACACCACATTCGGCTCGTCCTCCACATCCCCCTCATCTAAATCATCGTCGTCTACCTCCTCAATGGCATCCTCCGGATCGGGATCTGGATCGGCGTCCTCATCGAACTCCTCTTCGATGATGTCCTCTATGGGCATCACACCATCGTCCTCATCCTCCGAACTGGCCACTATCAGCGGCGGCATCTTTGATTTGCCATTCATTAGCGGGCGCACCGGCAATGCCACTGGCTCCGGCTCCTCCACATCGTCCTCCTCATCGTCATCATCGTCGTCGTCATCGTCGCTTTCCACTTCTCCATCATCGTCCTCGTCGTCATCGGAGCTGATGACCTCCTCGACAAGATCATCGTCGTCCTGGTTTAGATTCGCTTTGTGTTGCTTCTGTGTCAAGAGTTGAGCGGGAGGCTGCACACCCTCTTCGTCCTCGCCCTCGCCACCATCTCCCTCCTCGTCCTCATCTTCACCCTCGCCATCCTCATCGTCCGTGTCGTCATCGTCATCATCTCCGGTGCCTGAACTCTCATCCTCGTCGCCGGAGCTATCCTCGTCCAAATCATCGCTATCTTCCTCGTCGGGACTCGCCATCTTTTCTGATGCTGTTGCTCCTGCAGCCTCACCTTTCTCTACAAAATTATCATCGGATTCTGCTCCTTCGCCTAATGTTGATAGTGGCGCCGATGTGTTTGCATCTGCTGCCGCTGCTTCCATGGCCGCTGTTCTCTCTATGGCCGCCTTAGTGGCCACTGGCACTATGACCTCCTCCTTTAAATGGTTGTTAATGTGGTTCATCAGCTTCTCCTTGCGCGACAGATACTCGCCGCACAGATCGCAGCCCCACTGGAAAGGGCAGAAGGGTCGCACCACCTTAGCATCGGCCAGCTTGTGCTCGATCCACAGCTCCTTTGTGTCGAACGTCAGCTGACAGCGACGGCAGGTGAGGTGATCGTCCACCACAATCACCGGCGGCTCGGGCAGATTGCTTACCTCGTGTTTGTGCAGCTCGTACATGTGGCGACGCAGATTGTTATTGCTGATGAAGGTGGAGGCGCAGTATTCGCATTTCAGTTCACGTTTCCGCTTCATTGATTTGCTGCGGTTGCTGCTGCTGTTGTTGTGGTTCATGCTGCTGTTGCACGAGTTGTTGAGGCTCTGCTGCTGCTGGTTGGGCATCAGGCCCACCGCATGCAGCTCGCGGAGGTGCAGCATCGAGTTGTTGTTGTTGTTGGTTGTGTGATTGTTGTTGGTCAACTGTGTCGCTTCGCCGTCGATGGGGTTCTGCAAGGATTAATATGCCCGGGGAATAGCAGGATACAGCGGGATTTGGGGTGGTGGGGAAGAAAAAAGAGAAAATAAAGATTAGTACAAATTCAATTGGCAATGACGAGATGTTGATATCTGTTTTTTGCGACTGGTGCGGAGGCATCATCATCATCATCAGCACATCAAAAGTTGTTGGTGGCGCGACAGACGACGATCCTCGCCATCGTCCGTCGCTTGTCCTCCTCGCTGCACAAGCCCAAAAACGCTCACCTGCTTGCTATCACCTCTGAAATGCCACTTGCGATGCACCTTGAGTGCGATCACCTGGGGGAACGTCTTGGCGCACAAATCGCACGCGTATTCCCCGTTCTCGTTTTGTCGTTCCACCTGGAACTGACCGGCATCCGCCGGCCCATCGTCGAACATCGCCGCCAGTGGGTTGTCCACGTACAGCTCTTGCTCGTGCTTCTGGATGTGCTTGCTAAAGTGCTCCTGGTCGGTGAATCGAGCCCCGCAAATGGTGCACGCCACCTCCGGAATGCGGATCTTCAGTGACGTGCCCGCAGTTACAGTACTGCCCGACGCCACTCCGGCAGTTGTGCCATTGCCATCGCTGTTTCCCCTCTCCTCCAGTTGCTGCTGCTCATCGTCCTCATCCTCGTCATCGTCATCGCCGGTCTTATGCCGGAAAACTGTTCTTCTGGCCGGCTGGAGCGCCTGCTGTTGCTGCAGCTGTGCATCCTGCTGCTGGTGGGCACCTGTCGAGGTGATCGGCTTGCGGTTGCAGGTGGGCGTGTGGTTGTCATGCATCTGGCGGTCGAAGAAGACCTTGCGGCACAGCGAGCACTCAGCTGGGTTGGGCACTTGCGGGTGCTTCTTATAGCGATGAACCTGTGGACGAATATTGATATAGTTGTTGTATTGAGCCAACAAATTGTTTTCCCCATGATCGAATAAACTGGTTAATCCCATCCAGACTTACCCATAGACTCTTGCGTCCGCTGTAGACGTTTCCGCAATCTTTGCAGGAATAATCGTTTGAGTCAAACTCGTCGTGCGAGTTGATGTGGATGGCCAGCTTCTTGTTGGTGTTAAAGTTTGATGGACAGTACTTGCACTGGTACCAGTACAGTGGAGCAGATGCAGTGGATGCACCGGCCGCGAGGGTGGAGAGATCAGCTAGATCCGCTGCTGTAGGCTTGACCTCGTCCATTAGAGAGTCATCGTCAATCTTAGAGGACGTGGACGCCGAAGTGGAAGTAAGCTTGTGAACGCTGCGTTTGTGCTGCTGTAGCTCCGTCTCTGAACTATAGACGATCGAGCAAACCTCACATTCGAACTGCTTGATAATCATTTCATCCTTGATGGCCCTTCCGTGCACCTTGAACAGATGCACCTTCAGGCCCTTCTCGTAGGCAAACTCTGCGTTGCACAGCTTGCATTTGATGAACTGCACATTCTGCACCTGATGATCGGTGAGCATGTGGTAGCGATAGGACTTCTTCGAACTGAAACGACGCTGGCAGATGCGGCAGCGCATTCGCCGAAAGCGGCGATCGGCTGCCTGGTCAAGGCTCCGTCGAAAAACTGCCTGCTCCTGGGGCGTTTGGTTGGCCATTGCCGGTGGCACATTGGCAGGTGTTGCTGGAGCCGACTCTGATACTGTTCCTCCAAATCCCACCTCCGAATCCGCTGCTGGTGTTGCGGTAATCGTTAGCGATTTGGGTGTCATCCGATTGGCAGCCGCCAAAGCTGCATTCACTGCATTCGATGCCGTGTAGTGGGAACGCATATGATTGGACAGGCCAATGTTGTTGCTGAACACCGCATTGCAGATGGGGCACTCCTTCTGCTGGCTAGCCACGCCCACCAGGCTGCTGTTGTTGCTGCTGTCATCCAGGCGCATCTTCTTGGCCACGCTGCCAGGCTCCTCCTCTTCATCATCTGGAATTGACGGTAGAGCGCGTTAGTGTGTCACTTCTAGTGTTATCTTACTCGCAAATAAGAACAAAAATTAAGCTATAGGCAGCACGAGACATACCAGCATGTTGAAGCCTTAGATATATGAATTTTCAATGTGAGTAGAGCCTTTATCTCATTTAAGTTGAACGAGGTGCTTTAACATTCACCAAAAATTTTTGATGAGAGCTCGGGGGAAACAACAAATAGAATTGCTAATATGACAACATATGTGGTTGGCAAATTTGTTACATTAAAGACCAATCGATGAAAATATATTAAATTTTACTTTAAGATCACATATCCGTGAAATACGAACTCAATTTCAGAAGGACTAAATCTGATTGACTCGAATGTTGAGATACATTTAATTAAAGCCTATCTTAAGAGTCCGTATATCTGTGACACAACTGTTTAGTCATGCATTTAGTTTGCTAAGTTTCATTTATGTTAAAAAGACAATATCTGAACAAATATGGACATGGAGATGAAACGGTGGCAGGGACAGAGGCAACGTGAAACAGGCACAGCGGGGGGACGTCTACAATCTAAGCCTAATTACCGAGTGTCCCACCATTTGTTATCGACATCAGGTCCTTCATCACGTAGTCGTAGCGACCCGTGTAGACGTTCGGCGTGCTTCCGTCCGCCAACTTCACTGCATCCGCGTTCACGATGTATTCGAAGCCGCCAGAGTGTCGGTTCTTGTCCACTCCGTGCACATTGATCATATGCTCCCGTAGGTAGGAGATCCGAGGATAACCAAGTCCGCATCGCACGCACTTGTATGTCTCTGGCAGTTTGTTCGGATGCTTTGATTCCATGTGGCGCAGCACATTGTTGTAGTTGTTGTACTGCTGGCCGCAAATGGGGCATACCTGCGGCATACGGGAGAAGTACTGGGATTTGGGTGCGGATGCATCCCGATTCGCTGAGTTCTGAGCGGCTGCGGCGGCAGAGGCGCTGGTGGATCCACCGCCACCCACCTGAGTACCCCCCGCCGGCTTTGGTGTGGAGGTCAGTGGCGGAGCCGCACTGCTGCTCCGCGACTCCTCCGCCGAGGATCCAACACCAATGCCTAAGGCGCCGAGCAGGCTCCTCTTGCCCGGCGAATGTTCCATGCTGTTGCTCCTGGCCATGCCGCTGCCAGTGGTGGAGGCATTGTCGCTGACCGCCCCGCCACCCACGCCGCCCAAGTGATCCTGATAGACGTGATCGAGGAATCGCTGGTGCGTTTCCAGCTTGGCATCGCACGTCATGCAGCGCAGCCGGACAATGCAGTCCATGTTGTTGTAGTGCCGCCGTCTGTCCACGGGATCAGCAAAATCCAGCCCACAGAAGCTGCACTGTATCGAGTTGTTATCCTTGCGCTGGACATCCGCGTGCTTGTCGTAGACATGCGTTCGGAACTCGTGCTTGGTGCGGAATCCCTTGGGACAGAGCTTGCACTCGTACAGCTTGTTGACCAGAAGTTCCTTGGCGCGCAGTTTCTCTGGGCGCTCGGAGCCACCGCCGGGAGTAACCACTTCTCCGCTCGCTGTAACTGTGGGACTATTCATGGCCACCGCTCCAGCTCCGGCATCGGCAACCGCCACAACTCCTGTTGCTCCATCGTCTGTCATATCCTCGGCAGTGGGCACCATCACTGTCGTTGTTTTACCACGCAGCGCATTCAACACTCTAAAGAGATTTATGCAATTTCGCTTCTTCAGATGCGAGATGAACAGCGCCTTGGAGTCGTTCATCTTGAGGCAATTGAAGCAAAGGTTGCGCGGCAGCTGCGGATACTTCTTGCGCACGTGCGCCATGAAGTTCTTGTACGTGCTGAAGTACTTGTTGCAACATCGGCAGGTCATCGTCTGGTATTGCTCAAGGAACTCGTCGTTCTGCTCAATGAACTCCACTTTGTCGCGGGTGAGCAGTGGTCGGTACTGTTCGGGATTATCGTAGTCGTAGCCGCCGCCCTCGCACTTAATAAACGCGTTCATCACCACCTGGCGGTACTTTTGTGTGGAGATATTCCCGCCAGCAGCGCCCGCTGCCCGATTTGCCTCCGCGGTGGCCGCCGCCGCCGCTGCCCGTTGGATTTCCAAGGCGGCAGCCAGGGCGGGCGTTGGCTTCGTGATGGGTGTGTTGTGGGGGGAGTCTGTGGACAACTGGAACAGGTTTGGGTGCAGATTCCTTTCGTGGCGACGGGCGTTGGCCCGGGTGGAGAACTGCAGGCTGCAGGCCCTGCAGCTGGCCACCTTGGAGTCCCCGGCGGCTGCCACATTGGCCACCGCATTCGGCGGCAGCGAGGCAGCCACCGACGAGGCATTAACGCCATGCTGCGCAGTGTAGTCGTAGTCCGAGGCCTGCGGGTGTACAAATGAAATATAAATTACAGTCAGCCTGACAGGGAAATCTTGCTTTATGTAAGTCTTCCATTTTGTTTAATTAAAATGATTTAATCAGTGTAATATAATAATAAAGTTACCTAAATACATTTAATAGTATAGATGGTGACTCACCGTCAGCGGGACATCGCCCTCGTGCTCGGAGCGCTCTAGGAACATTGTGGGATCGACCATGTCATCGGATTCGTCTATGGACTTCATCTGGTAGTCGTCATCCGTGTCAATCGGCTCATCTTTGATTGGAATCGCAGGCAGTGGCTGCAGGGAATCCAACATTCAACCAAAAATGAAAGAGCAAACAGTGCCGAACGAAACGGAAATTAGTTTAAATCGAATATACAACATTTGCAAGTTCGTAAATGGCATAGTGAGATAAATCAATAACATCGATCATGGACGCTGCAGTACGTCCATTGATACCCGTTAGCCAGAGAGCTATGGCCGAGTTGGTACTATAAATTGATGCATTCCAAAAACCGGCAAAAGCAAGACTAAATCCAGACGGACATTGATGATTTTGCATAATTTCGCATTCGGGATAACAGGTAGAAGAGCGCTGTACAGGATTGGGTCAGGGGATTCGTTCACGCTTCGAATGCACGATACAATTACATTATAGGAGTAGCGTCTGAAAAAGCGCAGCTGCTGGGCGGCGCTCTGGAGCGTCACCGGCATAAGCAGCGGAGCCGTTGACACGGATGCGGAAGCAGAAGCAGAAGCAGAAGCAGATACAGATGCAGAAGTCGTGGCGGAAACGACGCTGACCGGCGGATTGGACGTAGTCGTCGACGTGGCCAGACCACCAGCCTGCTGATGTTGGACGTGACCACTGCTGCTGCAGCTCTGGCTGAAATCAAGCGGCAGCGACAGCGACAGGCTCTCCATTCCAGCCACACCCGAAATCCCTGGCAGCAGTTCAGCAGCAGCAACAGGAGGCGGAGCAATGGATCCAGGGGCCACTGGGGGCAAAGTCGGTATCGTTGGTATCGTTGGCAGCGGCGGCAGCGGAGGAACTGTTATGTCCAATGGCAAATACAGCTTTGGTTTAAATTTGCGCAATGTTGGAGCCGGATTGACCACCGGAACTGGAGCTGGACGCTGTGGGCGAAATTGTCGCTGGCGTCTGTGTTGCTGTTGCTGCTGATGATGTGGCAACATTTGCTTGCCACGCTGCTGATGTTGTTGTTGCTGCTGCTGCTGATGATGATGATGATGATGGTATCTGCGATACTGGTGAGATTGCTGGCGCTGCTGATGCTGCTGCTGTTCCCGCTGCTGGGATGCGGATGTGGTGGACGTGGATGTGGATGAGCAGCTAGCCGCCGACGCCGCCGATGGTGGTACCTGTAAGAGAAGGGTCTGCAGCGATTGCTGTGCGCTGCTGATCGTCGCGGTCATTCGGGCCGGTGGTTGCAGCTGCAACTGCTGCAATTGATGCTGTGGCATCTGCTGCGGTTTAGGACTCACATAGACTGTTAGGGATTTGCGTTTCTTCAGCGAGTGTATGCCGTCCAAAATGTTCGCCGCGGTCGATGCGGCCGTTGGCGTCGCCTTCTCCGCTTCGAGCTCATTCTCCGATTGCTGGTGATGTTGCTGTTGTTGAAGCAGCTGCTGATCGAAGGAGCCGCCTCCCCCATTCTCGGCACTGTTCAGGTCCAGGTAGTTGAGGAGCTTGCTCTTGTTGGCATCCAGCCACTGGCGCTGCTTCGCCTGCGAGCTGAAGCACCGGTTCTTGAAGCTCTGCCATGAGTTCAGGTAACTGATGCAGGCGTGGCAAATTTGCTGCGACAGCCGATCCTGCGGTGTAACCTGAAAATAGTTTTCAAAAAATTGTGAATCGTTAATCAAATGGTTTGGTTTCAAATAAGGAAATGTAAGGTTACAGCAGTAAACACAAAACGTATAATAACAAATCAATAACAAAACAATTTGCAATTTTATGTACATAAAGTGAGCTTGCAGATACACCAGTATAACTCACGAATAGGCAAATTAAGCTCAGTTGTATACAAGTTTACAAGACAATAACCTTTATAAGACGCAACGTGCGTTATTTAAAGTATAGATAACCCACACTTTCGGTTTATGGTCATTTCCTTCGGACTTTTGGGGAAAGGGAGACACCAGTGGAGATTTGTGTGTGTCCAGCGATGCGGAGAATGCAGGCAGGTAGCAGTGGCAGCAGTCCCCGGCTACCAACTATCCTATTAATGTCAATGACCTGCTTATAATTATATGCAATACTGCGACGGCATCCCACACCACCCCCTCAGATGTCCCACCTCATCACCGCCCCCCATCCGCCCACCTCTCACCACTTCCACCAATACAAACACACAGAACACAGAACACTGCGCAAATCATATCAAATGTCCTGCTGGCTGATAACAGTGTGTGCGCATGTTTGTTTGTGTGCGTGTACGACTGTGTGTATCGCTTGAATTGCAAGCCTATGTATGTAAGTCCATGTCCGCCCTTATATACATACATAACTATGTACGCCCGTCCTGCCGCAAAACACACACACAGCACATGGGTCGATTTCGCCGGGAAACCAGGCTGAAAACATCTTGGTCGCCCCCGCCGCAAAATCTATTAAATCTCAATTATCTAAGTCCGCGGTTAGGCGTCTTTTATCGTAATCGCTTATCGAAGGAGCAGTTGCAGTTTCTCAGTGATGACAAGATGGGTTGTTGCCAAAATACCATACTATATGTATATATAAAAAAATGTATAAAGGTTTACCTATTTTAATATCTCGTTTAAAGCAGCGCCATGCGAATAATTGACAACACATTGTTTTCTAATCATAGCAAAATACTTAAAAACAATTTCTAATAGCAAAATAAGTTACGAATTTTTAATGTTTACGTTTATTTTCAAAACTAAGTATATTATAGTAACTAATTTACTAAACCAATTATAACATGGAATAATATCTGTTCGCAATTATCTGTTTTCCGCTTTTAAGGGTTTACTCTATTAAACGTAATCCGATCAGTAGCTTGAAATACCTGGCTTGAAAACCGCCTAATTATCAGCTATGTTCCCCCTCTCCACTTTCATCACTTAAATATCGATAGCAATACAACAAGAATTAGCTATCGGGAAGGCGAATGAAAGTGATCAAAACAAACGATGGAAATGTTTTGTTTTGCATTTGTCTTTTCGACTTCAGCTATGTGTGCACATGCGTTTGTTTGTGTTGGTGTGTTTAATTTAATAATCGAATGCCTGTTGTTGTTGCTGCTCGTATTGTTGTGCCAGTGTAATTGAAACCCCAGGATATTAAAGCCCTGAGGGTCCTTTAAGCACACTCACATGCACACACACACACACAGAATACACTGGCACCCGCCTCCAATTTTGGGCCTACATACATATGTATGTATATGTATTATAGTAGTAAATATCTACTGCATCCTTATGTACAATTATCCCACACTACCAGCAGAGGATTTTGAGTGAGCTGCTCCATCTCCGCTTCAAGCTGCACTCCAACTCCACTCCGTTTCGATAATATGTTGTTCATTCACCTCGCCCAAACCAGCGTTTCCTTTATTGCCGCCATGTTTCCCAAATGCAATTGGATACAGGATGCAAGGATTCCCATGTTCCGCGGACTGCACTTTAATGAGGCAACATTGGAAACCTATTTGGGTTTGAGTTTATCCACATTGTGGCGATATGCTACGCAATAAGGTGAGATTTTAGAAAGTCACAAAAGGGCAGGAGTTATGTACATATACATACATATTATGTACATATAAATACATAGTGGCCATGGTGTAGGTATGTATGTACATATATAATGCAGAAAGACTTGTGGCAGCTGCAGATGCGATTCCACCAGCTGCCGCCTTCGTTTTCTGCTGGCCACCAGGTGCAATAATCACCAGCCACGGAGCATGGACCATCCATCCAAGCCATGCCATTCCATTCCCCGCCTCCTTAGCTCCTTCGTCGTGGAACAAGTTCTTCTCCTTTTTGTGTCCTTATTCGTTCCAAACCCATGCTGTTTATATCTATATGGATATCTCTATATATGTACACTCGTGTGTATGTGTGCCTGTGGGCAAGAGAAAGAGAGCATCCTGTCCTGTCCGTTCCACGCACAACAAGACGTAGAAATAACCAAAAAGTAACCCTCATATTTAGCAGACCGTAGATCTTGAGGGCAGCAACATAGCAACAACAACAACAAAAACAACGCAGGAGCAGGACGATGAGGAGTCGGATTCGGAATCAGGGTTCAGTTCGGGCATATTGAATTTCGTCGCAGGCAACGGCAAAGGCAAACGCAAGACGCAAAACAAAATACAAATAAAAACGCAAGTGCAACAGGGTCCACCCTAGGGCTTCCGAACAGCTGTTATCGTTCTTGCGGAGATCAATGCGAATGAGTTATCGATAAAGACGACGGACTTGAAACTTCGGCGTAGTTGCAAGGGGGACGAGGGGGAAGTGCAAATAGCAATGGATTCTAGGAATTACACATTTATCCCGACATTCAAAGCGATTTAAAGTTTATCATTTTGGAGACGCAAGAGTTCTTAACAGTTACATAAGATATATGAAAAAATAAAATATAAAACATTTAATTCCGTTCTTCAAATGTGTACATGTTCTCAAAGAAACCATGATGGTATTTTAGCGGAAGTGCAAAGACTTCCGTTAAAAGTTTGTATAATTTTTATATTATCTCTCTTAGCTACTTCCTTTCCGAAGCACAAAGATTTTAGCTCCTAATTGTATAATGTCGCTTAGTTTCATCTTGGATCATCGCCTCATCGCTAGCCATTTTTCCCTTTCTGGGTAAGCAGGGCCACATCCTTGGACATTTGTGTATCCCTCAAGTGTGTATCCTTGATTCACGGATTCCCGGCTACCTATTCCAACCAGTCCGCCCTCACCCGCCATCTTGGATGAGGCAATGGAAGGAAATGTGCGGATGCCTCGACTGCTTCGCTGTGTGCCCTTGTTGGCTTCCTCTCCAATTCAATCCAATCCAATCCCCAAGCCCTCCGCACCCCTCGGAATCCCTCTTTTATCGGCTTGTCATCTCGTCACGTCGCTTCATCTTCATCGTCGTCGTCGTCGTCGTCGCATTTTTTGGCCAAGGGGAGAAAGTTGGTCCACCTGGGGACCAAGAGCCACAAAATGGAGACGCCGCTCAACTGCCTGCCCGCTGCTTCTGTTTGTTGTTGCTTTTGTTGTTGGAAATTCGATGCGGGCCGCAGGAGGAGTTCATCCAGCCAGTTAAAGAAGCAGCAGAAGAAGGCATAAAGCAGAAATATATCAACATCCCGCCAGGTAATCTGGTGTGCCCAAGGTGAAACCACTCGACGAAATTGTGTGCCCGGTTTTGGGTCTCCGCCGCTGACCGTTGTCCGCTTACCGCCAACCCCTGCTCTTTCTCCATAACCGTGCCCATATGCCCATGCCCATGCCCATACCCATGCCGAAGCCCAAGCCCAAGCCCATGCCCGAGCCCGAGCCCATACCCAAGTCCATGCCTACCCATTCCCATTCCCATACCCATATACCCATTCCCGTTTCCCGGTCTCTTTTGCCAGTGTCTTTGTTTCGTGTGCCTGTGGTGCTGTGTGCGTGTGTATGCCATGGCGAGCATGTGGTCCGCCTCCAGATAACGAGAACGGAGCAAGAGCAAGAGCCAGCACAGCCAGAGCCAGTGCCAGTGCCAGTGGAAGAGGAAGAGCCAAGAGCAACAGCAAGAGAAGCAGTCGAGCTAGCGACGATGACGACGATGACGCCAACTTATATGTGTACATATACACCACCTCTGTCGGAGCCAACTGGCGTGCCATGGTGTGCGTGTGTCCATGTGGCCATGTTCCCGTGTCTGTGTGAAGAGCAATTGCCATGAAATCGAATCGAAGCCCAGGGAAAAGAACAGAGAATCGCGGAGAACCGAGCACCATTGGACCCATCCATCCGTCCATTGGGGGCACCAAGCAGACCAAGCGGATATGGAATATTGGGGATACACATACTAAATGGAATGCCGGGGGAACCCAGCGGAAAAACAGGAAAAGCAAGCATGCAAGAGCCCGTATAAAGAATCAATAAACGAAGCTAGCGAAGCCGCAGTCCAAGTCCTCCTCCTGTTCCGCCTGTTCCGTCTCCGCCACTTCCATATCCTCGCAAGGATGCGCGCGCGCAAAGAGAGAGCGGCGGCGGAGCAGAGAGCAACTGCTGCCCTCCAAGCGAAATTCCTTGAAAAAGGTACGCAGCAGGCAGCACAGCGCAAAATTATATGTAATTGGCCTGGGTTTTTGGGTTTTTGGTTTTTCGGTTTTCTGGCCTGGAATCTCTGAATCTCTGTGTGTCCGCCGCACACACATACACACCAACACACAAACAGCCAGGGGACACAGACGCAGCCAGGCACACAAATACCAAGGCAACAACGGCGGCGGCGGCGACGACGGCGCGCTCATCGGGCTCTATGCTTTGTGCTGGCCATTCGCAGCTGCTCTCGCCCGCTGGGAAGAGGCAATCGAGAAGTGGAGGATGAGGAGGAAGAAAAGGAGAAGGAGGAAACGGATGAACCGCAGGAGGAAGAAGAGGAGCAAGCGGAGCAGGCTGTAGATTTTTGGAAAGGAAGCAGGATCAGTTCTAACCTCAAAGCGGGAAGGCAATGGAAGGAATGGAATGGATGGAGGAGGAGTAGCAAAAGTGTAGAGTTCAAGTTTGATTATGAGCTAAAGATTGTGGTCGTGATTGGATTTCAGGCAGAATGGAGCTCCACATCTACTCCTCCTCCTCCTCCTATACCCATACCCATTCTCTTCCATTCCCACTGCATCGTGACTTGGCAGTGGAAACATTGGAAACCCAAAAAGCGGACCATGCGGCTAGCCACACACCCATACCAAAGCAGAGGAGGAGGAGAAGGTGGAGGAGGCGGAGTATGGCTGGTTTTCGGTTCGTTCGCTTTATTTTCTGTTTGCTTGGTCTTTCGTTTTTGGATGTGGCCATCATCTTTGGTGCTTGCACAATCCCACTTCGATGGGTCTTGAACCCCGGGGCCGAATGCTCCAATGCCCAATGGCTACTCGGCATCATCCGTAACCTCACTTTTCCATTCTGTCCAGCGAACGGGTGTGGCCACCGCCTCATCCTTCCACTGGCCATTTGGGATCTGTGTGTATAACTGTTAATGGTGTCCAACCACCAGAGCACCGGGAGTGCCAGAGCACCCAAGAGAGCATTCACTGAGAGCGCCGGACTCGGACTCGGAATCGGATTCGGAGACCCGGGATGACGACACCGACGGCAGCAATGGCGATGGCGACAGCCGGATTATGTATATACCCGCACCCGTTACCCGTGCCCACAACCCATAGTCATAGCCATACCCACACCCATACCCATAGCCACTCACCTTGATGCCGACGCAGTTGTGGATCTTGGTGGACAGCGGCTCCTTGTCCGCCGCATAGCTATTGATGATCGAGATGCATTCGGTTTGTGGGGCGATGCACAGGCGACAGCAGTTTTGTCGCGCCGACCATTCGCTGTTTCTGGCCGATGTTGTTGTTGGAATGGCTGCTTCAGGGGACGTGGTTCCCGCTGACGCAGTGGCTACCGTCGTCGTTCCAGGCTGTGTCGCTGTGGCCTCCACTGTTACCGTTGATGTTGTTGTTGCGACTACTGCTGCTGCTGCTGATGATGTTGTTGTTGCTGTTGCCGCCGCAGCGTCGCACATTTTGTCGCTTTTGTATTCGTCGCCTCTCGCTCTCTTCTTTGCCGCTTGCTTCTACTTCTCGGTTGAATTTGTTTTTGGGTTTTGTTTTTTGCACGTTTTCACTTTTGTTTCGGTCTGCGTCCGTTCGCAATCGTTCCACACCATCCACTACTACAATATACAACTATACTGCTATATCATCCGCTCTCCGACGGAATCGACCACGCCGCTCGCGTCACCCACTTTTCGCACATTGTTCGCACTGGTTCTTTTTACTTATTTTGTTGCCTCCAATGATCCTGTGCGCTGATTCGGGATTTGGAGTTTCGCTTTCGGCTTTCCCTTATCTTCGCCTCCTTTTCCGCTTCGCTTTTGTTTGGAACGAGTGGAGGAGTCGCACTGGAAAAAAAATGAACGCTACACTGGACTGCGGATTGCGGTTGCGTATCTGCGACGTGCTCCGCCGGGCTGCAAAACGGTAAAACGGTTTCTGGCGATAAAAGTCGCTTTTGACTCGAGATGAGCACGCCTGGCGATGTCTGGCGATACTATCGCTGTCGTTTGTGGCGGACGCAGGCGTGGTCACTCTTCTCCTTGTTGGGCGGTGTTTCTTAGCGGCCGCGGGTCTGGTCACACTGGGAAATAGCCATCGAAGAAGCCATTTTCAATCCGATTATTCGATGTTTTCGACTTTTTGCTTCGCGGCGATATAGGTTTTCAAAATAAAATTATAAAAACCTGTACTTAAAAGTTATATATAGATTCTTTATTACTCGAGTTATATACCCTACAGTGTTAATCGTACTGTAATTTAAATTTCTGTAGTTTTCTTATTGGAAAATTAGGTATTTTAGTAAAAGCCATACAAAAGTCGATGATATCAAGTTAACCTCCCCTCTAGATGTAACTAATAAATTAATTAATTGTTACTATTAAATTTGTCTTTAAACTCAACAAGTTTAAAGTTTGAGTGCTAAACTAAGCGTTACATATAACAAATAGCACCACAGGTCAATAAAGATGTGACTACACCGGCTACTCGATAACCACCGATATTCCGATTGGAAAGGGCACGCCTATCGACTGGAATCGAGTAATCAAAGTAACAACAGGTAGTTGTCCCGCCCTGGCGGTAAGTCAGTTGATAAATTCGCCTCGGCATTACAAAATACCCGCAGAGTGCTAACATCGCGTTTTCAGATACTTAAAGTAATTAAAAGCATTATAATATGTGGCGTTTTTTTTTTTGTATTCGTTTACCGCGCAACATGCGTGTTCTAACTGGACCGTAGACTTGTGAAATCTTAACTTTAAGACCCTGTTCCCAAATATTCTCCAAGCAAACGTATTTGAGTGCCTGTGTGTGTGTATCTACCGAGCAAAAATATATATATCGTACGACTGACAGCGGGGTAACCAGCAATAGAAACATTCGTTTGGTATCTTCAGATACTAAGATACAATTGTATCTCGAAATGCAACTACCCACACATGCACACGCACACACACGCAAACCGGCACTGACACGTGTTGATGTGCTGCACTTGTGTGCGTTTTACCCATCTGTTGATTGCGACCTTGCTAGTAAATAATTACCTTCTAATAAATTATGATACACAATAGGAACCCACTCACCCACATATGTATCTAATTATGTAGGAATGTGGACATAAGGTCCATTTTTATGCCAAAATGCCAATCTTCTGACCTCTAGCTCTCTCATGTACGCTTTTAATAGGTTGTACTAAAATGAAAGCGAGCAAACTCTTAGTTTTCCCGGAATCTTGATCATTGCAAAGGCAGTTTCGCGTTGAAGAAAACGAAAGTGGTTATTGCCTTTTTTGGCGGTATTTACTAAATTTAAAATAATTTACCTTAGAATTTACGGTGCAAAAATGATAACAAAAGAAAGATATCATACAAGGTTTATGTTGAAATGTACAACATTAAATGATAAATGAGGGATTTTCTCAAACTTGTAATTCGTGAATATTTGGCTTTTTGGCACGATGTAAAAGTGAATCGAAAATTCGCAGGAAATTGTTCGCCTGATCCATTTGTTAAAGCATGACTCAATTGTTATACATAGATATGTCTTTATATATGCGCAGGGGTAAACTTTGTTGACGTGGGTTTGAGTGTAAGATGAATCATCTCGAAGTGAGCACAAATGTTCTGTTGCCATGGAAAAGCCCTTTCTGATGATAATGGACCGCAGAAATCGGCGATAAAGGCAATAAAGCCATTGTTCTGATTATTTGCGCTGCGAGGAGCCGCTGAAATCTTGTCCAAACAAATTGAGCTTTTTGGTTGAATATTTCCCAAGTGGTACCAATCCTGAATACATCGTATATAAACTGTTTATATTAACCAATTAAAAAAGTTTTCAGGACAGTCATTACAAAAGGCATTGTGCAAATATACTCGAATTTATATAATATATTCAGGTCTAACATTTGTTCTCGTTCCCATTAAGTCAGGCGGCGTCGCACTGTCTGAAGCAAAAAATTACAAATTACAAGTAACACGCATGACCCGCAGCTATATTGTGCATATATAATATGTGTAGCTAAAAGGGAAAACCCAAAGTTAATATATATGAATGTATGCAGTAGGTTGTGAGCCAGAAATGGGTGTAGCATACATACAAGTGGAGAAAGTCTACATTGGCGACATTTCATTGGGACTATTATGCGGTCTTTAGGGACGGTTTATTATCGCTGAGTTTAATAAGTTTATTGGATGGGCAGGAACTTGATGAAGTTAAATTTTCCATTGGATGGTATTCGCATATTTCATATGGCCACATATCGCTCTAAATTGCTCAAATTATAAAACTTTTCTTATCCACAACAGCGATCCACAACCAACACTCGATAAGTCGAACCCATTTGATGGGATTTCAAAGTATATAAAAGTTAGAAAAGTAGAACTTGAAGTTTGGTTTGTTCATTAGCACGTTGTGTTGCGCAGTGTATCCAAAGTTTCGGTCCATAGCCGCTAGTACATTTTATGTGAGCCCCAATCTTTAGCATATTCCCATGTGTATGGTATCCAAATAAGCGTGTTGATCGTGACAGCTGATTAAATATCAAAACTATACATGGTACATGTGCATGTGTGTAAATATTTTCAATTTAATGAAACCCATTATTCCTATTTCGTTCTTTTCCAGTACTGAATCTCAATCACCGGAAATTATCCACAGTATAGAATCTCCCATCAAAATGTATCCCTTCGTAAGTTTTGATTCACATCCTGTAGATTTTAGTTATAAAAGCAATACCCATAATATTGATATATATTTTATTTATATATTTTATAACAATTTTGTATAACATCCTTTTTGGTACAAAAATGGAATCATTATTTTGCATGAGTTCGTTTTTAATCTCATTCATTTTTCTTGGAGATAGATGTCATTTGTGTGACTTCTGTGTTTAATCAGCTCCATGGAGTCAACTTGAATTCTACATTTTCCTACTTTTATAGGGTTCTGGAATGCCATCGCACCCCCCTACCTCCACTAACCACCACGAGCCACCACGGGCGCCCTTTGGAGCTGGTTGGGTGCCACCGACGCAGCAGAACTCGCCATACCCACCACCCTCCCAGCCACACCCACACTCACAGCCATCGCCCCATATGCATCCTCAGCAGCATCAGCAATATCCAGGCGGAGCTCCTGCTCCGTATCCACCTATGTCGGCACCGTACCCGTCCGCCGCCCCATCCTATCCACCATATCCCAACTCGAATCCTTACCCGGCACAATACGCTCCTCCATCGCACAATCATTATCAGCAGCCACCGGTGGCGAACAGTCCCTATCCCGCGGATCGTGGATACACACCGGCCATGACAGCCGGACATGATGCGGGCTATGGCTACGGAAACGGACAAGTACAAGGACATGGACATGGACATGGACATGGACATGGACATGAACATGGACATGGACATGGGCAAGGACATGGGCCAGGACATGGACATGAACATGGGCATGGATATGGGCATGGACATGGGCAGGGCTATGGGCATGGACAGGGACATGGGAATGGTCAGTTGTACGCGCATCGGTCACTCCCAGCTCACAGAGAGGTTGGTCATCAAATATTTGGACTCATGTCCACACCAACCACACTCCCACATCCTCAGTAGAATTTTTTCGGGGCGGGACTAAAAATAACATGTTCATCATACCCATCAGATTTGAGTGCATTTTGAATGATATTTGATTGTTCTTTCCAGGGAACTCCCACTGTGGTGCCGGCCGCCGGCTTCGATGCCGTCAAGGATGCTCACGACTTGCGCAAGGCAATGAAGGGCTTTGGAACGGACGAGGATGCCCTGATTAACATCATCTGTCGGCGAACCAACGAGCAGCGTCAGGAGATCCAGCGCCAGTTTAAGACCCACTTCGGCAAGGACCTCATCGAGGACATCAAGTCGGAGACGAGCGGCAACTTTGAGAAGCTCCTCGTCGGCCTGCTGCGTCCCATCGTGGACTACTACTGCGCCGAGCTAAACGACGCCATGGCTGGCCTGGGCACCGACGAGGAGGTCCTCATCGAGATCCTCTGCACGCTGTCCAACATGGAGATCAATACGATCAAAAACCAGTACTTACGATGTAGGTTCATCTACTTGGCTTATCCTTTTTTCATTGTGCTAATGGGGATTTTGATTTGCCAACCTTGTACAGTGTACGGCGCCCATTTGGAGTCTGAACTGAAGTCGGAGACGTCGGGCAACTTCAAGCGGTTGCTCACCTCCTTGTGCACGGCGGCGCGGGATGAGAGCGGTCGCGTGGATCCCGTGGCGGCCAAGAACGATGCCAGGGAGCTCCTGAAAGCCGGGGAACTGCGCGTCGGCACCGATGAGAGCATGTTCAACATGATCCTCTGCCAGAGGAACTACCAACAATTGAAACTGGTATGCCGTTTGATACTTAAGTACTTGATGTAATTGAAACCCCAACTTAATCCTACCAATCTGCAGATATTCCAAGAGTACGAGGGCATGACTGGCCACTCGCTGGAGAAGGCGATCAAGAAGGAGTTCTCCGGCGATGTGATGGAGGGCCTGATTGCCATCTACAGGTGCGTCACCAACAAGGCCGAATACTTTGCTTCGCGCCTGCACAAGGCGATGGCCGGCATCGGCACCAATGACACCCAGTTGATCCGTGTGATCATCACGCGCAGCGAGGTAGGCACATCTATATAACCATTATTCAAGTTGAACGGCCCTAAGATGTTGCAACGTTTTTCAGATCGATATGACGGACATTAAGGCGGCCTTCGAACGGCTGTACGGCAAGTCCCTCAAGAGCTGGATCAAGGTAAGGTGTATGCCATTCCTTGTCAGATATCTTTAATCATATAAAACCTTTCTTGCAGGGCGATACTTCGGGCCACTACAAGCACGCCCTCTACGCCCTGGTGGGTGAGCAGCGCTCCTCTTAAGAATCTCCGCATATATATGTATTATTCAAACCAAATCCGACGTGAAATCAATTATTCGAATATGTATTATCTCTTTTATGTATTCGTTCATTCACATACATACAACATACACGCCAACGGAGCCAGACAATTATGACCCACAACGTAGACTATAAGTGCTCACAAGTAATACCTGAACGGGATCAGACATTTGATACCTCTTTTAAGAAATGAACACGGGAACCTACCGTGGTTTATTAAAAGACCTTTGTATTTAAACGCGTTCGCAAAGACAAATATTATGGAAGTTCCTCTCGGACAACACTTGTTAATTACTTTAAATCGAAAAACCAAACGAGTAGCTTATATTTAACCAAGTGACCCCGGAAATGTTGCAATTAAAGCTATGCTTTCTACCTACCGACTTCGTCTCGACAGTGCCTCAATGTGACTATTGCCTACTTCAATTAAGCATTTAAAACTGCAATGACATACACTACGCAATATACGCATATTGAATCGATGAATCGTTTTGTATTCACTTATACACTATATACACATACTCGTGCTTGTAAGCGGGTTTTTAACTTCTAGTTCGCTCTCAATGGAATAAATTATGATACATGTATGTGGCAATCATCAATGGGACTTTTCCTTATCGATCGATCCTGGGTGGAAAGGTAATCCTGCATGGGGTTTATTTGAGCACTCGAACCTCGATGAACATGGAATCGTTGCGAAGATAGTTGCGACTGGTGATCACCTTGTGGGGTATATGGAAGTACTGGTTGCTCTGGATAAAATCATCGCTCTTCTTGCGCACGAAGATGGTCTTCACATAATCCTCGGCATCTGCCGCATTCGAGCACTGATCCCGGATGATGATCTCGGCCTGGAGGCGGCAGGGCCAGGCCAAAAGGGGGTCGTACTCCCCGGATAGAACGTTCAAGCAGGCGATCATGTTCCTGCCCTTCCAGGTGCCCTTGCCATTCAAGTATATGTCCAGCTGGTAAGGATATGTATAAATTGAGTATACCAAACAAGATCCGAACTCAACTCACCCGCAGAGCGTAGCCAAAGGCTTTGTTGGAGAACATGGCGCTGTGGAGTATGGAGTCGTACTGCTTAGACTCTTCCAGTTTTTTCGAGTAGTCCTTGATGCGCCAGATCAAGTGTCCTGGAAAGCGTGGCGTTATATTTCAATTACTATGTACATATATTAAACCAAAACATACCCCTAATATTCTGCACACTGGCAATCCGCTGCTGCATGGCCATTTGGGTCTCCAAATCGGATATATTCTGCATGGTCTGATGCAGAGCTCTATCCAGTTTATCGCAACGCTCCTCCGTTTCGCACACAATGTTCTTCACATTCTTCACCTCGTAGTCCAGTGTGGCCTGCTTTGAAGTCACATAGTCACTGTTGCCCAGTTTGGTTTTGATGTCCTCATTGATCTGCTGCAGGAATTCCTCGATCTGAAAGAACTTTTCCCTAAGGATTTGAAGTTTGAAGGTTTTAGAACGATCTCATAGCTCTACTTGAGTAGCAGGCACTTACCGATTGAGCCTCTCGTTTTCGAAGATCAGCTCCTCCAGCTTCAGGATGTTGTCGTTCAGCTGGTTCTGGTGATAGGTCACGTCCGCCGAGAGTTGGTTGACCAGCTTGGTAGCCTCATCCAGCCTGGACTCCACTTGCTCCTTCAACGACTTCGATGGGGTGGATATATGTATGTTAAAGTGTAGATATATGAAAAGTAAGTAGCACTCGCTCACCTGTGTGATATCACAGCAGTACTGGACATCCAGCTGGTTCTGTTCGATGGCAAAGGCCTTGCGGCTGGTTTCCTCCTCCATCTGGCGACGCAGATCGTCCATCGCCTTCTCGGTTTCCCGGGTCCAGTCCTCGACGACCTGGTTCTGCTTCCGGATGTTGCCCACATCGGTAATGAGGTGCAGGCGCTGTCGTATCTCCTCGTTGAGAACGGAACGAATGGTGCCCACGTCCTGTTCGATGACCAGGAGACGCTGATCCGACTGGCGATCCAGGCGATCCATGCTGACACTCATGCGCTGCTGGCTGCTCAGGTTGTGCTGGTTGCGGGGACACTCCTTCAGATGGGATCGCATCCGGATGCGGGGGATGAAGGCCTGACAGCCGTTGGGACACTCCTCCAGCACCTGGCCGCAGTGGATCAGGTGTTCCTGCAGTCGCATCCAAAGGGGAGTAATGTAATAGTAATCAAAGGTGGACTGATAAGTTGGGCGATTATAACCGTGAATGTCTGGGCATCGAACCACTCGTTGCAGAAGAGGCACGAGGACTTCTCATACTTGACTATGGTCGTCGATTTGGGCTGGCTTCCGTTCTGATTCTGCTCAGTTAGGTCCCTTCTCGACGACGACTTGGTCAGAGACATTATATTGAATGGAATTTGGGTGGAAAAATCCAACTTTGGATCAGCAAATTTTCTGGCGCTACAAGTTCCGCCCTATGCACACTAAACTCAGCCGAAAATGATTAAGAATTTCCTTCGGCATAGTCATACGCGGCACACACAGCACACACAGCACACACCGACGTGGTTTAGATATAGCTTTGCACATGTGTTAGCATTAGGGCGTCCATGGAATCTAAACGACAACCTCGAGCTGATAGCACTGCCATTTGGTGTGATTACTGCTATTTCGAAATGCGAGAGCCACCGACCACTCGTATTGACCACTACTAACTTGGCGAACCACTCTTCGTCGACCGGAAAAGCACAGCCACCAAGAGGATCCACTGTCTACTGAAATCGTTACCGCCACCAGATCTCGCAGCGAATGCGACTATATGCGTATATGTACCTGCGAAATGCCCATATCTGCCGTTGTGCAAACATATTCGGAATTCGAGGCAGATATCATTATCAATGAAAACGGCCCCACAATCAAAACGTTCGGTATTGCAGCAGCAATGAAAATGGTAACGACGCCATCAACCAGATAACCGTGAGATGGGCGGCACTGGGCGTGGGCGAGGGTGAGGGCGTGGCAGTGGGTATGGTCGACCCAACAGGTGCCCTACGTAGCTTGGGCTTGAGGTGCGTTTATTGGCTCGCCCTAATTTATGGCATCGAAACTGGGGCAACATTTGGATTCATTATCGATTGCATTTTTGAAACCCAACCATTTTTCCCAGTGTAGTTGCACTTGCCCTCAATAAGTCGCCGGGATTATGATAAAAATGTTATCAGCATAACATGTTGTACTTCCAGTTGATTGCGTGCGGTAAAGCATACGATTTCAAGGTTCTCGTTTTGGGAAAATTGAGATATTTTCCTGCCTCTGAGGTGGCTAGAAGTCAAACAATAACCAAGTTTCAACAAAAATTTGTTTATCTAACAAAAAAAAAGTGTATACATAGGGAAATAAATAAATTAGGGGTATAAAAACTATAGCCTATCGTCGATTACAAGTATGTGGACTCGAACTTCTGGCGCATCTTAAGTTGTCGTTGTTTTCCGGGAAAAATGCTGAAACTCTTTATGTTGAGCGCCCTCTGGAGCATTCGGATGGTGTAGTCGGGTACCAGGCAGGCCACACAGGTCAATATGATCCACAGCCAGACCGGCAGCGAGGCCAGCAGATTGTTGTAGGCCCAGTAGATGTCGGTGTCGTAGTCCCTGGAATATTACATGCACATATAATATGGAATTATATTATAGTAAACGTGAAATGGGAACAGGCAGAACTCACAGATTGATTACGTTGTAGATAACCGTTGTGACTATGAAGCCCACAATCGAAATGATAATGGTGAATATGTACCAGAAGGACAGGTACATCGACTCGAGCCACAGCTTGAGATTGACGACCACCACCACCGTCCACATGAGGAGGGTGCCGAAGCAGGAGAAGGCCACCGTCTGTCCGTAGTTCAGGATCACGTTGTTGTAGGAGAAGAGGCAGAAGGCGAAGTAGAATATGATCACGCTGTGGTAGATGGCGAACAGGACCCACATGAGGAAGTACGGCCAGTGGAGTTGCTTGTTGTCCGTGTTCTTCTTGTACAGCTGCGGTGTTCTGTGCCAAGTTGTTCAAGTTTAGTACATATACGATTATATTAATTAGCCATGTTACCTCATCAACTTCTCCTCGGTGTATGGCTTCTCGGAGATGGCGATGAACAGAATGGGCAGCGAGGTGTATATCACATTGTACAGGGTGAGGAATAGCGAATCGTAGACGGAGGACGAGGAGAACAGCGTGTGGAACTGGAACAGGAACATGATGCCCATGAACACGATGTTCTTGTAGAAGAAGTACAGCACCAGCAGGGACAGTCGGACACTGTGATAGTGTCCATGGACGAGGAGCAGTCTCTTGAGCATGCAAAACTTGGCGAAGGCAAAGTCCGCACATCGTGCCGCCTGCCTGCCCTCGCGTCCCATGATGCCAATGCCCACGTGGGCCTCCTGGATCATGGACACATCGTTGGCGCCGTCGCCAATGGAGGCCGTGTTGTAGTTCTCGTTGGAGGACTTGATCAGTGACACCACCTCGCTCTTCTGCAGCGGACTGAGGCGGCAGCACAGCACCGCCGTGCACTTGACAGCCACATCCCGGAACTCCGAGCTGGCCTCCGCCAGGGCCACGCCCAAACTCTTGCCGTCGATGAGCAGGGCGCACTGCTGGCCAATGCCGAAGATGATCTCGCGGTCCAGGGCGTTCAGGTGCAGCAGCATTTCCTCCCTGTTCTTGCAGTCCATGATGAAGTACTTCTTGGCATCGGGCGGAATGTGGCCACAGGACAGGGCTATATTCAGGGCCGTCTCCACCTTGTCGCCCGTTAGCACCCAGATTTTAATGCCAGCCGCCTGCAGGGACACCAACGTGTCGGCCACGTCGTCCTGCAGCGCATCCTCCACCGCTGTCGCACCGAGCAAATCCAGATCTTCGCAAGGAACACAAAGTGCAAACAAAATGAATACGTTGTCTTTGAAAGCCAAGCACTAGTACTCACTGCTTTCGATTTTGGCATAACACTCCTCGCTGAGCTGCTTGCGATTCTCGAGTGAGCTGTTCGCCTGTGCCAGCTCCACCAGGAAGTCCTGGTACTCCTCCTCGCCAATCAGCCGCCTGGCAATGGCCAGTGTACGCAATCCCAGTCGAGCGAAATCACTGATGTGCGCATCCGTCTTCGAGACCAGATCGGCTGAGCTGTTGGCGCACAGTGGAAAGACATAGCTCTCGGCACCCTTGGTGTAGATCCACCGCTTGCCCTCCGTATCGCGGACAATCACGCTCATGCGCTTGCGATCCGACGTGAACTCCAGCACATGGAGGCGCTGGAAGGTCTCCTCCCTGGGCTTGGCGAACGGCCGCTTGTAGTCCATGTGGGGCGGCACAATGCGCACACGGAGTGTCTCGTCATCGTCGCCGGTGTAGACCATGCCCAAGTTGGCACACGCCTCCACCAGGGCCTTCTCATCCGGACTGGAGGCCTGATAGTCCAAGGTGCTGCGGTTAGGGATGTGCAATTAGGATGCTGCCCCAGTGATTTGCTTAAGTCCACTTACAAGATAAAGTCCCGGATCTCGTTCTTCCGGCGCTGGGACTCAGCGCGCACCAGAATGGTGGGCTGGCGGGTGAAGGTGGGCGCGGCGTAGGACTCCCGGGAAGTGGTGCTCGGCGAGCGGAAGAGCACGCTGGCGGGCGGGGTGCTGGCGGTGACCGGGCTCGTGAGGTAGGCATTGGGTGCGCCATAGGAGTGGGCCCGTCGGTGACCCGGCGCCTGGCCATTGGGCGCTTCCCAGGACTGCTGCAGATCCTTCTCCGAGGTGGAGCGTCGGAATTGCAGCGAAATGGGTCGAAAGTTGGGTGTGGCCTCCACACCGTTGGTGGCCCCATTCAGGTCCGTCTGGCTGGCGTTCAGATCGCTGGCGGCACCATTGTGCGTCCGATTGGCGCGCGCAAAGTTGGGACTCCTCTTGACGACCACCGGACGCTTGCGCCGCTCCACGCCATAGCCGTCGTCGGAAACCAGCAGTGGATTAACGTCGGATGAAGTGGTCGTTGAGCTGACCCCATTGGGATGCGCCGACACCGAATTATCGATGGTGTGGCTCACATTTAGCTCGCTCTGCTGACTAGCATTGTGGCTCTCCTCGGTGATGTCCGAAATGGAGTACATCTCCGGCGGACCCGACTTGATCGCCGTCACCGGCTCCCGTTTGGCAGCGCCCGCATCCGCCTCCTCCAGCGATCCGGAGGCCACCTGCACGGTGTGGCATATGGACAGGGCCTGGAAGAAGACACGCTGGCTGGCCTGCAAGGACCAATGACAAAGATTAAGGAGTGGTGTTAAAAATATAGGGTGTGAAGAGACTCACGGAAAACCTATTGATGTCCAGAAGCGCCTTGGTCTCCTCATCCTCCAGCCGCGTCTTCTTGAAGAGGAACTTGCTGCCATTTATGGAGCACTGCTGGAAGTTCATCTCGTTCTTGGTCAGCGTGCCCGTCTTATCCGAGAACAGTATATTGATCTGGCCCAGTTCCTCGTTCAGATTGGAGGTGTTGACCACGCATGGCTGATCCGTCTCCGTCTCGTACAGCTCAAGGTCCCACTCCATGAACCAGCTGCCGATGACGCGCTGCAGCTCGATGGTCACGTACAGGGAGATGGGTATCAGGTAGTTGAAGAGGATCAGGAACGACAGGTAGTCCTGCAGGAACTGCTTCACACTGTAGCTATCCGTCGCATCCCCCAGATAGAACAGCTTGGGTATCACAAATAGTTCGTTGTACCTGCGTATCAAATATATTGCTTACTTGGTTATTTAAACAATTTACGAGTGAATGAACTCACCTCTTCAGGAAGTACAGCAGGGTGACGATGGCGATCAGGGCGAGAAGGATGACGATCAGGAAGCGATTGATGTACGTCTCGCTGGAGGCGTTCTTGTTCCGGGTGAGCCGGCTGTTCAGCTGCAGCTTGGAGATCATGCCCGTGTAGACGGCGCAGCCGATGACGCACTCCGTGTTCTTCACCCGCGATCCGCGGAGCAGGACATTCTCGGCGGACAGCGGCAGCACCCGACCATCGCCGCCCTTCAGCTCGATCTTGCCATTGAAGCTATACAAATCGGTGGTGGGACTCTCGCACTCGATCATGCCCAGCTTGTGCATCTCCGGCAGGTCGACGGTGGGCAGATCACGCGGCACCAACAGCGTCTTCAGGTTGGACTCCCCGTCCAGGTTCGCCGTGGTGATGAAGCACTTGCCATGCGGATCGGTGGATCGCAGCAGCACCAGATCGCACGGCACATCGCAGTCCCGCTCCACGACGATCAGTTCTCCGGGTATCACGTCCTCCGACTTGATTATCGCCTCCTTGCCATCCCGGATGACAGTAACTAAAGTATTAGGAAATATATGTATTGATTAGCATTATCAATGAATAAGAGTAAAACATGTTATGAATGAATTTCTAATAAGTAGTTTATTTTTCACCCACCTGGCGAGGAATTGACCACATTATCAGTTCTATATCGCAGGATATCTTCATATCCTTGCTTAGCAGCGGTCACAGCAATTACAAATACTAGAGGTAAAAGTGAGGTCATCGGCGACACTGGACTATCTGAAATTAAAGAAAAAAGAAATAAATATATATAAGAAATACTATAATATGAACTTCTTGTATATTTACCAATTAAAAGTGATATAATTGTCATCACCAGGAAGTAGAAATTCGCAATGCGGCGAAATTGCTCCAGTAGATTTTGTGGCAGGAATGTGATAAGTGTGTATTTGGTGGACTTGATGCGATTCTGGCCCTTTGGCCTTTTCTTTTTGACATCCTGGGGGCCGCCGATTTGTATTTGCAGCCAATCATTTGCTGTACTAACTCTGGAGCCCTGGAATACAATTAATAACAAATAAATGACAAGGAATAGTGTGAACTAGAGCCCATCGGAAAACGTTGGTAGACCTCTGGAGATAAGAACTCAAATTATCGGAGTGTTTATGAGTTTTGCTAATGAATCAGCGTCCATTTTTGGCCACTGCCTGATGGCATTGATTGTCAAATTCCTTAAAATGTTTACTATTAAGATTAATTAACTTATTCCGCCAGAAAAATGTCCATCAAGTTGCTTATAAAGCAAGCTACAGTTCATTGATCGATAGAAAAGCGTCTAACTAACCGAGTTTTCTATTAAATTGTAATTTGAAGAGATTCCCAGAATATCAAATCTTTCAGAGATAAAATTTAGCAACAAAAGAGCAGAAATAACAGCACTATACTATGTACTTTGTTGGTGAAGAGCTTGCGCAATCGCCTAGCAACTTAAGTAAATATCACGCATACGCCACATAGGCCAGATGTAATCTTATAGTAAAGAATCGCCACATTAAACTCAAAACAGATAATTCCAACGGCTGAGTTTCTTGAAAGTAGGAAGTAATAAGAAAGTGCTATTTTGGGGGGTATTCTTGGTTTATTAACCACACACACCTTATGCCAATTCCATAGGAAGGCGTCCTTGAGGTGAAAGGATTCCTGATCGGCCCACGGTGTCTGGCGGTGGGCTCCAATCCGGTCAATGCGTCGAAATCCACTGAGATGGTCATGGCCAAGGAAATTCATGGTTCCTCATTCTAGGATTGGCGCATTTGGTAGCGGTGTGACCACTGACGCGCCCGATCATCGCTCACACAGCTTTTGCCTCAGCCTCACGCCGGTAGCTGATTTTTCCGGACAAGGGGAAATAGTTGTTCCTTTTTCTTGTTTTCTCTTCTGTTCTTTTGTTGTTTTTGTTGTGTACGACAATTCTCGTGTTTTGGGGCAATCACATTTTCAAACACCTGCTTGTTTATGCGGTCACTCGCTATTTGGCTATTGTTAATTATTGTTTATTCACCGACATTCGGTCGCACATAGCTCTTGTATGCACAATGGAGCGGACCTCTATGATGTACGTATTAATGAGGGGTTTTTTTACAAATCTAACTATCTAAGTAGATATGTTGGAATGTTGAAAACGATCTGCTGTTTACGTTTCGTTATGGAGTCTAAGCACTGTGTCAAGTAGCCAATAACGTGGAGCATTTGCATACGGTCCACCCTAATGCACATACACCCATTTGTATATTTATCGACTTTTTCTCAGCGCACTTAAGTGTATAACCTTAAAACGATGTTAAGTGGGCAATTTTAACACTTCAATTGAACAGTTCTATGGTGCACGTCCACGACCATTGAATCCACATATGTAGTTATACACATTTGTACTCTATATCAGTGCGTATTTGCACACGAATTTACATAGATAATATCCGTACTATCCACTCCACTTGTACTCCACTCACTGCGTATCTATTCTATATCACAACACTCAATGTCCTTCCGAGATACATTGTATGTACATATGTGTAGTCTAACAACTAGTGGATCGCGATCGCGAGAGAGCCGCCTGATGTGCGCCAGTGCAAAGCCGTTCTCACACTGAGAATTCGATCTGCATTTCTATGGCTATTCGGATGCCATACCTATACCCATACCCAAACCCATACCTATACCCCTAGTCATTCCCATTCGGATTCCCATTCCATTTCCCATTCACAGCTTCAACAAGAGAGAACGCTATAGTCGACTTCCCCGACTATCTGATACCCGTTACTCAGCTAGTGGAAGTGCGAAGGCGAGTCTTCATCACTGACAGTTTTTGACGGTTTTTGGGCGTTAGAGTGGGCATGGCAAAAAGTTTTTTTGACAATTCGATACAAATTTACAAGACTAATACAAAAATAAAAAAATATTAAAAAAATTTTCAAGTTTTGGCCGGTTTGTGGGCGTTAGGGTAGGCGTGGCAACAATTTTTTCTGCAGATCGATAGAAATTTACAAAACTAATAAGAAAATGCAAAAATATCAAAACATTTTTCAAAAATGTAGGCGCGGCAGTTTTGGGCGGTTTGTGGGCGTTAGAGTGGGCGTGGCAACATGAATCGACAAACTTGCGCTGCGTCTAGGTCTCTGGAGGCTGTATGCTTACTCTCAACTTTCTAGCTTCTATAGTTCCTGAGATCTCGACGTTCATACGGACGGACAGACAGACGGACAGACAGACAGAAAGACGGACGGACAGGCGAACATGGCCAGATCGACTCGGCTATTGATCCTGATCAAGAATATATATACTTCATATGGTCGGAAACGCTTCCTTCTGCCTCTTACATACTTTTCAACGAATCTAGTATACCCTTTTACTCTACGAGTAACGGGTATAAAAATCGGTCGTACTGCCGCAGCTTCACATTCAGTTCAGTTTCACATTCAGCTTCGGGCATCCAATAAAAAGCTCGAAAACTTATTGACGTCGCCAGTTCAAGTTTGCGATGTACCGACACACGATGAAATTCAGGCACCCAGGCACCCAGGCACTCAGGCACTCAGGCATTCAGACATTCACACATTCGGCAACTAATAGGTTCAAAGTGCATAGTTAATTTGGCGTATTGTCAATTCGATGACGTCCCACTCAAATCAAATCTCATCAAACTCAATTGCTTAAGATCTTGCACTGACTTCTCATTAAATAACTTTTACTGAACATACTATTTCAAAAGGAAGTTCGTATTTAGAAAACATAAATGTATGTACTTGGGTACTTGTACTTAAAAGCCATTGTTTATCTTCAAAGCCAATAAAAATGAATTCTCTTGAAAAGTCGAATGTTGATAGATTACAAAACGAGTAAATGAAGTACGTAAGCACTGATAAAGTTCAGTGTAGCCACACTGAGTTCTTTATTATATTTCAAAACAAACCCCATTTTAATTCATAAACACCTCACTTTCACGTATTACCTAGCTAAACTTGGTAGTTTTCCATTAAGTAGAGCCAAACAGTTTTTAAAGTAATTAAAAATAAGCATTTTCAGAGATTCTTATTCTGAAAAGCGTAAGCTTTCCCATAAATTGTTTAAATAATAAAGCAGCGTAAAGCCAACCCGTCGTATACGTAATTTCTGTGCATGACTCACACGATAACCACAAAAGTCGATCAGTTGGCTTAAAAGAGGGTATAACCCAAATATATTTTGAAAAACCAACCATTGGGGTAGATTAAAAACCCATTTGAAAGACTCCGGGTTTCCAACGCACCCAGAGAATTGAGCGATGGAGTTCTGAGATTATAAAGTTGCAATCCACTTTATCTAAGCGACGCTATCTCTTTTTCACTCGCATATCGACAAACGACGTTGCTTTATAGCCGCTTATCTAATATATAGAAATTCGTTGATGGATATGGCGACACACTCACATAGTTGATGGAAAACCTTAACAATGTTCACTGTTTGTCCCTGTCGATATTACACAACATCGAGTACTGAGTACTGAGTACATCGAAGTGCTGAGTGCTGAGGACTCACCCTTTTCTGAAAAAGTCTCTCGAAGAACTGGCCCATGATGATGCCTTGATTTTATCCACTGCGATTGGGGCTTAAATCCTCACGAGGTTCATATACAATCGTTGGCAATTTGGGGACAATGTGACACCGACGCGAAACAATAGCATAACTGACTAAAACTGACCGATTTCTGTATCTCTCTAAAATACTTCGTTACCACGAATTCGTCGTATTGCTTATCGGTAATAACAGTTTTTTTTTTGTCGCTTTTTTCCTTTTTGTTTTTGTTTTTATTTGAAACCAATAGCCGACTAGCCAGGTAATCTCTTTGCTAGATTCCGATGAGTAAGGTATTTCCGATCAGTTTGGTTTTGGTAATAGCCGAACCTCGCACACTCTCGTTCAGGATAGACCAATCCTCTCCGAGGTGGGCGTAATAGTGTTCCATCGAGTTACCATGATTGCTGCACTCGGTGCGGCATTCTTACTATATGATTGTTATGATACGCAACACGTTGGCTATCTATCAGATGGGTGAATGCATTCGCATTCAACTACTTTGCTTTTGAGTTCACAACGAACAACGAACGACGTCCACGTGGACAGAGCCTCCGTCCGGCAAAACGCACTTGCCCAACTGATATCCGTGCCGGAGCAGCGGGTCCATAATCCCATATCCTCAGCCAGTATATGGCGAGGAGAATAGTGTTCTCTTCTTGGAGCAGCCAGTGTGAAGCTCTCCGGAGCAGCGAAACCCACCCATATCTATCCGCCTATGTGTAGACTGCCAAAAAACTGATAAGATTATGGGTATATCTGAGGTGCCGGGCACCTCAGCTGACTAATCGACTCGGTGCTCGGGGAACATTTGAGCGGCATTTGGATGGCATTTGGATGGCATGTTTCCATGTTTCCCACTTGGGTTGGGTTCACTGTAGCGCCGAGCATGTATGTATGTTGGATATACCATCCGGCCTTTCGTCACCATGATCGAGGTAAATTTGTATCCGAACTCAACATCTTCTCGTCATTTTAGGGTCCATAAATTTCGATAAGAGATACGGATTTCGACGCCTTCCAGGGGGAGTAGTTTTATCACAAAGCTTTATCACGGCAAAGGCCACATGCACTGGAGAAAGATGGCTTTACCACCTCGTATTTCACAATTTAATTAGCGCATTAAGTCTTGAAAATATTGTATTGAAAATAGTTTTGTAAACTCAATAACTTGGTTTTTAATTTTTTAAAAACATATTCTACCACACACACTATACCCAAATTCGTATGAAGCTGTGCAAATTTGTTGCGGAATGTAAAAATAACCGAATGCCAGGATGTGTGCTTTTATGTGATATCTCTGCGATGGGCAAACCTACCATGTTTCTGGTGACAAAACTGAGTTTGAAGTGCTTGACGAGTTTGAAGTGCTGTGTCGGTTTGCACCCGAGGTCCTCGAGCCAAACAAACGGGTAAACAAACGGCGAGCCTAATGGGCGAAATAGTATATATAAGATCGCTATGGATCACAGATATCATATATATAGACTTCTGTATATATATATATATAGATTATTGTAGACCGAAACGAAAGGAAAGAGAGACCTTCCACGCGCAAACTGATCAATCGGCAAACTGTCGAAGAATTGTTGATACCGATACCACTAACAAAGTCGCCATTCATATACGCCAGCCTGACGGACCTTTCCATGCATGTTCATGTACAATATTCATATACACATATTTATTCATTCTCATAGCCAAACCCATACCGTACCGTACCCATACCATATCGCGCCCGGGGTCTTACCAACTTTCAGATATCCCTTTCCCGTTCGCAGCCAGTGCATTGCACTCTCCAATAGTTGGTAACGCCATGCTGGCCCACACGATCCTCAGAGCTGCTCTCTTAGCTGGTTTTATTTGTATTTTTGTATATTTGTATATTTGTTTTTTTTTCTGTTTTATTGGGGGGCCTTTCACAAGGCGCTCTCGCGAGCGAATAAGCCCGCGGGTTTGCCATTAGGCGAAGAGATAATGTCGATAGCAATATCTTATCGCCCAGCATTGAACGGACTCCGCAAACGAACACATATCCGTCGGGGCTTACGGACAAGCCTATCTGAAATCGTGCAACTTCCACCTTGACTCACTCATCCCGCCGAGCACGTCTGCATTGTCTGTGGCAACGCGAGTGTCCCATGACCTTATCACCTTAACACCTTATCACTGGCCACGCGATGATTCAAAGGTGAGCTATACGCAAATGGGACTAGCATTGTGCATCAAGATGAGGGAATCCATACTATAAAAGACCTTTTCATGCTTCGATTTCGGTTTAAGCTGCATTTCTGAGGAGTTATTAAGGCCGTGCTGCAAACACACCTGTTAAACAGTATGTTTTATATAGTAAACGTACAATGCGATCACTAAATTACTGAATATGATAGTTACATGAACTTTTATAGCCGTGGAAGAACAGAGGCCATGATCATAGGAATGAGCCAGCAATAAAAGCCAAGCCAACATGGCGGATGCGTAATATTTGAAACATATCTAATGCTACAAACATGTTTAGTATTTTCCCTATTTAGCACTTGTCATTGGAAGCAAAACCTACTAATAATGTACATTTTAAGTGAATTTTAAATTTAATGATGAACTGTTGATTTTGAATAGAATTCCAATAAACGAAAAATGCAAATTGTTTATATTTTAGCATTGCCGGAGGTGGAAACCCATTTCAACTTAAGCAAAAGCGTTATATCGTTAGCTGTTAATAAACAATAAGTTATTAGAGGATATCATCTAGTCGGGTCAATGGTTTATAGAAATGCACAGAAGCAGGGAGTCCAGAGCTCAAAGATCTTCGTTTATTATTGAAAACAGCCCCAAGTGCCACTGCCATAATCGAAGTGCTTCGCTGATTAGACCAGTGATTAGCGTAGTATGTAAACCGATATCAGCGGGATTAGATATGCGAATTTTAGGTAGGCGATAGAATTAATCAGTTAAGGGAAAGCGCTATCACAATTGGCATGAAGTAATCTTGAATGTTTGCAGCAGTTCGAGGTGGCTAAAGGAAATGGTTAAAATCAAAGACATGGCAGCCAATATTAAAATTCAATTTTATTACTAATCTGACATGATATGATTGCGTCTAATCTAAACTGCGAGAGTGCTGGGCTGGACTAATCTGTCATCGGCCAAACGACGGAAACAAGAATTTCTTCTTTTCAATGGGATAGCCATTGTGACAGGGCCACTTGGAAGCCAAATTGGGTTTTATATAAGTGGCGAATGGAACATTATCTTTATCATAGGCCAATTTATGTGGCTAATTCCGTTGGCCAACTACAGTTCAGTCCAACTTCTGCTCCGCAAGGCAGCACGCGTGCGCACCTCCTTCGATTCTTTCCACGGCTACCATGATCATCTGAATGAGCACAATTACACTGGATAGCTCATTAAACACTGGCACAAATGGCAGCTGGCAAGAAGAAGTCCGCGGATCCGCTGCGGATTAGGATTGGCGGCATCGAGAGTCGCCAACAGAAGCCACTCAACCGGGTGACCACCACCAAGTACACATGGTTCACCTTCCTGCCCCTCAACTTCTACGAACAGTTTCGGCGGGCCGTTTACTTCTACTTTCTGATCATCACAATCGTATCGTTTTTCGTAAGTAAGTACGGTTGCTGTTCGGCAATGGGGCACTTCTCAATGGTCAATACCCTTAACAACTAGATGAAACAATATCGCCGCTGGTTTCCCTGCTGCCGCTGCTCTTTGTCATGATCATTACGGCTCTAAAGGAGGGATTGGAGGACTATTCGAGAGCGAAAAGTGACAAACTTGTCAATACAGCGAGAGGTAAGCAAATCTATTTAACCCAATATGAGGGAAGCTTGGGGATTGATTGATAAACACTGCCCTCCGTATCTAGTAACTGTCATAAGAAACGGCAAGGAGGAAATCATAGACTCGCAGTTCATTGTGCCAGGCGATCTTGTGGTGGTGCGAAACGACGGGGATGTGCCCTGTGATCTGGTACTGCTTCAATCCTCTAGTGCGGATCGCAAATGCTTCGTGACCACGGCCAATTTGGATGGAGAGACCAATTTGAAGACCATCTGCGTGCCGCCAAACTACGTGCTTTCCGCCGATGATCATGAACTGCAGGGCAGGAATGGCAGGGATGGCATTGTGTGCGAAGCCTCCACCGCTGATCTCTACAGCTTCAATGGCCGTCTGGAGTTGAGGTCAGCGACGGATGATGCTGCAGGATCGAGCGGTGCCGACGCCCTGCCCCTGACCATTGATAATCTTCTCCTGCGCGGAGTCCGAGTCAAGAGCACCGAGCGGGTGGTGGGCTGTGCCATCTACACCGGCATGCACACCAAGTTGCAGCTAAATAGCCGCTACACCGGCAACAAGTCGGCGTCCAGCGAGAAGTACATCAACAGGTTCATGGTGGCCCTCATCGTGGGCATGATCGTGGTGGTGGTGGTTTTGTATCTCATCGAGCGGTGCGTGTATATCTAGAATGAGAGATCATGTCTTAAAATCCTTATTTGCAGTCATAAGGAGGTGAAGATCGCACCCACCATGCCGTACCTGGGCCCACCCACCGACTTAAATTCTGCGTGGCAAATCTTCGAGGACTTCCTCTCCTTTTTGCTGCTCTTCAACTACATGGTGCCCATTTCCGCGTACATGAACATCGAGGTGTACCGCATTTTCGGCATGCACTTCATGCACAATGATCTTCAACTGTACGATGAGGAAACCGATCAGCCCTGTCGGGTCAACGCGTCCAATCTGAACGAGGAACTCGGCCAGGTCAATATCCTATTCTCCGACAAAACAGGCACGCTCACCAAGAACCTCATGAAGTTCGTCAATTGCTATGTGTCCAACATCAATTATCAGCTCCAAAATACCCAACTTGTTTCAGAGGGCAACGGTGAAAAGTTTGAACTGCAAAATCTCGATGTAAGTACTGCATTTCTTCTATCGAAGCATATAGCCAAGAAAATATCCTTTTACTTCGCCTAAGGCTGATGCAGCAGTGCTTTTGGAGGCACTGACCGTGTGTCATACGGTGGAAGTGCTCCAGGAAGTGGGAGAGAAGACTCTGGAGTCGTCGGAGTCCGTGTCGGAACGAAGTCGCCTGATGAGCAGGAACATTGTTGACCGCTACCAGGCGTCCAGTCCGGATGAGAAGGCCCTCCTCGAGGGCTGTGCCAGTCTGGGTCTAGTGTACGAGGGCCAGCAGAACGATGTCCTCCACATCTGCCGGTATCCGAGCGCGGAGAAGCTGCAGTTCAAACGACTGCACGTTCTGGAGTTCAGTTCGGAGCGACAGCGGATGAGCGTCATTGTCAGAGATCAGAGCGGCATAATCTGGCTATATTCCAAGGGAGCGGAAAGCGCCATCTTTCCACGATGCAAGCCCAATCCTCTCGTGCAGCAGACGGACGCCCAGATAACGAAGTATGCCCAGAACGGCCTGCGCACCATGGCAGTGGCACGGCGCACGCTGACCGATGCGGAGTTATCCCACTTCGAAGAGCTCTACCGGAATGCCAACACTCAGCTGAGCAACAGGAACGAACTAATAGCAGAGTGCTATGAAACAGTCGAGAATGGTAAGCAAATCCAAAACATTTGACTTTCAACAGTAAGAACTCTTAACTCTCCGCAGAGCTGGACCTGCTGGGTGCCACTGCCCTGGAAGACGCACTGCAGGAGGACGTGGGCGAGACCCTCGAGGCTCTGCAAGCGGCTGGCCTAAAGATCTGGGTGCTCACCGGCGACAAAGTGGAAACGGCGTACAACATTGGACTCGCCTGCCGCCATATTCCGCCTGGATCGAAGCAGCACTTCATCATCAATACGACGGATCCAGCAGAGCTGCTTGCCCGCCTGGAGATGATTGGCGATGACGGTCCGGAGGTGCTGATAATAGATGGAACCACCATAGCCGCCCTGCTGGCGCACACACCACGTCAGTTCGCCGATCTTGCCCTGCGTTGCCGAGCGGTACTCTGTTGCCGCCTAAGTCCGCTGCAAAAGTGCGAGATTGTGACGCTGATCAAGCGGCGTAAGAAGCACATTACGGCTGCGATCGGCGACGGCGCCAACGATGTGTCCATGATCCAGGAGGCGCACATTGGCATTGGGATCACGGGTCGCGAGGGAAAACAAGCCGCCCGATGTGCCGACTTTGCGATCGCCCGCTTCGAAATGCTGCGCCGCCTGCTGCTCGTCCACGGGCACTACAACTCGCAGCGCCTGGCCTTCCTGGTGCTCTTCTACTGCTACAAGAACATCATCATCACCGGGTGCATGGCCCTCTACCAGGTCTACGATCTGTACTCCGCCACAAACGTCTACAACTCGCTGTATCTTTGGCTCTTCGACATCGTCTACATCTCGTTTAGTTTCACGGTTCTGGCCATTTCCGATAAGGATTACAGCGAGGAGACACTGCTCAGGTAAAGATAGGATTATTGCCTGTTTTACAAGCGCATCATCTTACCCTGTTCCATTGCCATTACAGCCATCCTGAGCTATACAAGCCACTAGCCCACAACAGGCAAGCCTCGATGGGAGTTTTCAGTCTGTGGATACTCAACGGATTTGTCCAGTGCTTCATAATCTTCTACTTCACCTACGCCGTGCTCAACGATGCGAATGTCCTCTTCAATGGCGGACAGACGGCCAGTTTCCAGACCTTTGGCACCATGCTGATCACCATCATCGTGATTGTGGGCAACCTGAAACTGCTGCTGGTGGCCCGCTACATGACCTATCGCAACTTTGCCATGATCCTCGCCTCCATTGCCGCCTTCATGCTGACCACGTACCTCTACAACCTGTACTCCAGTGGCGAGCTGTACGACGTCTACAACCAGTTCCTCAGCTCGCTTCCCATCTGGCTGTTCACGATCATTTGCTCGGCAGCTTGCCTGCTGCCCGACTTTGTCATCAAGGTCGTTAATGATATGTACAGGAAAGTACCGCCCAAGAGTGGGCCAGTAGTCTAAAGACACTTACAAATGATTTTAATAAAGTGGTTTTAATTCGATGGGCAGCTTATGAATATTTCCTTATAATGTATTGTACAAAACAGGTCACGGAGGAGTATTTAATTAAGTATGTGCTTTTTAACGTGTGTAACAGAACGAATTATTGTCAAATGCACCAGCATGTATATGCATCCCGGACTTAACAATTAACAGTCGAGGCAATAATTGTGCATATCTATTTTCCCTGACCTACATAAATTCAACATGAATAATTTATACGTATGTATAAAAACAAACAATCCGCAGAGTGCGAGTATTTGTTGGTGGACAGAGACTCGACAGAGATTGATAACAACGCTTGCGTTCAGAGAAACGCTCCCCAGCCAATGTACATGACAGCCAAGTTGTCCACCTTGGTGGCCTCGTTAATGAGGAAGTTCACCTGTCCTTCGGTCGAAAGAGGAATGCTGTTCGCCTGCTGGCGTTTAACCTGGAAGAAGAAAAGCATTCATTAGCTTGAAACAACATAGCTTAGGTACTATACTTACGTGTCCTTGCAGGCGATCGGCGATGCGCTGCACATCCTTCGTGATTTTGGCCGTGGCGGCGGCATTCCGCGTCTGTGCCCCCACATCGTAGACAAAGGGCCGCAGGATGGACATCAAAGTCTTGGTCTCCTGCTTCAGCAGACGCAGCGTAATCTCGCAGCACTTGCGGTAGCTGCCCTCCACGCCCAGCGGACCCATGGCAACGATCATGTTCTGTGTGAGACGGAAGGGCACCACCTCGGGATAGGTCAGCAGCTCGCCCTGGTTGAACAGGCAATTGAAGTCCACGTGGACAGCGTCGCCGTTGCCCTCGGCGAACAGGATGTTCTCGCCGTGGCGATCGCCCAGGCCGAGTATATATCCCACCATGGACATGACGGCCACGGTACGAATGTAGGTATTCCTCGCCTCGTACCAACTGTGCGGAGTGGCGAAGCGTTGCCGCAGCCACTCCTGGAAGACCGGCGGATGGGCAGGTATCAGCTGCTTGGTGAAGACCTCTCGCTTGCGCTCTATCGATTCGTGCAGAGGCACAGCCAAACTCTGCAAGAGTCGGGTGGACATCACCTGCCTTCGCTGAGCATACAGACTCATACATATACTGCGGTACGACGCCAGATTGGGCAGCCACTCGACCAGGCCGCACTCCTCGTTAAACGGCAGCACGGCATATGTGCGGATGTGGAGGCGCCGCTGCCTGGCCGGGGCGTCCTGATGCAGATATCGTTTGACCAGGCCATTGAACTCCATCATGCGAGCATCGCGACGCAAATCGTCCTTGGGCTTCACCAGAACATCGTAGTCCTTACCATCGCTGCAGCGTATGGTCAGCTTCTTGGGCTTCGCAGCCGAGCGCAGGATTAGCACAGACTCCTGGAAGCCACTGATGTAGATCTGCTGGTAGGGAAACCAGTTGGCAGTCGATGTGCTCGCCGGTAGATGCGGCACCGCAGATGAATTGGAGTCGGAATTTAGTGGCAGAGTTGGCTGCATGTACTTCTCAAACGGCAGCAGTATATTGGAAAATTCTGGCTGTTTGCATAGCTTGGAGAGGCGTGTGTCGAGGTCACTCAACTTGTACGTGCGATCCAGGGCCACCTCCTTGTTGGTGAGATCCATGAGACGCTCTGTGAGCGAGTTAAAGTCTTGCAGCAGTTTTTGGAAGGTGGCATTCTGCAGGCGGCTGTCGGTGAGCACAAGCTTGCAGCGCTTGATCCTGTGCGCCTTGGCCGACTTGAAATGCGGCAAGAGCATCCACAGCGACTGCTGCGGATACGCCTCCACCAGTTTGATTATCACATTACGGAGAACAGTGAACACATCGTTCACTGGATGACAGAGGCGACTCAGCATCTGAGAATACACCGTGTAGAACACAGCCGTGGGCAGTGCGGTGCAGCAGTTTGTCAGCAAATCGTTCATCTTCTTCACCTGCTCTGTGTTGGTGGAGGTTTCGGTGGTGTCGAGCCAAAGGCTGATCAGGCGAGGCATCGACTGGTAGACATGCTCGCTGCCATAGCGCAGGGACTTGGCATAGTTGACCATCACATTGATCAGCATATCGTCCTGCTCGCCAGTGTGCTCCGACTTACCACTCTGCCTGGCTTCGAGTATCTTCTCCAGGAACTGCGCCATCTGGACGTGACAGCTCTCCGACTGCCGATGGACAGCAATGGCCTCTTGGAAGTACTTCAGCACTGCATCCGCGCACAGGTGCATGGACTCGGCGCTATATACCGCCTGCAGGTACTTTCCGCGAAAGAAGAGATGTCGTTGCTCCGGTGCCAGTTGCTTTACGTTGCCCTGGCAGCCCGACCGCATGATGGACAGCTGCTCCTCCAGATAGTTCATGGCCATCACTTGATCCCCCTTTTGCCACAGCAGTTTAGCTCGCTCGATGAAGAGGCCCGTGGGCTGGTATTCCGCCGCCTTGAGTATGTACAGCTGGGCACGCTGCAGTTGACCGGCGTTGCGATTGATTTGGGCACTGTTGAGCCAGATTCTGGCCAGCTCCGTCTTGAGATGGGGCAGCAAGTGGGTGCGATGTGATGTCAGGCGGCGTTGAAGCTCAGCGAGTATATTTCGTCGAAAACTGTATATGGACTCCTGGACGCGTACTTGCGGTTGTATGACCTGCAGGCGATGCTGCCAGTCCTCGAAGTAAGTCTTCATTAGCTTCTCCTGCTTGTCTCGATCCTGATCCTGTTCGAGCTTCTCCACGAGCTCCTGGCTGCAGTGCAGTTCGTGAACCAAGTGAAGTTTCAGCACGGCATCGTATGCATTAGCATATGAGTGCTGCTGAACAGCCGAGCAGCTTCGCAGCTCCTCCAGCACCGATTCGCGCATCTCGTCCAGCAGCGAGTCGAACTCGGTACGCGTGGTAAGTGGCCTGCGCAGCTTAAGACAGCCTTGCGAGCACTGAGCTGGCCAGTTGGACTGCAGCTCCTCCAGCTCATCATAGCTGCCCAGGCGCCAGAGTAACTCTGACTTGCACTCGGCAAAGCACTGATCGGAGTACTGATCGGATAGTCGCTGCCACAGACCATCGGCGATTAGCTGTGCTGTCTTGGGGGTGTCCCTCAAATATGCATCGATCATGGCGCGTACGTGATCTGGCTGCATCTGGTCCGTGCTGGAGAGCAGCTGCTCGTAGGAGGTGATCATGTCCTGCTGCCGCTCCACCAGTCGATTGACGAGAATGTCTTGCGTCACACTCATGTCGTAGCTGCGAACCTGCACGGCTCCCTCCACAGAATCGGGGTCTCTGAGTGAGCCGTACACTTCAACGAGGAATGTGAATTGTTCCAACAACCTCTTCGACTTGTCCTCGCCCTCCTCCAGATAGCTTTCCAGGTAGCTAAGCGCACGAGCATATTCGCCGCAATTGTAGCTGGCGCGAGATACCAATAGCTTGGGTATCAGATTGAGAAACTCATGGATCTTTTTGTAGTTGGGATCTATCGTTTCTGGTGGCTTTCCGCCGGTGCTCCGGCCGTGAATTCGCTGCCACTCCCTCAGCCAGCGTTGCAGGAAATCCAAGAGTTCAGCGCACAGCTTGCCAGCCAAGCGAGGAACACGGCTGGAATCTTCCTTTCGCTCCGAGACCAAATTGCTTGCCAGTGGCTTGATTCCCGCGGCGTACTTTTTAGACTCGAATTGCTTGAAGGCATTTTCCTTAATGGCTCCAAGTTCCTGGCGGCCCCTGACTGAGCTCGAGCTTTCCTCGTTGGCTTGCAGCACTGCCATGAACTCCTCCTGTATGTGATTCCTCTGCTCCGCCGTGCACTCAATCAGTGCGTGCAACAGAATGTACGGGTAGAATGTGCTTAGCATGTTACTATCCCGCTTGATGCACGGCTTGTAGGAGCTGAGCAGATGGCGTGTGTCCGAGGATGGGATGTAGTCAATCAATCGGCTTGCCCAGAGAAAGGCCCATTCCTCATAAAAGTTGTGAGAGTAGTGGCTCCCAAAGAGCGGCTGCTGCAGGCAGGTGCTGGGTCGATGGACACATGTGTAACAGGAATGAAGCATCGGTTCCATTACCTGACGCATTCGTGCGGGCAGCGATTGCCATAGCTGAACCTTCTTCTGCTCCTTGGGCGAGATGCCGCAAATGGCTAGCGTCTCCTGAATGGCCAGCGAAAAACTATCCACATGCTTTGTCCTCTGCTGGAACTGATAGCCGCGGCACAGCGAATTCAGGGCCAAAACCGCAAAATCATCTGACAAAATGTTGAGCGGCAACTGCTGCGGACTAGCAAAATTATAGTTCGATGGCAGGTAGCTCGCATCGATGGCTCCCAGTTCTCCGAGACACTTGGCCGATGCCATTTGCAGTTGACTGTCATCGTGCTGGCAGCCGGCCATTAGAGCATTCACAATCTGCTCAAGCAGAGGCTCCAGCGGAAGTTCACTAAGGATCGTGCTGTTTAGCTGCGATCGTCGCCTACCGAAGAGTTCGCCAAGATGTTGCAGGGCATAGACGCGTACCTGGAGGCATTCATCGGTTATGTGCTTTTGTAGGAAACGCAACTGCTCAACCAACGGTGGCGATTGACCCTCCTCCTCCTCCTCCGCCAATCCCTTCAGGTCTAGGTGTGCTGTGTGCCTTCTGATGCATTTTTGAATGGAGGGCGAAACATTCTCCATGCGATCTAGGAAGTACAGATCTGTTATAAAGGTGCCCAGCATGGAGGCATTGCGCAGGATTATAAATTCATACAGATCGTTGACCTGCTTCACGCTCTCGCTGTCCGCCAGCAGCGGCTGCAAGGTGGCCACAATTCTTCCCAGCGAGGGACCCAGCTCCTGCACATTTACAACATGCAGAAATATGTGCCAGATCTTCAGACAAATTCGCTGGAGCCGTGGCTCCTGCAGGGTGTGAACGAAACTCAGCATGGCAATGATTTTGAATCGAAACTGGGTGACATGCTGGGAGCCCACGAACCGCATAATCTGGCCCAAACTGTACAAAGTCTCCTCCTTCAATGGCTTTTCAAATGACGGTTCACTCAGGCAGCTCTCGAAGTAGGTGATCACACCAAGGAAACGCTCAGCAATGAAATTCGCAAACTCTGCATTGGCGGTTTGACTTGACAACTCCTCCACGGACCCGATTGATAACTGCAAGAGGCTTTGGAAGGATCGCATAACGAATGTGGGGTTCCGGTTGAAATAAATAAGCAACTCGGCCACCGTTTGCTACAAAAGATAACCAAATAAAATAAACAAAAAATAATAAAAAATATAATTAAACTGCTGCCAACCTTGACATCTGCATTCATTAGCTGTTGCAGGCTGGATTGTGTGCAACTGACCACCAGCTCAATGCAACTGTTGGCCAGCTCCGGTTCCTCGGTCAGGAAGACGTGCGTGTAGATCCGCAAGAACGAGATGGAGAACAAGGTGCTAATGTGTTTCTGCATCTGCTTGGCTATCAATACCAAAACACCCTTGCAACGCGGGTTCACAATGCAATGCGGCAGGACCATGGCAGTCAGAAGGCGATGATACTTGCAGGTGAACTCCTGTACGCACGTGAATCCCAACATTTTCGTAAGCTGCAAACAGACCGGTCACATTGGGTGATGAGAAGTTCATATAATTACTCACCGCTCTGAGGGATCGGGTGAAGCGTACGCCATCCGAAAGATAAACGTTCAAAGCCAGGCGAACGGCGATGTCGAGAGCATCTCGCTTGTACCAGTTCCATAGGTGAATCGTCTGCAGACCCTGGCTGGCACACATCTCGGTGGCCGCCAGCACAGCTTCTTGTGCCACCAGTGAGCGAGTGTGCACCAGAAAGAAGAACGTCATTTTGAACCAGTGAAACAGCCAGATTTCATCGTCCTCCATGTGCGCAATGGCGGTCAGTACGTTGAGCATATGTCTTTGCTGCAGTACGTTTTGCTCTGCCAGCGGCTTCTCTAGCATTGCTTTAATAGCAGCTAGAACAAGGTTGGCCAATTTTTCTAAGAATTCTGACGAGCGCACACGCATCGCAGAGACCAGCAGGCCGATGACCTTAACGCTAACCTTTTGCAGTGCCTCCGTTTCTTTCAGCAGACCAAGAATCACATTGGGTTCAAAGCTCAGAAGATCCAGGTGCTGGGCAATGTATGAAAAATCGGGATTAAATAGAAAATCCTTTGCTATCATTTCGAGGGAGGTGCTTGAAAAGTCTGGACATGGCAGCTGTTGCTTGCATTTTCCGAGGTAAATACCTGGCAGTTTCTTTGGCAGTGGCATGCATTTCGGGCAGTATAGCTCAATGCGATCTTGAACTTTAAAGACACTTAAAGTACCTGGCTGTGAGCAGAGCAATAGGCGAATAACTTGAGCACGTCCACTCTGATTGATAATGGTGGGCAGAGCTTTCATCAGTTGCTCCGGCTTTATAAAACCCGATATGTACAACAGAGGAAGGTTGTTACAAAACGTCTTTTGTGTCTCCTCGGATTGAATAAGACTCATGTACTGCTGGGCATAGAAGCCTTGCATTTGGGTATGTACACTAGAAGGTGTCTCCAAGCGAATTGCGCAAAGGTGGGACAGCTCCATATGTCGCTGAAGAATGGCCAGCAGCTGGTGTTGCGTTTGAGTCTTCAGAAAGTGCCGGATAAATGTGATTTGCATCAAAAGAGAGCAGATTTCCAAGTATATGTGCCTTTTGTCTGAGGGGCACCTTGATTCCAGCTCAACCAACTGCATCGAAAAGTTATTCCAGTTGGTATCCGCAACCTTTATGATTTCACACTGCAGCGGTAACATGGCCAGAACTGAGAAATCGATGCGACCCTCATGTTCAGCTATTTTATGCTGACTCTGTGACAGGACGAGTTGCTCCAACTGCCTAAAGCCACGTAAAATAGCAATCAGTTTCTGCCAATCCTTCGTCAATACCACCTCCTTCTGCATGATTTGAACGAGGCTTTGGGTCAAGACTTGCACCACTTCTGAGCGCATCTCGGCCTGTTTCAAGCCCATTAGCGCCAATAAGGGCACTAAGTGTGTGGGGTGGCAGTGCCAATGGCTTAACAAGAGCTGCTGCAAGTGCACCAGTTGCTCCAATGGTACAACCGAATGCTCTAGCTGGCCTTGAATATAGGAACTTAAGGTCTCCAGCAATCCATCGTCTAGTTCAATGGCAGTCGGCAAACTAAGAATCTCGTTCAAAAGCAGGTAGCCAAGATGGTGGGCTGGACGAGCACGCATCTGCAGAACTTCCAGCAGTAGCTTGGTGGTTATATTAAGCCGTTTCAACTCCAGGCGCGTCATGCAGCCCATCTCCAGCCACTTGACCACCGCAGACCACATGATTGCCGTCGCCTCTAGCGTTAAGTGGGCATAATGTTCAACATCCGGATTTGTTATCCAGCTGCTGGCCGACTGTGATCGTAGGACACTGTGGCAGTAATTCAAGCTGGCCAGTTTTGTGTCCATGTCGCACTCCTTGAGGATTAGCAGGGCCTGATGAAGGCTGCCCGAGAAGATGTCGCCGTGCGTGGCGTATCCAATGTGATGGGCGTGCTGGAGGACCTCCAGTAGACTTTTGGCATACATGTCGGCTTGCTCAAGGGGCACCTTGATGTCCTCGATGGCGCAGTGCGGATCGAACTCTTGCAGGCATTCCACATCGCATCGGAAAATCCTGACAGTTATACTGGGTTTTTGCTCATTAGACAATTGGCCGAAGTCCAGGGAACTCAGCTGCAGGTGCGTCTCCTCGATGGCTTCCACATAGGCCAGTACAAGGCGTTCATAAAGCTTGGGATGATTGGAACAGCACGAACTGAGTATTTTCCTTTGCAGATTGATGCACTCGCTGCAACAAAAAAAGTGGTGGGTCATAAGTTTGGAGCCCAATGCTTGTGGCCAATCTTACCTGCTATCTGGAGACTCACTGAGGCACTTGGCCAGCTTGTTGAGCAGCCACAGGAGGAACGTGTCCTGGAATTTGTTGTGCAGCTCCCGCACCAACGAACAGCTTATCAGGCTCGGCTCCTGGCACAATATGTCTTCGATAACGCTGTACACCCCGGAAAAGTTGCTTACGTTCCGGTTTACGTGGTTGTAGAGCAACTTCCACATATCCTTCCGTTGCGTCGACATTTTTCCAAGTTTATTAAAAACCCGCAAAAACACGACCTTTGTTTACGAAAGCCGGCATCCGCGGCACTTGTGATTATCGATATGTTTGAGAACTTCTTCTTCTTAAATAATAGCAACATTCCAACTGCGTATTTTACATATACAAATATATATATTTAAAAATATAACTAATAATAATATATATAATATAAATAAAAAAATAATATGCAATATATATAAGAGTGAATAAAAAGAGAAGCTACTAGCAAATTAACCAAAGAGTTTGCCAAGTGTAAACGGCGCATAACCCGCGCAATTGTGGGCGTCATTTATGCGTTTAGAATATACAGTCACACTAAAAATGCAGAATTAATCAAAATAAGAGAAATATTTTTATGTTATTGTAAATAAGTTTTTAAGAAAATATGGAAGTGGAATACGACGACTCTGGTTGGCAGGGCCGCGCCAAAGGACAAACCAATCCGGAGGTAAATGAGTATATAGCGTGTACGGCGTGGCAGGCCATCCCGGCAATCCCGGCAGTTTGATGACGCTACTAGATAAACCATATAAGATAACAACTAAAGACCATGTTTTCCTGTCCCCATCGAAGGAAATGCTCGAGGACAATCCGCAGAAGACGATACAGGAATGCCTGGAGAAGTTCCTCACACCGGACTACATCATGGAGCCCGGTATATTTACGCAGCTGAAGCGCTACTTCCAGTCGGGCGGATCACCGGAGGAGGTTATATCGATGCTATCGGAGAACTACAAGGCGGTAGCCCAGATGGCAAACCTGCTTGCGGAGTGGCTAATTTTGGCGGGCGTCAAGGTGACCGAGGTGCAGGCCATGGTGGAGAATCATCTGAAGGAAATGATACTTAAGTCCTTCGATCCCAAGAAGGCGGACACCATCTTCACGGAGGAGGGTGAGACGCCCGACTGGCTTACCGAGATGATCGACCACTATACGTGGCGCTCGCTAATCTACCGACTGGCCGAAGAGTATCCCGACTGTCTGATGCTCAACTTTACAATCAAGTTGATCTCGGACGCGGGCTTCCAGAGCGAGATCACTTCCATTTCGACGGCGGCACAGCAGATTGAGGTTTTCTCGCGGGTGCTAAAGACCTCGATCGTTAAGTTTCTGAACAATCCGGATGACGTGCATGGCGCCATTCAGGAGTGCGCCCGCATGGTCTGCCATGGGCAGCACACCTACGTCTATTCCCAAGTGCTCATCCAGGTCCTCAGCCAGGAGCAGAAGGGCGGATTCAACATGAAGCGTCTCTCCCAGGAAATTATTAAATACGCCTTGCAAAAGTAAGTAAAACCTTACCTTTGTTCCCTCAGTTAGACGTAACACAAAACCTTTTCTCCTTGTTCCTTTAGCAATCAAAATGTGACGCCTATTACAATGGCCCTGAATGGTTCGGCGGTCTACCCGCAGGCATGTCAAGCCCTTACATCCATGCTCACCCGCAATACACTAAATCCCGCCGATATCACCGTGCTGTTTCGCAACTACTCCGGATCCGATCCACCGCCCATCGACTTGATACGAAACCCCCAGTTTCTGGAGCTGCTGGTAGACGCCCTCTTCCGTTCCGGTGTTAAGATTAATCCGGAGCACAAGCCGAAGTATATGTTTCTGCTCGCCTACGCGTCCGCGGTTATCGACCAGCCGGCTAAAAAGCGACCAATGACTGAGCGCATGCTAAACAAGGAGGAGCTAAAGAGCACCATTCAGGCAATCGAAAAGGCACATACCATTTGTAATGTGGACCAGGGATCCACCGAGCTAATCGCGGAATTGCAGACGCTGTACAATTGCATCAAGTAAGTAGACCGATATAACCACAAATTATTGGTTTCGCTAACATTAGGATGTCTCTTTTGAATACAGATATCCCGTGGTGGGTGTTGGCGTCATTCGGTGGATTGAAAACGTGGTCATGGAGCCTTCGTATTTTAAGCTTTCCACCGACAGCTGTCCCACGCATTTGGCGGTTCTCGATGAAGTGGCCGCTGTCCATCCCACCCTGCAGCAGCAGATCCTGTTTCTGCTCATCCGCTTGTTTGAGTCCAAGCAGGATGAGTTGGAGATTCTCGTTCAACTGGAAATGAAGAAAATGATCCTGGACCGGATGGTTAACCTGCTGACACGCGGCTGCGTTGTACCTGTTCTCAGATACATAAAGCAGTGCTGCGCCATCGAGGACACGGACATTTCGCTAATCCGATACTTTGTCACCGAGGTGCTAGAGACCATTACACATCCGTACTCGCCGGAATTTGTGCAACTGTTCCTGCCGATGGTGGAGAACGAGGAGATCACCGGCACAATGCGCGGCGAGGGCGACAACGATCCCGTGTCCGAGTTTATTGGTATGCTATTGTTTGTCCACTTGTTGCCACGCCACCTGCTTACCCACGTTTTTCCATCTTTTCAGTTCACTGCAAGGCGCATTACACGACTGTATAGATAGTGACAATAGAACGTGCTTTACAGGCGACTTCTGTTCAAAGACCCCTAAAAGCCCAATTTTCAAGTACATTTTTTCAAAATACACATTTTTTTAAGGAGAGTCTTTCAAAGAGAAGTACGCAATTCTTCTACTAAGCTAAAGAGTTAAACAAATTTACAGTGTATCTATCTAAATTTAATTATAAACATAAAATCTATACTGGTAAACTTTCACTAGGCTTTAAAACTTTTCGTCCTTTTTTTTATATTATGCTCAAAAGCCCATTGTCGGTGCTCTTTAATTGTTTTAACATTTATAAAAACGCATTTAATTCAACATTTTGAACTAACATACCTACATTATTATGCTTCCAAAACAATATTTTCGAATCCATAAAAAATTGTATAGGTCTTAGGAAAAAATAATTGTATAAACATCTAGTTGTTAAGGACAAACCTAATAAAGCTACTGATATGATACGTTATAACAAAATATATTGCAGAATACAAATTTGACAACAATGTTGGCATCAGGATAAATCCCATCGAATCCCATTTTGATGCACAAGATAACAAGAAACTCAACCAAAATCGTAGTTTAATTTTATTGCAAACAATAAACATTCACACCTCATACAATTGCCTTAAATTCAGCTTGAATACGTGTTCACAATCTTGAAGCAATGATCTATCATTCAGTTTTCGAATGGGTCTTCGGCAAAAAAATCTCTTAGAATGTATACAAAAAAAAAGGATGCAATGGAAACGACTTCAATATTTACACATTTCGTTCGTTGAGCACGCGCTTTTGCAGCAAAAGTCACAAGACTCGTCGTGCTCCTTGTCTAAAATCATTATTGGCTGTCGTCTTAGTTGTAGATGAGCTGTATGGGCCATGTTTAAAGCGCTTAAGCATGGCATCTTAATAAGTCTGTGGTTTCTGCAGCTGCTTTTTCACAAACAACAAAAAAATCCTACCAATCGTAAAAGAATACAAATTTTCGAGGGCTTACACTCGGCGTGAAATCGGAGTCGAGGAACAGCTGGCACACCCAACCAAATGCTGATCCTCAAGAGCAAACTTTCACGCCTCACAAAAAATGTCTTTGGCTTGCGCTTCTGAATCGAATCACATGGGAAGATCTCGTTCGTTATGTATAAATTGCTAATTATGTATAAATTGTGTGCGGTTTAGGCGTTAGCTTTGGTTGGCAGCGTTAAGTACTATTTGTCGTGGGAAGGGCTGACTACAAATAGTTTAGTTGCTCTTCTTAACATCTTTGCTATCGCCGTCCTTGGCCTGCCCGCGGCCCAGGATCTTGGCCAGGCTGTCCCAAATGCCGCCGAAAAAGATGGCACAGCAAAGGTTCTCCAGCGGCAGGAAGGGATCGTGGATGCCCAGCAGGATGGAAGACAGCTTAAAGTAGACCAGGAATATGACGATGCCAAAGTAAACGAGTGCATGTGGTGCTGAGATCCAGTCGGTCTTCTTGTCCAGCACAAAGATGATCGAGGCCAGCAGGGAAGCCTTGGTGTAGCTGTGTTACGGAATACAGAAAGTGTCAACATTCCGGATTTCAGGTTACAAAAAAAAAGCCAAAAAAGAAATTAAAGTACTCACAAGCTGGGCTGCATGAATTCCATGGCCGTTGGAGTCCATGCTCCACGGATGAGTCGCTCGATCAGCTTGGTGAATCCCGCTCCGTTGCCCTTCAGGGTGCCGATGATGATCATGATTATCCAGGCATTCGGATACAGCTTGGCCGCGTGTCCCACTCCATCGTACACCTTTTTTGCCCGATAGATCTCCTTCATGGCACTGGCAACGATCTTAACGGGCAGGAACTTGGCCACCTTGTAACCGATGTCGAATGGCGTGTAGAAGACGACGTACCTGCGAGACATTTAACTCAGATTTTGAATGACCAGTCATCGAATGAACTTACCACACAGCAGTGCCCACGAGGAGCTGCCCCGTGTTCTTCAGGGGAGCCAATATCGGCTCGCCCAGCAGTCCGTTGGCCACCATACCGCCGGCGAAGATCACCAGCATGGTGGAGAGCCAGCAGGCGAGCGGATGCTTCCGCGAAAACGCCTGGGCATTGGCGCCCAAGTCCTCACGCACGGCCAGCGCGGCAAGTAGACTGTGAGCGATGTCGAAGAACGGAAACATTTTCAGCTTGATGACCTGGTTGGCCACGTCCAAAAATGCTTCCGGGTCCATGATCACAGCCGATCTTGTGTCCTGCCTTCACGGATGATAATCTGGAAGCGGCAGTTCCATTATGTTTCAAACTTTTCAATCAAAATATTCACAAATATTGCAGAATTATGCATCTAGCCATCAAGTTTTTAGACACCTAGTTTTTTTCACACCTCATAATATTCATGAAATGTATTTTAGCCAACTTTGCTTACTTCAATAATAAATAATAATTGATTTTTGCCAATAAACGCTGTTCCACAAAACCTA